>NW_012148408.1:4316095-4318461 GCF_000956105.1 Propithecus coquereli | reverse complement strand
TTTCTATTTTTGGTAGAGACAGGGTCTCGCTCTTGCTCAGGCTGGTCTTGAACTCCTGAGCTCAAACGATCCACCCGCCTCGGCCTCCCAGAGTGCTAGGGGTCAGGCGTGAGCCACCGCGCCCAGCCAAGGGCCCCCAATTATTGAGCAGGAATTTTGCCTGGCACCATGCCTACCTTATCTCATTTCATCTTCAGAAAAATCTAGAATGTAGGCACCAAAATCTCCACGTTAAAAATGAGGAAACTGAGGCTTAGCCTTCCTCAGAGCCACCCAGCTGGGAGGTGGCAGAGCCAGGATTCAGATACCACTACCCCCAAGCTGCTGTCCCCAAGTCCCTCCGATGCTGTGTGAGGCACATGTAACATATAAGAAAGACCATCCCTCCCCTCCCCTGGGTCCCCGTGGCCTCTTTCCCTGCCAGCTCCAGCGTTTTTGATTTGTTGAGTTCCAATCAATACCTTCTCCACTTGCTCTGCCTTCACGAGGCCTCCCATAGCCCCAGGTGACAGGGATCTCATCTCATGCATAATACCTGTCACTCACTCCCAGGGAGATGCTGGACAAGCCGTTTAACCTCTGCCTGAGCTTCAGTTCCTCATTTGTAACCAGTGGACAGTAACATTGCCCACCTCTCTTCTCTGAACTTTCTTCCTCTTCTCCTGCTCCCTTTTCCCTCATTTACTCATTTCTTCCCTTTTTACTTTCAATAAATCTTTGTTGGATGCCTACTAAGCACTGGCTATTGGGGTAGATTTGGTCGTGCCTTAGACAGAACTAGACATTGAGGTTACAGCTTCTAGACCTGGAGACCCTCTTCATATCTCTTTGACCTTGGACATGTTATTCACTATTATTATTTTTGGTATTGAGGTAAAATTCACATAGCACAATGCTATTATTTTTACACCTACTTTGCTTCTTATCTCATACTGCTTAAAATTGTTGGGGTTGTTTGTGTGTGTGGACACGGTTAGCCTTGCAGCCCTAGCACTTGGTGCAGTGAGTGACACACAGTAAATACAGTAAATACTCAACGGACACTAATTACATGAATGAATACGGTTTATCCCTCAATGACAGCTTCAGTTCCTGGACAACGTGAGCCATGTCAATATCAGAGCTGGAAGGGGCCCTGAGGAATTTCTGAGTCAATTCACTCATGTGGCTCAGTAGGGCTTGAAGGTCACAGACACACTGAGTTAGTGACAGATCTCCGTGTATGGTCCGATGGCTGCCACTGCCTTTGACACCCTGCTGTGCTGGTCTGGACGAAAGCAACCGGGCGAGGCCAACACAATGCGTGTTGTCTCTGGAGATTGCCGGAGGGCTCCTGAAGGCGTCAGGTACAGAGCTCGGCTCTTGCATGATCCAGCCCTCTGGGGGAAGACACCTGAAGCCCCTCGCTGCGGCTGCAGGCCATCAGAAGCCCTGGCGGTGATGGGGTGCAGAGACGCCCTGCTGAGCAACTCGGCTCCTGGCTGCTCAGGGGGGGCCAGGGGGGCTTGGGTTGTCTTTGATGCCCGAAGATGACTCAGCTGTGAAGCTGCTCCCACTAACCCCAGCGTTAATGAGGTCTTTGAACTAAACAAAATTCATTTCTGTAGCTGAGAGCACACAGGGAATCGCTCCCGGGTTGACAGCGCGGAGCTCCTCATTAGCCATTTCTCTGCAGCCGGCAGGCTGGACCCTGCAGGGCAGCCACGCTGAGGGTCAGAGAGAGAGGGCTTCCGTATTACGGGGGGGTGGTGCCCCAGGTGTTTCTCGCTGCTTCCCAGCTGCGGCTCTCTGGCTGTAGTGTGAGGTTTGTTCTACCTCCTTCACAGGTTGGCTGCATAAATTAATATCTGTGAAGCCTGTGGCCCAGTGTCTACCTCTAAGTAGGTGACCTAAGGATGAGGCCAAAACAGGGCAGAGGTTGGGGAAAGGGACTGGCTCAGAGTGGAGGAAGGTCCTAGGGAGAGACAGGAGGGTCTACTCCACCTGCCTGTGGGAATTCTGAGGATTAGAGCTCAGAGTTCTCCCAGGAGAACTCACCGCCGGACGTTAACTGAGCTCACCCTGACTTCTCACTTACTAGAACCCGGCTGCCTGCGGGACGGACAGAAGTGTGCTGTCAGGACACTGACCATGAACACGTGTCTGCTAATTACAGGGCGTGGCCCATGTGACAGATCAGGAGGAGAGTCAGAAATTCCAGATCCTTGTAGACCTCCCCGGATTTACTGCAGAATTTTGAACTAGTCACTTTTCCTCCATGAAGGGCGGTTTCTTTTCTTTTCTTTTTTTTTTTTTGAGACAGAGTCTCACTCTGTTGCCTGGGCTAGAGTGCCGTGGCATCAGCCTAGCTCACAGCAACCTCAAAC
>NW_012148408.1:4313959-4314329 GCF_000956105.1 Propithecus coquereli | reverse complement strand
CCACTGCTGCTACTATTACTACCACTGCCACCGCCACTACCACTGCTGCTACTATTACTACCACTGCCACCGCCACTACCACTGCTGCTGCTATTACTACTACTACTGCCACCGCCACTACCACTGCTACTGCTACTACTACTATTGCTACCATGACTACTACTGTTAGTACTATTACTACTACTATCACTACCATGACTACTATTACTACTACTGTTAGCTACTATTATTACCACTACTGCCGCCACCATTACTACTGCTACTACTATTACTATTACCAACACTACTACTGCTGCTACTTTTATTACTACTACTGACACCATACTACCACTGCTACTGCTACCACTACAGTTACTACCACTGCCACCAC
>NW_012148408.1:4246756-4313362 GCF_000956105.1 Propithecus coquereli | reverse complement strand
TTTTTTCTATATATTTTTAGTTGTCCACCTAATTTCTTTCTATTTTTTAATAGAGAAGGGGGTCTTGCTCTTGCTCAGGCTGGTCTCGAACTCCTGACCTTGAGCGATCCGCCAGCTTCGGCCTCCCAGAGTGCTAGGATTACAGGCGTGAGCCACCGTGCCCGGCCGAAGGGCAGTTTCTACATCTGCCAAATGCAAGGTTTGAAGGAGATAGGTTGGATATCACAGAGGATAGGCTGCTGTCGGGTTGAAGCCCAGCTCTGCTCTGGATGAGCTGTCTGACCTGAGACGCGTCTCTGAGTCTCTTTGCTCACCTTGAAAACGATACTCAGTGCCTTGCACGGTTCACGCCCCTCTCCTGAGCATCAGCGTTTGCATCTGCAAAATAAGAGTTTGCACTTAATGGCACTAAAGGGCCCTATGAGTCTTACAAGTGGCCCCAGAGGCCTCTGAGTCTGCACGTCTCCTCCCTTTCTCCTGACCAGGAAGGGGTGAGGCGTGGAGGCAGCCCGGCCAAACCGGGGTGGGGCACGTGAGAAAGGAAAATGCAGGATGTGATGCTCTCCTCTCAGTTCCTGGACCCCCATCGTCCCCCGCCTCAGCCCTTACCTGCTCTTCTCTGCCTCAGTGTCCTCTCCTGTAAGTCCTCTTCTGTGACATAGAAAGCCATTGCCTCAAACAGAACCTTTAACTCTGCTCTTACGGAGTTCTGACCTCCGGGGAGCGAGGGATCTCGCGAAAGATGCACCGTGTCCGGGAGGCACTGGGAGGCATCAGGGCTGAGGACTCCGGGCGGGAATCTGGAGTCGGTGTGGTAGGGGTGCGGTAAGGCCCTCAAATGTTAGGGCTGCCGAGAGCAGCGAGGAGGGGACCGAGAACAGCACGCACACTCTCATCCCGCACGTACTGGAGGCCTGGCCCGGGAGTCAAGTGCGGTCGGTCCTCCTTTAAGTGGGGGTCCCCTGGAGCAACACACCCCAAGTAAACCCCAGGATGGCTCCTCCACGGCCCACACTCCTCTGTAAGTCACCTGCAGCCCTGCAGACTTGGTCCCCAGCCACTGTTTCAGCCTCATCGTCTAGCTCCCCTCGCCCCATACATTCCACCCCCAACCTGGTCTTTAAGCATCGCGACTGCTGGCAGGTCCGTAACCACCCGTCGTGGTCCCTCAGGCCTCTGGACTTGGCCAGTGCTGTGACCTCTGCCTGGAAAGTTCCACCCTCTTTGTCCACTATGCCAACTCACACTCCCCACACCGCGTGCACAACTCAGATAGCGCCGCTCTCCTGTCTCGCTCACCCCGACCCCCTGTGTGGGAACCACCCTGCTCCTCTGCGCGCCCGCTACCTATTGTCATCCTACTACTGCCACCGCCACTACCACTGCTGCCACTGTTACTACCACTGCCACCACCCCTACCACTGCTGCTACTGTTACTACTACTACTGCCACCACTACCACTGCTGCTACTGTTACTACTATTGCTACCATGACTACTACTGTTAGTACTATTACTACTACTATCACCACCATGACTACTATTACTACTACTGCTAGCTACTATTATTCCCACTACTGCCGCCACCATTACTACTGCTACTACTATTACTATTACCAACACTACTACTGCTGCTACTTTTATTACTACTACTGACACCATACTACCACTGCTACTGCTACCACTACAGTTACTACCACTGCCACCACCACTACTACTGCTACTACTATTAATACTACTACTACCACCACGACTACCACTACTACTTTAATACTACTATCACCACCATGACTACTATTACTACCACTGCTACTATTATTAGTACTCTTGCCACCACCACCACTACTACTGCTGCTGCTACTGCCACCACCACTACCACTACTACAACTACCAGTATAACAACTAACACTGCAAGTGTTCTTTATGTGCCCGGCATTATTATAAATACTTTACATGTTTTAAAATTAAATTCTCGCAGTGATCTCATGAAATTGGTACTGGTATTTTTTCCTAGTTTACAGATGACAAAACCAAGAGACAGAGAGGTTCATTAACTTGCCCAAAGCCACATCCCTGCTAATTGGTGGTCCCGTCTGATTTCAGTCCCCTGTTCTTGACCTCTGTGCGTGCTGTGTCTTGTGCGCACACTTCCATCGTGGCATCACATGTGATGCATGTGGCTCATTGTTCATTTCTTTCTCTCTCCGTCCTTCCCTGTCCCTCTCTCTCCCCCTTCTCCTCTCTTCCCATCCTTTGTCCTTTTAGACTATGAGCTTCTCAGGGGCAAGGACCTCATCATTTTTTAATTTCGAACATCCAGGGCCCAGCCCCATTCTGGCACGTCACCAGCATCAACAGCTGTTGAGCGGCTGTGATGAATGGACCAACTCTTACCTGGGCCATGTCTGGGCTCCACCTGTCTCCAGAGGAGCTGATGGAGTTGGCCATGCTGGGGCCATTCCCAGGAGACTTGGGGACTCAGACTTCATCTTGATCTCTCATCTCCTCCCTTTGGTGAGGCACCGGAAAGGAGACTCAATCCTGAGGACAGATCAGGAAACGCACAGCACCACCCTCAGCCTGCCCCACCACCATCATCATCATCTCAGTCCCGTCACGCCCCTGAGAGGATGCACGTGGGATTCCACTCCGTCCATCCACAGTGTACCAGTGAATGTGCATCTAGGGACTTCTCCACCAAAGAGAATCATCATCATAACTATATAAAATTTTAGCCATTTTGCAGAATAAATTCATTTAATCCTCAAAACAACCACATGGGGTTCATAATATTATTAACCCTGAATTTACGTGTGACTTGGGAGAAACGGATTCACTCGTTTGGGGTCACACAGCTCTTCAGTGGCAGAGCCAAGAATCGCACCCAACCCTATGGGACCCGAAGCCCATGTTCTCCCCACCGTGAGGTGCTGCCTGAAATTACACACTGTCAGCCCAGCTCGCCACCTGTGGCATTCCCCTGAGAAGAACTCTAAAGCCCAAAGAGGGAAAATGATGACTCCAGGTCACACAGCCAGCTGGGGGCAGACCAGGGTCTCCAGTCTGGGGCTGGCTAACTGGCTAACTGGCTAACTCCCAGCTCTTTCTTGCTACAGCAACGACCCAGTTATGTTCGCTCCTTGGGAGCCTCTCATAGTATCCCATTCCCTCCGTCCTCACATCAGCCCAACCACCCTCCTCCAGCGATGTGGCTGGCCCAACTGCTAACCTCTAAAGGACTCTCCTCTGGCCAGACTTTCCACTGTCTTTCCATCCCCTGGCCCCTTGCAGAAGAAAAGCACTGGCTGCCGGTCTAGGTGCCCAACTGGGCTGTTCTCCCAACAGGAGCCTGGGGTAGAGGTTCCTCCCACGTCTGCTCATGTCCAGCAACCAGAGGGAGCTGGGGAGACAGCAGCCCCCCTCAGCCCTGGAGAAGCACATGCCCTTCTAAACACTAATAACCACAAGCTAACACAGACCACCCACAGGGAAGGACAACCCCATAAAGAAAGCTCATCCCAGGGCAGATGACAAATGGCAGCTGGCCATTTGTGCGACAGAAGTCCCCAGCTCTCAGCCCCAGCCGACTCAGCTGTGCACACACATCATTAGGGCAATCCACAGGGGCCGCCCACCCCCGTGTGCAGGTTGGCACATCTAGACAGCATGTGCGACAATTCTGCTCATGCTGCGGCTTTTGCTCCTGTAGAGAAGCCACTTCCTCCACCCCACAGTTCCCTACATTGAGCAAATTTTAGGGCATTATTTTCAGACTCCATTCTAGCCGGAACAGAGACAAGCGCATTAACCATGCATGTACACACATACCAAATATTTCTGTTCACTGCACAAGCAAATCACTGCACAGTATGCTTCTGTGCGTGAACATGCACATGGCTATATGCATACATGGATGCACAAAGAACATGCACACACACTCAGAAAATACCACATATGCATACCTTGTGGGTCTGCACACACGACCAACACGTATGCCTACTATGTCTGCACAACATATGCTCATAAGTAGACATGCCACCCACAAAACAGATGTGCATGCATGCCTACAGCACTAAAGAACACAGACCCCGTCCTCTACCTCCAAAACTCAGCTGGAGTTGGTGCCAGGCCATTAACCACCAAAGAAATGTGCCTCCTCCTCACTCCATTTCCCAAACAATAGACATTTCCTGGGGAGGACAATCCACAAATTAGGAGATGGATTGCACCAGAATAGACTTCCGTTGAGTTCATCCCCTTCTAGTCAGAATGGCTGTCAAATCAGGGATCTTACGCTTTTAACCATGATGCGCAAATACCTCAACTTTCCTGGAAGTAAATGCATGAAATCACAAATTAGAGATCTGCAAAGATGGTTTAGAGATAAGGAACTGAGATGTAGAGAACTTCAGATACAAAGGTTAAGCATCTACTTGGTGGTAGAGCCAAGATCAGAATTCAGGTCTCACTTCCAATCTTATATTTCCACGTGTTCACTCGCTTATCACATTCAGCATTTGGTGAACATCCTCTCTAGACAAAGCTCAGTGCTAGACCCTCAGGGTACCAATGTGGTGAATTCTGTCCTTGGAGAGCTTAGACAGGGATTTTTTCCTATCCTCTCACCTTAATCCTTCCTGCTGCTATTAAATCTCTTTGGACCTTCAACTTGCCTCAGAAGAAACTTCAGAAGGTCACATCTGTCACTGATGGGCTACCGCTGACTCTCATAGAATCCTATGGACCCTTAAAGGTCATCTTTAGGGGTTGGGGTTGTCCCTTAGAGGTGGTCCAGGCCATGCTCTCACTTTATAAGTGAGGACAGAGATTTCTTTAGCACTATTTCTTTGTGATCCCCCTTGGCTCTTTTGTCTCCAAGCCAAACAAAGATGAACACTTGCATGTGTGCCCAGCACTGTGCCTGACATATAACTGGGTTTCACTCCATGTCAGGCCCCCGCCCCAGGCCACGTGAGCCCTCTCTTCCGGGGCTCCTGCCCCACAGCTGGGACCCTTTCCTGGAAGAAATCTCTTCACAGGGGTCCTCTACCAGCCTCCTCAGGATGTGTCCTCCTTCCAAGGTATCCAACAAAGCCCCACTCCTGCTCTGGGATTTAAAATTCCCTGCTCAACTGTCCCCTGGTAACTGAGGTGTTAACTGCCTATGTGTGTGGTAGAAGTGTTTCAAGCTGAGGGCCACAGAACCTTCCTGAAATGGCACACAACTCACTTGTGTAGGTGAGAACATGCATTTCTTGGAGGCAAGGTTCATAGCTTTTCACTGTCTCTGATGAGGGGAAAAGGCTTGAGGTTTAACTCCTCTATCAAGGGTGGTGATAGGATGGGAAGCTACAGAAAGTGTTTGCGATGGTACCACGTTCTGGAATAAAAAGTCGCCCCATTGAATGGCATCAGGTTGGTGGTGGCCCATTCATTAGACCACCTTGCTCCTGGGCCCTCTCCAAGGTCTCAGAGCCTCAGCTCAGCCAATGGCAAAGACAGTTTACTTTGTAGTGTGAGCTCCTTCGGGTGTCCATTGAAGAGCTATGTGAACTTGGGGAAATTGTTTCTGCTCTTTGGAGAAACAGCGTCCTCACCAGGAGGTAGCAAGGTGTAGGGAAAGGAACATGGCTTTGCAATGAGACAGCCCTGAGTGCAAAGCTGGCTCCCCAGTCATCCTGGGAAAGTCACTTAACTTTTTCAAATTTTGGTTCCTCAGCTGTAAGATCAAAGTCACTAAGTTTAGATGGGACTTAGGTGTGGACTGGGACGGCAGATGTAAATCCCAACACAGTCCTGCACGGGCGCTCACAGACACACTCCCTTCTGCCATCCCAGCCCGCAGAGGACCTGCAGCAGATGGTCAACAGCCTCGATCCCCTCCAGGAAGGGGGCACAGGTGACCTTGAGGCTCACGTATGCCCGCCCCTCCCATCACTCCATACCCCACCTCCGGGTGACCACAGTCCACAGTGGTGGGAGACTACGACACGGGAAAATTCCCGTGCCAGTGCTTGCCACTGCCTCACGTGGCTGAGAGATTTGAGAGGGAGTGAACTGCTTTGGCAGAAGTCCTCACTGCTGTCCCGGAAGGAAGATGAGCTCTCCTGTTTTCCTTATTAAAGAAGAACAGCCTTAATTGATGATGGAGGGGTGTTAGGCTCCTCTCTCTGCGCAGCCTGCTGGCTGCCTAGCGTCCTCTCTCTGTCTAACATCCTCTCTGTGTCTGACACTCAGAAGAAAGCTGGGATGATTTGGTCCAAGAAAAGCAGCACAGGCCTGAGTCACAGAGTGCAGGCTCAGGGCACCCGTGCCACGCTTGTTGTGCATGCCAACACAGGGGCCACTGGTCACTGGGGTGGTCCCTCTCACCCAACCGCTTGTTCTGCCTTTCTCCTGAGCCCTGGGGGAGGTAGGCTCTCTTGCTTGGTCATGGGAATGGCTACAGGACTTCTCATTTGGGTAGTCCTATTCAACTGCTCTGTGAACTGAGCAGAGAAAACAAACTGAGATTCCTAAAAGATCACTCATCCCTTCCAAGCAGCAGTTCTCAACTGCGGGTAATTTTGCCCCCTGCTCCCCACCCCGAACCAAGGGGACATATGGCAACATCTAGAAACGTTTTTAGTTGTCACACTGGGGATGCCACTAGCATCCAGGGGTGAGAGGCCAGGGATGAGCTGAACACCCTACCATGCATAGGACACACCCCACAACCAAGAAGTACCCACAATGCTGAGGTTGAGAACCCCGATTTAAACCTGTAGACAAATCCTCAGCCTGCGTGTTCTAGAATAAACAGGGGCAAGGATTAGTGAGAAAGATATTTCTTCTTTTGTTGTTTGTTTATTTGTTTTTGAAGCCTGGCTCTGAGTTTGACAAGAGAGCTTCCTTCCCTTTCACCCTGGAAGCCTCCTCCACCCCACCTCTGCCGGTCAGTAAAGCTGGCCACTCCTCGGCTTCTCCTCCCAGCATTGCCCAGATCATCGTCTCGGACACCTCAGCCCCATCCTCTTGGGTGGTGACAGGAGGGTGCAGGAGGGACTTCTCCTCCTTTGCTGGGGGTCCTCCCCTTCTGGGATGACTGCTCCTAAGAGAGCCTTCTCCCTGGCAGTTGGGGACCACAGCAGTTGCTAGTCCCTTCCCACAAGAGGCGGTTCCTCCCCACATCCTCAATTTTTCCAACTGGAAGAGAACTTTGAAACTATTTTGTTCCCCCAACCTCCTCCCCTCTTGAGATCTCCACCTTTCAGAGAAGAGGAAAATGAGGCTCAAGGTCATTTTGTAGCAACAAAACTAGAACCAAGTCTCTTAACCTCCTCATCAGGGACCTGTCCATGGTTCCCTAAACCTCTGCCACTGACTGGCACTGGGTGTAGTTTTCCAACCTCGCCCACGGGTTAATGAGCTGGAACAGCCCTGTCCGACTCGTTTTGCTGGGATTGCATTTCTTGACTCAGGTAATGGCACCAGGATGCTGCAAGCCCCAAGTGCCAGGGCATAACGTGATCAAATGACCTAAACAGGAAACTCATACTCATCTAGCAAGGACAGCTCTGGGTGCCTGGGGCCCAACGCAGAATGCCTGCAACAGCTGATAGATTCTATTCTGTCATGAGAACTAGCAACAATTTTACCTGCAGAAAATATGACTCTATTATATGTGTGCTCTCCGATCACAGTCCAGAGGAAACATGCCACGAACAACCTCTCCTCCAAAAAACCCAACAACGGGCTGTCAAACCAAGCAGATCAACTCTTTTCAAGTTCTCCCCTTAATATCTATTTGCTATTGTTCGCTCCCTTTGTCATCGGCTGGTACTCGCTAGCAGACAAGTGGTAATTGCCGCCAGAGGCTTAAGGAAATTTATGCGAGAAGAACTAAACGTGGAGAAAAATGGTACCCATTAACTGTCTCTCTGCATGTTGGGGAAACGATAGCAAATAGGGGACGTCGCAACGAGATACTTAGGTCCTTGCCATAGCAATTCAATCTTTATTTTATTTTATTTTATTTTTGATTGAGGCACAGAAGTTTTCATGAGCACGCAGTTTAATGGGAGGAAACGGCTACAGCGCCGGTACGTCTGCCTGTCCCTGTTGCTCCCGTGCTCCCTGCCAATCCTTCCCGACCTCAAAGCTGGTCCCAAACCCTCAGCGTGCTGGAATCCCCGATGTGTGGAGCACCTGACGGGAACAACACTGGAGGAATGATAGGGACGGTTAGAATACAGACTTCAACAAGGCCAGAACCACCTCTTTCAGGATGTGTTTTCTTCCAAGAAAAAAAACATACTTTTAACACATCATAAAATATTTTGTAGACCTACTACCGTTGCTTTGCAATTGATTGCCCTGGACTATAAGAGCATCCACCCGTTTCTCTGCCCCCAGCCTTGCCTCCGTCCGATCCACACTGCAGCAAAAGTGAGCTTCCTAAAATGCAACTCGGATCAGCTCCCTCCTTTGAGTAAAGTCCTTCTTGGCTCCCTGTTTTTGCCTTCAAGATAGAATCCAAACTCTTTCATGGCATGAAAAGTTTTTCCACAATGGAGTCCTGCTGGCTTCTCCACACTGTTCTCCTTTGCCCATCGGAAGCAGTCTTGCAGAAGTTTTGCAGTTCCCCTTTCTTCAACTGGTTAACTCTTAAGTCCACCTTCCCTACTCAGCTGAGATCACCTCCCTGGGGAAACCTTGCATGACTCTCCTGCCACCCATCCCTGAATCTGGGAGGCAAATAGCATGGTTTGTAAGAAAACAGACATACCCAGGCTTGGATCCTGGTTTGGTCACTTACTGATCATGACCTTGACCAAGTCATATGGTATCTCTGATTCCTCAGTCTCCTCAGCTGCAAAATGGGGCAGTAACGATCTGTACTTTAGTGAAGACTGTGGTAGAGGGCCAACCCCAGGCAGTGTCCGTGAATGGTGGACAGCGGGTCCTTCACACGTGCTCCTCGTCTCCGTCCCCACAGCTCCCTCTGCTTCCCAGATTCCAGTTCTTACCAGGGAGCTCCCAGCATAGGATCTGGCCCAGAATCAACACTGGACACGTTTATAAATAGGCACATTTACTAATGAACGAGTGCATTTTCTCCCTGGTGCAAAAGAATGAAGGGTCCAGGTTCTGCTTTGGACTTTAACACAAAGTAGTAGCGAAAATGAGGTCAACTTCCTGAAACGCAAATGCAGAAATAGTGCAGAAATCAACCAGGAGGCAGGACTTGCCTCCTCCTAGGTGTGTTACTTCAGCAAAGGAATTGGTGCCTTTGGAGCCTCAGTTTCTTTAGCTGCAGAATCACAGCATCTACCTGCTGTGAGGGTGGAATAGACAACGTGCATGTAACGTGTTTGACAGATATGATTTTTCTCTCTGTCCCTGCTTCTCGCGTTTTCCTATTTAGCCTGGCCGAGCCCCGAGAGCTGAGTGCCAGGTAATGCCGTGGGCCCCTGGCTAGAGCCTGTCTGCCTCCCGTGCCCTGCTCTGCACAGCTGCTGCCTGGCATGCCGTGGGGGCAGAGAATTGGGAATTACTGAGCACCTGAAATGCTGACGTTGTTATTTCTGCTCTTTTATAAAATCATGTGGCAAGTCGGCTCTGCAGAATGTTGTATAAATATCCAGATAAAAAGATTAGGGAGAGGTCCCTAAGAGCATCGGGGACTCTAAAGCTTGGCTCATTTGAAGCAGGGAGGGGACTGGTACCTCGGCGCCCGTCCTCTGTTGTTTTTAGGTTGTAACACCCCTCGTTTACATGGAAGCAAAGCTGATGTTGCCACCTCTCTCAAGCAGTGGCTCCCTTTCAAGAGAGCAGAGAAAGAAGAGGTATATGCCCTAGGAGGCTGAGCATGTAAGAAGAAAACAAAGGCTCTGAAGCTGAGATGACCTTCAAAACAAACTAAATATAACAAAGGGGAGCCCCTCACCCCGCTGGGCAGCCTGGGTGGCTGGCTCCTTAGTCGGCACGTCCACTGTGGGCGACATGGAACGCAAACATGCCTGCTTTTTGCGCTCTTCTGAGCTCCAGTAGAAAGGATTTCCTGCAAAGGCTGCAGTGACTTCCACTTTGATGCAGGGCTGCTCCTCTGGCCGTGTCGACCACCCGCTATTTGGAAAGGCAGGGAGTGTAATGCAAAGAGCTGGGGCTCTGCAGGCAGCAGCCGTAGGTTCCATTCTGCTCTCTGCAGTCTGCTGGCCGCGAGGCCCCAGGCAAGTCTCTCTGCCTCTCCCAGCTCTCTGCTCTCTTCTGTCAAGCGGGGACAACACATGCACCTCACAGGGTGTCTGCAGCCAGCCATTCCCCTGTTGTCCGCATCTTTTTGCATTTGCCTCTCCTGCTCCGGATGCTTCCTGCACTTTCCAAACCCCCGCTAATGCCTGCTCCTCCTTTTCGCCCTTGCAGCCTACCCTGGGCTCCTGTGGCCCTGAGCTTCCCTTCTCTGCTAGCCCGTATCACAGGGCCTTGTGGTTCGCCCATCTGCCACTCCCGCTACACTATCCTTGATAACAGGGACACCCTCACTCTCCTCTCTGCCCCCAGAATATTGGCTGATGAATTAGTGGGGAGAGTAGGCTGTGTCCTATCCACCTCTGCAAGCTGAGGGCACGGTAGTATCCTAGATGCCTTCTAGAGTGGAGGGGAAGAGTGACTGTACCCAGGGAGCAGCACCGGTCTCATTTCTAAGGTGTACGTGTGCCCAGCCATGAGCAGGAAGAGAGGCCAGAGATTAGGAGCTGAGGATTCAGAAACAGGGCAGGAAACAGAGTGTTGGGCAGATGAGGGGACAGTGTTGACATTGTGGGCTGCCTGCAAGGCCTGTTGCCCCAGGACTGACTCTTAGTGGATGATAACTTCGTGACAGAGAGCTGGACGCAGGGCTGGGCCAGATGTATAAGGTGGGATTACTCTCCCCACTTGACGGAGGGGAAAATTGAGGCTCAGGGATAGCAGATGAATGTTTCTCAGAACATACGACAGTGATAGAGCCTGAAGCAAATAGAAACTTTCTCCTTTAAGGCTCCTCTTTCTGCCCCACCAGATGCCTCCCGGGGTCTCTGTCTCCCAGAAAAGATGCAAAGAGGTCATCAGAGCTATTTCCTGAATCCTCTATGTGCCTGGGTTTAGATGTGCCTGGGTGGAGTTAGGGCCTCTTCCCTGCTGCCCCTGGGAAGGCTGTCCTGGGGGAAATAACTTGCTGAGAGCCTGGGATGCCGAGATGACATTGTCCAGGGTGAGAGGAGATGACACTGCTGGGCTTGAAAAATCATGCTTTCCTGGTCCTTGTCCTCTGCCTGGGAGGATCAGGTCCCAGGAAAGAAACTGTAGATCTAAAAGGTTCCCACCAGGAATGCTAGCTGCTCACAGGTGTAGGCTGTAAAAGAAATAGTGCTGTTGTGTGTGGGTGGGTACACATGTGTGTTTAACAGCAAACATCCCACTTTGAAACAAGTCAAATCGGAAATGTCAGTTAAGCTAACTGAAAAATAGTCATTATGGTTGGGATGCCATCATACACATCTTTAATTTACCTGCTGAATTTAGAGCTAGCTCATTCATCTGCATCCGTTCCACTCTGCACGTGAGATTCAACAGAGCAAGGCCAATCACTAAGGGCTTGGTACTCAGAGCTACCAGTGAGGCCACCGCAGCAGAGATGTGCCCTTGGGCAGGAGAAGCAAGCGGACATTGGCCACTGGTAGAAACCAGGACACGCCTTCTGCCAACCTCGAGTGCTGGCCCCTGGGCTGCTGTTCACTCTCAGCTGGGTTCCCTCCCGCAGATCCAGCCTGGGAGGAGCTGGAACCTGCCCGCATCTGGCCCAGGAGAAGAGCCCCCAAACCAGAGCTTGTTTGAACAGCCTGTGCTCGCCAGGCCCAGACGTGCAAGTATTTTAATGCTCTTTCGACTTCCCACTTAATCATTTTGTTTGCTTCCAGTGCCTGCTCCCTTTCCATATTTCTGGCTTTGGGAATCTGGGACAAAATTCTGTCATGCAGAAAACAATAGGGTGGTCTTTGCATGAATTCCCCAGAGTCCCCTCAATTCAAAAGTCATGAAAGGAAGTCCACAATGAAGAAAAAGCCCACGTTAGCTCAACAGCTACGTCTGATAGGAGCTTTGGCAAGGTTGGGGCAGTGGGGACTCTGAAAAAATACAATCTCATCCTTACAACCTTTTATTCAACTATTTATAAATACCTTATTAGAATTTCCAATTCCCAAATCATACCTAACGGGGACAATGCACACTATCTGGGTGATGGGCACACTTATAACTTTGACTCAAGCAGTACAAAAGCAATCCATGTAACCGAAACATTTATACCCCTGTAAAATTCTGAAATTAAAAAAAAAAATGGAAAAAAAAAAGAATTTCCAATTCTTTGTCACAGTATTTGATAACATATTCACTTTTATATTATATACTGGATATATGCAGTCATTTGGATCATGTGTATAAATTGCATGAGAAAGATGACGGTAGAAAGGAAGCATGTTAGCATGTAAGGGCCCCCTGTGTAACAGGTATTTAAAATACGACCATTCCATTATCCCAGCAAGCCTATGGGTTATATTATCCCCATTTCTCAGCTTGGAAAACTGAGGCCTAGAGAGGTTAAATGAATGGTCCAAGGACATACGACTATTTGGGGCAGAACTACTGTCTGCCTCCTGAATGCATGTCCTTCCCCCTATACCATATTGCTCATTCATTCAGGGCCATCCTTTTCCCACCCACTGCGTATGTCAAGGTTCAACATCGCATTTACAGGTGCATCCTTCACTCAACCATAGAAAAGCATCCTGGCGTTAGTAGCTGTAAGGCAGAATGATGGAGAGTTCATCTGTTTTCCCTTTGGTGTAACTGATAAATTCGGAGGTGTGTTTCTATGAGAGGGAAAGAGATCTCACCATAGGCTAAAATGAAAATTTGGTATCAGTCAAATAATAGAACTGGGTATCAATGATATACCACTTACTGGAATTAGGCAGAACTTTATCAAATTTTAGAGAATTTCTCTAACTCCGGAATTTTTTCTAAAACCCCAGGTATTCTGTGACTTGACACTTCGGCTCCTGAACTGAACTTCCCCCATGATCTGTTCATATTTTGAAAGTGGTTAAAAGTTTGGGCTTTGGAGCCAAAGTGTGGGTCTGAATCGTGGCTGCACTGTGTGCTAGCTGCATGGCTTTGGCGTAGTTACTTTACCTCTCTGTGCCTCAGTTTCCACATCTGTAAAATGGGAATGATAAATGAGAATTCTAGAATTGCTAGAAAGAGTAAAATAATTTATGTAAATCATCATGAAAATATCTAGCACGCAGTGAGTATTCAATAAATGTTGGTAGCTATTATTATCTGACATTTATAATCACTAGCAGAATTAAATATCAGGATGACACTTTATATTTGGCAACTGGATAGCTCCTGAAATTGAGTGAGGGAATTTATTTCTTCCTTTGCTGGCTTACAGAAATGAGGATCATCACCATCTCTGTGCAATGAAGGTTTGGGGACTGCATGCCCAGATGGCCATGGTCTCTGTGTGCACCCAACTGCCTTCTCCATTATGGCTGAAGCACCGTTGCCACGCCAGCAGTGTTGGGGAGGAGGGTCTGGGGGTCATGGTCCTTGTTTACTTGGATGCTTATAATAGCCAATCTTGTGTCAAAGCCCATAATTAGGCCCATCTGACTCTGCCCTCATTGCTGTCAGCTGCATGGTCCTGCCCACGTGTCTTGAAGGCTGTGTCTACACCCCATCCAGTCTTGGGAAATCTCAGGTTCACAAGGAACCCTTACATTTGGCCTTGTCTAGTAATATTTAAGTTCAAATGCTTCAGGAACCCTGTGAGAATTTTTAATTCAAATTTCATTTTAATATATATTTAATTAGTAAAGATCATTTAAAAGAACAATATGCAGCTTAAACATGATATATACCAAATTTTAGCCGCCACTTTTAGCTTGTATTACCAGCACACTTTTGTGCAGTTCTCAGAACTCTTCTCCCAGCAGAGTTATATATCAGAACTTTTTTTAGTGGTTTGTTTGTTTGTTTGACTTTTTTTTTTTTTTAGACAATATCACACTATGTTGCCCTGGCTTCACTGCAGTGGCTATTCACAGGTGTGACCATAGTGCACTACAGCCTCAAACTCCCAGCCTCAAGTGATCCTCCCACCTCAGCCTCCCAAGTAACTAGGACTACAGGAGCATGGAAATGAATCGCCAGTTACGAAGGTTGCATCTTTGCACTGATTTCTTAAAATTTCAAAATGTTAAGGGGGTACAAATGTTTTTGTTACATGGATAGCTTTTATAATGCTTAAGTCAGGGCCATGAGTGTGCCCATCACCTGAACAGTGTTCACTGTACCTGTTAGGTAGGTTTTTACCCCTTCCCTCCCCCATCCCCCCTTCTTGATTTCTGACGACTTTTACTTCTCTCTGTGTCCAGGTTGCACTGATTTTTTAACAGATAAATTCATGCCTGAGCATCTACATCTGTAGAATCATACAGTTTTGCAGCACAGAGACACAGTCTCATGTTCAATTAAGAGTTAGGCAAGGAGAAGATGCTTGATCCCATCACAGCTTAATGGCTGGTTATACAATTATAACAGAATGTATAACTCATCAGAGTCATGATAATGTCACACATCAAAATAGCGTTGGCACTTATTGTAAGCTTTGCCTCTTTTTTTGCCTAACTTTTGAATATATGATAAGAGGCACAACCTGCTGTTACACACTGTAAGAGATTTGACTTCCAAGCTCAATTTTCCAACTACTCCCTTTTCAAGCTCCTGCATCGGTTTAATTGAAGAATTATCCTGAGATTGCCAGATGAGCTACAGCAGACTGATATCATTTGCAACTACTTCTCGGCATGAATCAGGATTTTCCCAGCGCTCTGTAAGCAAAAGAAAATAGCGGAATAAATTATATTCTAAGTCTTCCAGTAGCCTTGATTTCAGAAGTTTTATCATGTTTATCAAAACAATCTCATAGTTCTCAGTCTCATAGTGACTCTTTTTATTATACATAAAAATAATGTTGGCCGGGCATGGTGGCTCGTACCTGTAAACCCAGGGAGGCCAAGGTGGGAAGATCATTTGAGGCCTGGAGTTTGATATCAGTGTGAGCAACATAGCAGGACTCACTTCTCTACAAAAAAATTTTTAAAAAATGAGTTGGGCCTAGTGGTGTGCAGCTGTAGTCCCAGCTACTTGAGAGGCTAAGGTAAAAGGATCACTTGAGCCTAGGAGTTCGAGATTGCAGTGAGCTCTGATCGCACCACTGCACTCCAGCCTGGGCAACAAAGCAAGACCCTGTTTCTTAAAAAATAAATAAATAAAAATAAAATAAAATAATAAAATAACTGTTTTACATTAAGCCTTATGATATAAATGTACACTATTAAAAAGCCACATCTATCTATTTTGTATAGTGGGGTCCCCTGTGAACTTTTTATTCAAGAAAGGGACATTTTTTTTTTAAAAGCTTTGAACACCATTTCTAAGACTCCCTTTTAAACAGCGCTTGAATCTCTTCCTTGCCTTCCATTTTCCCATCCAATATTCATTGGCTACCTACCATGCCAGGCTCTATATACTAGGTTCTTGGAACACAGCAGGGAACAAGCCAGCGATGGTCCTTGTTCTCATGGGATGTACATCCTACTGGAAGAGGCGCAATCAATAAGGAAACAGATAAACAAACAAGACAGCTGCAGATAAGCGCAATGAAGAAAATAAAGCGCGATGAGAGAGTAACCACGTTTGTATGCATGTGGGCAGAGGAGCGAGGGCCCCTTTGTTTTTCTCTGTTGAACACCTTTTGGATGCACTGCCTTCCAGGAATCCCAATCCATGGTCGGAGAGCTCAGCTCTAACCACCACAAACATCTTCCTTTCATCAAATCAAAATCTGTCTCCCTGGAATTCCACTGATCTGTTCTGGTGCTCCCCTGTGGGGCCTCTCCAAACAGATCTCATTCATCTTTCACACGACAGCCCACCGCGTGTCAGAACACGGTGAGGGGCTCTCACGAGCATCTCTCTTCTCATCTGAACGTCCCAGCGCTTCTCTCTCCCCCCAGTTTGTTGGCATCCCTCTAAATAGGCAATGCCCAGGCCTGAAGTCACTCTACATATGACAGTCGCCTCCTCCTTAATTCTCCGTTTCTCCACTCCCAGGTATGTATCAACTTTGTTGTCAGGTTCCATAACACCATGGCCTCCTTTGTGACTTAAAGTCCAGTAAATTACCCTAGAATTATCTCGGGTGTGATGCTGACACTGCTCCGTGTCTCCTGGACGTTGGCAGCTTTGTGTTTCAACTTCAGTGCAGGATGTTGCGAGGTCTTCTCCATCATTCCCTGAGATGATGGCTAAAACATCAGTAGCGACCACTCAGACAGATGATGGCCTCCTCTCTCTGGGGCTTCTGCCCCTATAGTGGCCTCCGGAGTATGGTCAATGCTCCTCATACTGCCCAGACCCTCCCTGGGGACAGCTTGTTCCCAATGCCTGCTTCTCACTGTGTAAAGTGACATTTTCTTTGATTGGTTTCAAAATGGGCCTTTTTAGCATCAAACAGAGCCCAGCGGTTCAGATATTCTGGATGTGGGATGTGCACTCATTGTAACGCGGCAGCCTTGGCACACCTGTGCCCAGCTGCCTTTTCCCAGGTGGCTAACAGCCTCCAGCACTTTAGGCTGAAAGCTGGCTTTCAGACTTTAATTGAAGAAAAAATAGCAAAAGGCGCATTTAAGCAGCCCCAGCCTCCCACTAGCCTTTTCACTTCTTCCCAGCATTTCCCCAAACGGCCAGCCATTCTGAGGGCAGAAACCTCTGGAGCTCGTGTCCACACCTTCCCCCACTTGCCAGAGAATTTTCCTTTTGTCGCATCTGCTTTTGTATTTCCAGTCGTTTTCTACACCTCGCCCGTGAACAGGACTATGTCTCACCAGTTGAGTCTTTCTTTGCAAGTATCTTCCCTGTCCAAATGGGTTCTGGGTCCCTGAAAATTAAGGGATCCTCCCCTTGCCTTAATGTCTGGCTCATGCTCTCTGGGGCCCTCAAACGTTTATACCTATCTGTCAGAGTGGCCACCCCTTCTTCATGACGGACTAAGATGCTCCAGTTTTGTTAATGTGCCCTCAAAAGAAACCATTCTATTCTTTCAACCAAAAAATCTTGCCTTTCCCTGTGTGTGTGTGTGTGTGTGTGTGTGTGTGTGTGTGTATAAATATATGTGTGTCCAGGTACCTGACATGATATTCTACCTAGATCTGAATTCACATTCTGGGTCTTTATTTAAAGCATCAACCTATTTCTTACAACACAGGACCATGGATTTCTGGCCTATAGCATTGAACAAAAGCTTGCTTAAAAACCAACTAATAGGTGTCAACTCCCCTTCTCAGTTCACACTTGGCCACCCTGGGAGCCACCTCTAGACATGATAATATGCCCATGTCATGGCCCTTTCTAAAACCTTTTATTAACAGCTTAAAGGTCTCAGGATAAACACCAAACATCTCAACTTAGCACTAAAGGTCCATTGAGAGCTATACAATCTGCTACTTGTCTACCTACAATCTTTATTTTGGCCATTCAGTTATTTCTAGAGCATGCTGTCATGCCTTGACATAAGGTGTTCCCTGCGCCTGAAATGTCTTTGCTTCTTTCTTCATTTTTGTTAAAACCTCAGTTGAAATTCATTTCAAATAGCACCTCCCCAGAAATCTTTCCATGAGTCCCTATGCCAGGAACCCCCTACACTGGGCCTCCCTAACACCCATGTGTAGTCTGCCCAGCACAGACCACACCACGCTGTGATAAAGACACTCCTCCCACTAGAGGACAGCAGCTGTGTCATATCTGCTTTTATATTTCTAGTGCCCAACTGAGTAGTTGACACAGAGCAAGTATATCAGCCAGGAACTTGTCAGGAAAACCATACTAGGTATATCATCAGAATGAATTTAATATAGGAAAATGTTTAAAGAGGTGTTGAAGGCCTGAAAGAGCAAAACGGAGCATACTGATATAACCCAGATGTGATAAAGGCAGGACCTAGAAACCTGCCTTACAGCTAGGAGAACAAGGGAAGAAGCAGAGCATCAGAACCTAGAATCTCAGAAGAGGAGGCCCACAGAGCTGCCCAGGTAGAGCAGTGAGGCTGGGTCTGGAGTACTGAAAGGAGCTGGAGGCTGAAACTGCTCCTGCTGCTGGATTGTACCTGTCACTAACTGGTGTAGCAATGACAGGAACAGTAAGCAAAACAGGAATAGGACAGCCTCTTATCCCTGCTTCCAATTTCCCTATTGTCAGCTATTTGCAGAACCTGACAGCAAGCCAGCTGGAATAACTAACTGTCCTGGTTTACCTGAGACTGAGGGGTTTCCTGGGACATGGTGCTAAAATGAGGGACAGTTTTGGGCAAACTAGGACAATTGGTCACTCTAAAGCCAGCATGCAAAGGAGAAAGTGGTTTGCAGAGTCCCCAGCCCCAGAATTACATATCAGAGTATAGAAGTGTGGGTTTGGGGCTGAGAGACAATAAGTAAATGACTGCCACAATGAGTGATCAATTAGTGCTGCTTGAATTAATTAATGCATTGTCCGGATGGTTGGAGGAGTGTTAGGAACTGTGAGACTCTGGGTGTTGGGAATGTGATGGCCGTTTTGTCATGTAAAGCCTTGAGCCAATGTTTTTGGGTACCCAGCTATTACACTGTATCTCTTAAGCATCTGTTTTCTGTTGGTAGCTCTGTTTGGACCTATTATTTTGATTGCCTCTGGAACATTTTGTAAGTTCCTCCTGAATTTAGACACTCTTTGTTGCTCCCCAGAACCTGAAGAAAGACAAGCACCTACATCTTGGAGGCACATGTTAGGCACGTAGTTAGATGACTCTTTCTAAGAACAGCTCTTCAAGCAACTTACACAGAATCAACTGTGTCTTGCTCTGTGAAGTGTGGCTCATGGGCCTGGCAGCATTGGCATCACCTGAAAGCTTGTTAGAAATGCAGACTCCTGGGCTCCTCCTCACACCCGCAGAATTAAACTGCAGAGATCCCCAGGTGGTTTTCATGCACACTAAAATCTGAGAATCCTTGGTCTACAGTAGACATTTTCAACCCTGGTTACTCTTTGGCATGACTTGGGGAGCTTTAAATACATTCTGATACCTGGTAGACCTCAGAAACTGTATGACATTTGGTTGGGTTGGGGAAGACACTGATAATTTTAAAGCTCCCTGGGTGATTTTAATGGGCAGCCAGAATGGCAGACCACTCATCCAGAGCATGTATGAGATCATAAAGCGACATGCTGTTAGTTATCCAATTACCTAACTATCACTGTGTACAGAGGCACACAAATGAAAGAGGCTCAAAGTTTCCCAATTCTACAGCAATTTCATGATATTTCAGAGACTACAGCTGAGGTCTCCTGACTCTGATTCAAGTCCTGTCACATAACTACCATTGCATCATTATTGACGTTTTTAGTTATTTATTTATGAGAAGACACTTTAAGAATGTAGCATTGGATATTTGATCAAGTCTTGAGGATTGTACTGAATAAATAGGAGAACTATCTAGGGGTAAAGAACATAATCTGAGTGAAGCTCTGAACACAGAAACACGGCTGGGCATTCACTCAGGCAGGATCAATGCTTTTGAACACTGGAGGATGTTTAGTGCTTGCCCAATCTCTTTACCTTCTTAAAGAGCCTGACAGCTGAGGTGGCCCCTTCTACTTCCTATCATTGCAACCCAACTCAGTTTAATTCAATAATCATTTATTAAGCATCTGTGTGCAAGTCCCACCCACCTGAAGAAGTTTCTACTCTGATTAGGAAAAGAAGACAAATGCATAATTACATAGACACAGGACTGCTGCTTCGAATTCTCTATTAGAGTCAAGTGTCAGTAGAAGCAAAGAGCATATGTGCTAAATTCCATTAGATAAGAACAGGTGGATCAATATGGGGCTTAAAGGGAAGTATGCCACATCCAAGCAGATGGGCTACCAAATGATTTTGGTGGAGGCTTGAGAAGAGGTTGGGTTTTCACGTGAATAGATGGCAAGTAGATGTCTACGGCCCTTCCACTCTGGACGTGCCCAATCTTGTCTGATCTCAGAAGCTAAACAGGGTCAGGCCTGGTTATTACTTGGATGGGAGATGGTGGGTAGAATAGTTCAGAAAGAGGGAACAGCATAAACAAGGACCTGAATATGAAGAGCTCCGATAATGTTGGTGAAAAATAGAGGATGAGACAGGAGAAGGGTAGGCGGGAGGCCATATTTTGGAGGAGGCCAGAAGTTAGAATGCAGTTAGTTAAACAGGGTGAATCACTAAAGAGTTGTGAATAGATTTAAGCCCTGTAGAAGGTGAATTAAGGTATATAGGGAAAGATTTGAGGCAGGCAATAGACCACTATGCCAACAATCCAGACAAGAATGAGGTGATCCTGAAATGGTGTGGCATTTTGGAGAAAGAAAAAAAGGGTGTAATATGAGAGGCATTGGATCTAGATCTTAATTAGCACATTTAGGAGAACATTTATGGGATAAATAGACATTGTGTTTACATTGATTAATTGAAAGTACACTTCCCTGGAGCTAAATTACAGTGAACACTATTGAATCACAATTAAGGTCTATCTGAATATCTACACCTGTATGGATCATTAGGACTGGCTCAATTTAGGGGATAGCAATATTTTTCAAATTTCTCATTATTTGCAAAGCTAACTGTAAAAAGAAGCTCAGGGCCAACCTAAGGCCACTGATTAAGCAAGACCTCAAATCCTTAGTCTTTCAGGACTGCCCCAGCCACCAAGAAACCATGGGGGGCATTCGGGATCTAGGCCAGCAGCACTTGGCACCACCTTGGAGTTAGACCCGGGAGAGGTGGAAACTTATCCAACTGAGGACTCAACATCACATGCCAGGGAAGGGCCTAGAAAGCCCAGAAATCCACACTAGGCTAAAGCCCATTGACCTTTCAGTCCTGGGAGTCAGTATAGAGCAGTGTTCCCAACCTTTTTGGCACCAGGAACAGGTTTCATGGAAGACAATATTTCCAAGGACAAGGGGGCTGGAGGGTTTATAGCAGGGTTCACACACCTATGAGAATTGAATGCCACCACTGATCTGACAGGAGACGGAGCTCAGGCAGTGATGCCAGTGATGGGGACCGGCTGTAAATATAGATGAAGCCTCGATCACTTGCCCTCTCACCTCCTGCTGTGTGGCCTGGTTCCTAACAGGCCATGGACAGGTACCCATCTGTGGCCTGGGTGTTGGGGACCACAGGTATAGAGAATGAACAAAAAAAAGCTGTAGGAACTCAGATATAATTTATTGATCCTTTCAGTTAGCATTTATTTTGGCCTAACTATTGGGCCACCAGTATACTAAGTACTGTGACGCACAAACAATGGGAAGTACACAAATTGACAGATTCAGATTCTAATTCCATCTTTTTTGCTCTATGACTTTGGGAAGCCTGCTTAGCTTCTCCAAGCCTTAGTTTCCTTATCTATAAAATGGGGATAATAATAGTACCTGCCTCTTAAAGCTTTATAAGGATTAAGTGAGATAATTATATACATATATGCATTATGTACATACATGCATATATATTATGGATATTTAATTTATATTTAACACTATTAATTATGTATATTATATAGTAATCATTATGTAATAGATAATAATAGTCTTTTAAATGTTAGTAATTATTAATATATAATTCCTGTTATATGATATTATAATATGCTATAATTAATATATAATAATTATATATTTTTTGCACAGTACCTGGAACATAGTAAACACTAAAAATGGCAGTGATTAAAATATCACATTTTAATAAAGTCCTGTACAATGTGATGGAAGTCAGAATAGCATAGTAAACGCCATAGAGTTTTGGAGCATCTTCTATGAAGCTAACGCTGCACTGGATGCTAGACGTACAACGGTAAACCAAATAGACATAAATCTTGCCCTTGGAATGCTTATAGTTTTATGGGGGTAATGTTTCCAACTGTCCTCTCCTAAAAACCACTGCAAAAGAAAATTAAATTTTCTTTATTTTTCTATTTTATTCCTGATTCCCAATGTAGCCTCCCATTTGAACATATTTGATCTTTATGTATGTGTGCTTAATTTAAAGTACACAAAACTCACTAGTGCTTCACCCTGTTTAACTAACTACATTCTAACTCTGCCTTCCTCCACAGTATGGTCTCCTACCTAACCCTTTTGTCTCGTCTTCTATTTTTCACCAACATTATCCAACTATAAATCAAAGATTTAATTATAAATCTGATCATTTCAAACTTTGTTTCACTCAGCATTTCCAAAATCTAGCCTTGTTGTTACATATATATCTTATTGGTTTCTTCTAACTTCTATATAATATTCCCTAATATATATTTACCATATTTTTCTTGTTCGTATGTTAACAGTGCATTCCTATGTTGGTTCTAACTCCCTGCTGTAACAATCAAACAACACACACACACAAAAATTGTGCATGCCTTCCAAAGAACCTGCATAAGAATTTACCTGGTGTATTCAGAATCTATTCTTTGAAATATTTCTATATATATTGACCAGGAGTAAATATAGTCCAGAAATGGAGTTGCCGGATCCTGTGGCAAAAATATACTTAATTTCCTTAATTTCATCTTTAGATATTTTTTAATGAGTAGATGTCAACATGGCACTTCTAACAGGTGACAGTGTTGAAGTCTGGCTGGTGCTAAAGATTTGGGGCTTAGTTGACTCCAGACTTCTTCCTGGGCGGGATGTAAACAGAGGGCAATTTGATAGCATTGAATTTGCAGTCTCCATCTCATGCTCCAGTGGAGCTCTCCAATGTCCTGAGCTGCCATTGTCTAGACGCCTGCCTCTCATTAGGCTTTCTGGTCAACTAGATGCTCAGTCTTGTGTTAATAACATACTGAGATCCCCTGTCTTGGGTAATGACTCAGTACCCTGAGTCTATGTATTTACGGCCATCCTAGATCTCCAGTGATTTCTGGATTTTCCTTGCTGCGAGAAGTAAGGAATTGTGTAGAATCCATCTTTCCCCTCACTCACAAAGCCAGCTATATTTTGATACCACTTTGTTAATCTATCTAGTCCAAAATTTGACCATGTTATCTCTACATTTAGACATAATGAAAAATAAAACCTTAACCAACCATGTCGACCCAACTTCTTCTTTTAAGTCTAGAAATGGGTATCTGTGGAGGGTGTGATAAGAAATAACTCCAGTTATCCCCTTTCTGTTGGTTGCAATGGACAACCACAGTTTTCATCCCGTCTTTTCCCCATATCTCACCACAGTGTTTGGCTAGGAAAAGTTTGTGGGGTGGTTTGCAGCTTCTTCCAAGGGGAGGAGTTCCAAGTCAACAGAACAAAGTGGCTTATTCTCAATCCTTCCCCTCTCCTCTCCTCTTTGGGATTGTCTCCGGGCCTTTTCTCTCTTATACAGCAAAATCCTGACAGTGCGCCATGCACTTGCAAAAGGATAATTATGTCTGTATCCTGGGAGACACGAGCCTACTGTCATCGGCGGGGCGGGGGTCCGATGTGGATTCCAGGGGAGCTAAGCACTGCCATAGGCACAAACACTGACAGCTCCTGAACCAAATCAGGGAGTAACAATTGCTTTGACCCAAACTTTCCCTGGAACTTCTTTCTTACTCAGGTCAGAGAAAGGTTAAAAATAATAATAATAATAATAATAATAATGACTTTATCAGTCTGCCCCGAGATGTTCTCATCCAAAGGAAGAGAAATGACTGAAAGTCTTTTAAGGAAAAAGAGTGTGTCCTGGTCTTTAGGGTAGCCCAGATCTTAGGGCCAGGTATGAACCAAGGCAGGGGCTGTGTGGATGTTGTGAAACTTCCCCACACTTGAGGAGACACTTAATCCGCAAGACAGCCAGCGGGGATCACTGGGCAGTGCTTTCACGGCCTATATCAGTCTCATGTCTGGGGAAAATAGTCTTCCATGACCTATGGGCAATGAGCAGGCCCCCAAAACTCTAGAATTGGGAGGAGGACAGGTGCGACATAATTTATGTTCAAATATAAATTCAGGATTTTCTTAAAGGGGCAGCCAAATTTCTAAGGGCTTTGGTTTGAAATGAAAATATGTTTCATAATACCATGAGGGAGATGCTATAAGAAGATATGATAGCACTAGATGCTTAGCTGTTAGAGATGGGAAGTCCACAAGATTGTTGTCAGGAACTGATCTCCCCATCACACTCATGCTGAGAACAGGTGAAGGGCCCTATTTTATATCAACAAGAAGGACAAAAGGGAGGACAGGAGGTTGGGGCCTGGCAAAGAGGAACCCCTCACCCTCCCTGCCTCCTCTTCCCTCAGAATAAGATTGAAGAGAAAGCAATTAGAAATTACGAGCTACTGAGGAGGTGACAAGATGAAAGATCTGTGCGTCTGGACAAGCCGTTGTGTTGTAGCAGACCTTAGCTACAAGCCAAGAAAAAATCTGAGGAGGCCGTATTTCAGCTTAATTATAAGGAACAGATTTTTAACAAGTGAGATAGATTTAAAAAAAAAAAACCTCAGTTATAGAAAGATCTGCCCATGAATATGCTGAAACCCTCTTTGTTGAATATATTCAAGCAAAATTCCTCCTTCCTTTCAGTGACTCTAGAAAAAATATTTCTGCTTTGGGTTGAACGTGAGGTGCTACGTGATATCTTCTAATTCTAAAATGATTATGTTTACATAGACAGAAAATTTAATAAACATCTTCTGAGCAAAAATGTTTAGCATGCTGTCCTGCCTTGGAGCGATTGTACAACATTCTGTTCCTGTCTTCCCGGCAACCCCAGGGATTCCAACTGCTTTCTGTTCTCTGCGGGGTTGTGACTGCCTGCTCTTGGGGCTTCTCTCCTCCAGGTGACAGTAAGGCAGTATGAGACACCGCAGTGTCAGATGTGCCCCCACCGTGCTCGCTCTGAAAATAAGCAAATGAGACTTTCTTATTTCAGAATGCTTTCCTGTTGTTCATGCTGGGAACACAGACAGCAAGACCCCAAGCTAACAAGGAAAAGAGACAAAGTTCCCAGAATCCTACAGTGGACTCATTTTCTATGTCCCTGACTCCGTTTCCTACGTGGTTTGCAGTAAACCCAGACCTTTCTGCTTTTCTTTTTAATGACTAAGGGTGGATTTAATTAACTCTTTCCTCGTTTCCAAACCCCATTCTTTTCTTGACCAGAGGGTGTCTCCTTCTCAGGGAAGACCCTTCTCTTCAAGGCATAGACCTGAAGTCACAGCCAGGGTCAAATTATCAATAAAAAGTAGTGGTTGTTGTAGTTCCTCTTGGTTTTAAGTAAACTACACACATCTCAGGGAACTCCAGTCTAGGAAAAGAATGCCCTTTATCACATACCTACTGTATTCCAGGCGGCAAGACAGACACTTTATATCTCTATTTTATTCAGCCATCACAGTGACCCTAAGAAGCAGGTGTCTCCTCCGCTAGACTCCTCCCTCCCTGCCAATGCCCCTTGGCAGATTGTCAGAATCTTCAGAACCTTTGTAGTCTATATGGTGTTTGACTACATTATTGGAGTGAGCAATGAAACATGGAAGTAGAACCAAAAGGAAGATATTTAATCAGTGCATACATGAGTAACGCTACAATGTTTCACCCTCTTTTTCAGTTTATGTTCTTATGTCATCATCGTCACGTTTCCCTCCAAGTTCATCCCCACATTCCTCTCAGGCTAGAGGCATCAGGAGAGAAGGAAGCACTGAGTCTTCTCCTTGGAGGTCTCATCTTTCTTACGTATTTGGTCATATTCTAGTGCCTGCCCCTAAGTCCTAAAAGATTTCCAAATGGATTTGAGCTCATTCCATATTATGGCACCAATGATATTACATGGGCCCCTCACAGCACCCCCTAGATGAGCCTCAGTGGACCAAAGGCACAAGATTGTATAAATCTATATAAAAACAAAGGGATGAGTAAAGACTAAATATACTCAGATAGAAAGAAGCCTGTAGTGAGCTGTCATTCGGTGATCCTTCCTTCCAATTGCAATTGAGTATTTCCTTTTAAGCAGACCCACTCCCTACAATAGTATTTTATTCCCATTTTCTGAAAATGGAAGCTGAGGTTTGAAGTATTTCTGTAAGTTTCTCAAGGCTGTGTGATTCCAGAGCTACATCAAATGTTCAAGCTAGTTCTAACACATAGAAGAGACCCCCATTTCTTCAATAAGCACGTGCTGTCAAGATTCAAAGCCACCTTATGTGCCCAATTCCTTCATAAAGACTGTCAGGCTCTTGCAATACATAAAGCTTTCTCCATTCTCTGTGCCACATAATTTAGTATCTAATTATATATTGTCTTATAATGTTCTCCTAATTGCTTCAAGTATATTTGTTCTGCTTCTCCATTAAGATTGTAAGAGGGATCCTTGAGGGTGGAGATTTCCTTTGAATGATTTATCATCTTTTCTGCCCTCTACATCTCCCATTCCACTCCCCGAACATGGAAATCAAATCATAAAGGCTGGCCCAGTCTGCACTATCCTTGGCGTTTGGGAGCGTGGAAGTAATAAGGTGCGGCTGACGGAGCACGTGATGGGGAAGTAGAACACCTGTGATCCTGTCCTCCCTCTCCTCCTGGCTAGTAGCTCTGTGACGTTGGGAGGACCATCTGCCCTCTCTGGGCCTGTTTCCTCACTGGTGAAATGAAAGTGATGAACTATGTGATCTCTAGTGTTCCTTCAGTCCTGTAGAGTCTCTCCCTGTAAAGAGAAGGATGACCTTCATAAAGAAATTTGAGCTGATATCTCTGGACTCTGTGTATGGATAGTCAACAGATGGTTGGAGTTGCTTTAGCCCTGATTTTAGACATAGACTGGAAGCAGCTCCCAACTGAGCCTCACTCCCAGGGAAGGAATGTCTCTGTGCTCCCCATCCTATGCCATGCAGGTGGCAAACACATAACCCCCCAGGGCAGCTCTAAGAGGAGCCATGCTTATGTAAGCTGTATGGGACCACTGAATTTCAAGGGAAGGCCAGGGCAAATGTTCTTCCTCTGAGGAGTGGGCCATAAAACATAACCTTGATAACTGTATTGTACCCATCCAATCAACTGAATTGATCATTAAAAGTTAAAAGCTTAAATCCCCCAACGGGAATTGATAGCCTGCATAGGTACCTCTACTGAGAATCATCATAATTCAACATTAGTTAAATGTACCATTAAAGTATCTACGTAGTTAATGGAATTTCATTGGGGTTTGAGGTTTATCCTGAGTTGCTTAAATTGCTTCAATCATGAATGACTTCCTAAATTAAAAATTAAATAGACTTTCAAGTATTTAATTAGACACATCTATTACCGAAGGAAAGAACATAACTGAAATTTACCTTAGAAATCTTTTATTTGAAAGAATGCAGTATATCTTCAAGATTATAAACATGTCTTGATAAACTCAGATACAGCTGCTTTTAGAGATAAAACAGTAGCCAGGGATTTTCTTTTGTGGTTCTCTCCTCCTTAGATTTGATGGTCTCAAAAGACACCTTAGCTTTCATACTTTTGAGGTCTTTAAATTATGAGATTATAAAACTGATGTGGAGTGAGGGTAGGTGGTGGGGAACTGCCAGACATAGCTGAGGATCTTCAGGGAAGAGTAGATCTCTCCCCTGCCCTAATTAGCAGTGGCACAGGCTGGGCGTGGTGGCTCACGGCTGTAATCCTAGCACTCTGGGAGGCCGAGGCGGGTGGATCGTTTGAGCTCAGGAATTCGAGACTAGCCTGAGCAAGAGCGAGATCCCATCTCTACCAAAAAAAATAGAAAGAAATTAGCTGGACAACTAAAAATATATAGTTGGGCATGGTTTCACATGCCAGTAGTCCCAGGAGGCTGGGACTCAGGAGGCTGAGGCAGTAGGATCGCTTGAGCCCAGGAGTTTGAGGCTGCTGTGAGCTAGGCTAACGCCATGGCACTCGCTCTAGCCAGGGCAACAGAGTGAGACTCTGTCTCAAAAACCAAAAAAAGCAGTGGCACAGACTCGAAACAGTGTGGAACGTGCATGCAGCTTTGGAGGAAACACAAGGACCCTCCTGAGCCGTGTGGGAAGGGGCCTCAATCAGGCCTCCTGTCGGGAGGGAACAATGCTTAGATCAGAAGACTCCTTGCCTGGCTCAGAGGAGTCCCGTGTAGCCCCTCTCTTCCCTCCAGGGCTTTGTGTCTCCCCAGTGAGAAATGCAATGATTGCATTAGTGACCTCTAAGGATCTTTCTCCGACAGATGAAGAACACGCATGAACTCAATCAAGGCTGTCATTGCTTTTCAATAAACAAGTGAAACAGTTGCCAGTAATCCCGAGAAGGAAATGTGTTTGCCGATGAATATGTTGCAGACCTGACTTGGGGATAGATGGGGAAAATATTCGTCTCTTTCTGTGGTTGGTTAAATATCACAAAGCCCTGTGCAAATTTAACTTGGGAAGCAAGATTGGCTCATCTGCTGTTTGTTTGACTTGCAGCAGCACCTGTTGGCTTCCCTGCTCATTCACTGCAGAGGCTTTGACAGGGGTGGGGCAAGGTGGCCATGTGCTGAGACCTCAACGAGGCTTCCCAGACCTATCTGGACACTTCAGCCCAGAAGGCCTGAGGCTGAAATGAGCTGAACCTTAAGTCTATAAAGGGATGAAAGGTTTGTGTAGACTCCACAAAGCTTAGCTCTCCAGATCTGAAAGTACTTAGATGAGAAGGCTCCCCTAGAGGTTGAAGGAGAAGGATTTTGAATGAGTAAGATGGAGAAGTCCTTTTCTCTGCAGGCAGTAAACTAGCCAAGCTGGATATCTGGGGGGTGGGATGGCGGGAGAATAGAAACACATCCAGTAAAGTGAAAGCAGCGTGTGCAAGAGGAGGAAGAAACTTTTAAAGGGCTGATGTTAAGATGGCATTTGACTAAGAAAGAGATCCAGGACCATCCAAACCCCACCAGTACCCACCTGGTCACACCTTCCCACAAGATCCTCAAGGGAAATACATACATAGAGGCAAGGGGAACAGAGTCAGCCAAAGTCCCCAGTGCAGGACTCCAGGCAGAACTGCTTGTACCTAGATTAGAGGCAGCCTGGGGTCTGGATCTAAAGCCTAGGTGGTCCACATCAGCTCTAGCCAACAGAAATATGAAGCAAGCCACGTATGTAAGTTTGCATTTTCTGACAGCTACATTTAAATGAAATAAAAAGATACAGGTGAAATTACTTTTAATAATATATTTTATTTAGCCCAATCTATCCAAAATATTTCAACATGTCATCAAGTTCAACATGGAACCAACGTAATCAACATAAAAAATTATTAACAAGAGAGTTTACATTCTTTTTTGTGCTAAATCTTCAAAATCTATTGTGTGTTTAAACTTACAGAGCATCTTAGTTTTCAATGGCCATACCTGATCTGCAGTTAGATTTCATAAAAGCCACAATTGAAAGGGTAGTTTCACCTATCGCCTTGTTCCAAACATACTTAAAATCTTCCAATAACTGAATTTAGTATCTATGTTTAAATTTAAATGTAAATTCATTATAATTAAATAAAATTTAAAATGCAGATACTCAGTTACACTGCCATATTTCAAGTTCTCAATAGCCACGTGTGGACAGTGGCTACCATATTGGGCAGCTCAGGTCTCTATCATTGCCTCGTATCTGACCGTGGCCCCCAGAGGGGTCTCACATTTTTAGCTCCTTGAGAGTAGGTAGCAAAGAGAGCTCAGAGGTAGGGCATCTAAACCCAAGGTGACTGACATGCAGCTTTCCAAATCCCAATCCTAGGAACTCCAATAATTCTCTTTCCAGATTAGATTTGCAGCTTCTGCAGAACTGGATTAAAAATAATAATAGTAATGTCCATGCATTGAGTTTCTACTCTGTCATTGTGTTTGATGGTTTTTATTACTCAGGGAAGTTGAGTGATTTGTGTAAGGTCATGCAGCAGGTAAGTGACAGGTCCTGGATTCAAACCCAAGTTTGTTTGACTCTAACACTGATACGCTGTTGCAACCCTGCCTCCCCTGATATGGCTAAGGTCACAGTCCCAGCATTTGAATTTCCCAAATTGCAGTGATGCCTGATGTTGCACTTAGCTCTGTTATGGTTACGGCCTCATTAGAAGAAGACTTAATTCCAGAGGTTGCCTTTGGCATCTCAGGCCTTGGCCACACCCGGAATTAATGGAGTCCTCAGTAAGGAGCATTAATGCAATTATTGTCTTGTCATGAATGTATCTCCCTTTCATTATCACGGTTTCCTAGCTCTTCCTAAAAAGCCTTCAGAGGCTGACTTCATGCTGGACCCAGCATCTGCCCAGCCTCTAATGGATCTTCGTTCATTAGGCACCTTGCCCATGAGCAATGGAGAGAGGAGCAGAGGGTGACAAAAGCATACCTTTAAGTTAAAGGTTAACTTCTAGTGCTTTTAAAATATCTGACCTCTGACTAAATGGTACGAACATCCATGCAAATGTGAAAGAATGCCGTCGCCCCTCTCCAGCCTCCTTCCTTCCCGGAGCTGAGAGGCACATCTACTGTCTCTGTGAAGAGCTCTTGGGAAATGGATACAGTTAAGCCACTAGCTTCAAACAACATTGTCCCTGGGCTTTTCTCAGATAACCTGTGGCTTGCGACCTAACAAGACTCCCACCCAACCGGCATGGTGCCTTTGTCTCAGAGCAAAGCTGAGCCTGGCCCAGTAGACCCCACACAACGGGCCAGCCTGAGACCACCCACCTCCTACACCTGGATACAACCCCCTTGAGCAAGATGAGGCATTGAGGATATGCCCAATTTTAGGTGCTGTTCCAGACCCAGTAGAACAAACACCAACCAAGGGCTGATCTAGGAAAGTGGCTGGAATGGCAGATAGAATCAGGGGAAGAGATGGGCCGAGCATGGTGGCTCACACCTGTAATGCTAGCACGTTGGGAGGCCGAGGTGGGAGGAACACTTGAGCCCAGGAGTTTGAGACCAGCCTGAGCAACATAGCAAGACTCCATCTCTACAAAAAAATTTTAAAATTGCTCGATGTGGTGGTGCGCACCTGTAGTCCCAGCTACTTGGGAGGCTGAGGTAGGAGGATCCCTTGAGCCCAGGAGTTTGACGTTGCAGTAAGCTATTATTGCACCACTACACTCCAGTCTGGGTGACAGAGTGAGATCCTGTCTCAAAAATAAAAGAATCAGGGGAAGAGGAGGCAGAAACCAACATTAATAAATGCTTACATTTAGGTAGTGGTTAAAGATGTCGTCTCTAGACCAGGATTTCTCAATCTCCACACAGTTGACATTTGGGCTGGATAGTGCTTTGTCATGGGGCTGTCCTGGGCCTTGCAGGACGCTTGGCAGCATCCCTGGCCTCTGCTCACTAGATGCCTATAGCACCTCCCCCACCCACTGCCGCTGTGACAGCCAAAAAATGTCTCTGGGAATTGCCAAATGTCCCCGGGGGGGACAAAATTTCACCCCCTGCCGTGGTTGAGAACTGCTGTTCAGAGTCACAAGGGGCTTCAAATCGCTACAGATATGGCTTGAGCTGGCTCCTGAAGCACAGATCTTGCTTCTGTAAAATGAGGAAATAATACCTACTTTGTAAGAGTTGCTGTGAGGTTTCAGTGAGATAATATATGCAAAGGGCTTATTCATAATAAAAACTAATTGGTTTAGGCAAAGAATTTAAGATGCATTTTTTTTTAAATCACCAAAATAAATCTATTTTACAGTAGAGTATTATTCCCATTGTGGAAGATGGCATTTTCCCAGAGTGGCTACAGCAATATTTTCCAGTTCCACATGCTTTTCCCAAACCTTGTTACACCCCCACTGACAGCCTATTTCCTCACCCTTTGAATCCAGGAGGACTTTTGTGGCTGCCTTGATGAAGAGAACGAAGTGGAAAGGATGCTCCATGACCTCCGAGGTTGCAAAGTATGAGCTCATAAAGGCTGGGTATCGAGAGATACAGCTTCCACCTGGCTCACTCAGACACGTCTTGGGGGCTTTGAGCCAACATATGAGAAATCTGGTTACCCAGGAGCCACATGCTGGGCAGACTGTGTGACATGCGTGTGTGCATGCGTGCACACATGTGCGCACGCACACACACACACACACACACACACACACACACACACACACACACACAGAGTCCCAGCACCACAGCCCTGGCTGTCTGAGTCTTCCCAGCCCAGATGCCAGACATGTGGATGAACAAGGATTCAGATGACTCCAACCCCCACCTTTAAGGTGCCCCAGTGGATGCTGATTAGAGCAGAGATGAGCTGTCCCTGCTGAGCCCTGCCCAAATTGTGGGTTCTTTAGTAAAATAAATATTTCAATAAAATAATATAAACATTTAATAAAATAAATATTGTCGTGTTAATCCACTAAGTTTGGGGTGGGTTTATTACATAGCAATAAATAGCTGTAGCAACCATTTGACAGATGAAAAAACGACTCTCAGGGAAGATATATAGCAGGCAGATATGCAGGCTAGAATTTGAACTAAGGATTTCCTGCTTCCAAAATGACACTGATTTTTTTTCCACGACATTTGCTCCCAAGGTGGCAGGGGGGTGCCCTTATAGAAGGGAATCCAGGACTGAGCAGAGGGGCTGCAGGCAGGCTGATCACACAAGACTCAGCCTGTCTGTAGGCGGAGGGAGGAGCATGCCAAGAGCAAGGCAGGACTTGGCCCGAGAGAGTCAGAGGCAGTAGAGGGATCCCCCGAAAGAGGACAAAACAGAAGATTCATTTTGGAATGGAAGCACAGTCAGGGTGAGCCAGCATCAAAAGCTCATCTCCGAGCATGAGGCTGCTTAAATCCCAAGTGCTCCAGGTAAGGATGCCTCCCGGGCTAGTGGTCCTCAGCTCTAGCTGCCCACACCACCTGGAGAACTTCCAAGAACCGTGATGCCCAGAGGCCAATGACATCAGCCCCTCTGCATGGTGGCCGGGCATCAGTATTCTCCAAGTCCCCAGGTGATCTCATCGTGCAGCTAAGCTGGAGGGGCGTGGGGATGTGCCCACCGGTCAGTGTCAGCTCAGCAGAGCCAGGCGTGAAGACAGGTAGGCTGCAGAGCCTGGAAAGAGACAGGGTTTGAGCATTAGCTGCAATCACTGGTTTGCTTTATGATTCTACGAGGTGAATTAAAAATCAAACTTCATTTGGCTTCAAGTGAAGATGAAGATTCAGCAGATCCAGGGACTGGGAAAGGCCCCATTAATATGCTTACTGACAGAGACCCCGCGTGATTCACTGACGTGAATTGAGGCAGATGGGAGAGATTTGCTGCTTCTGCAGGAGGGAGAGCAGGAGGGTGCTTCTTCCCCTCTCTAGGGCTGGTGGGTAGGGGACCAGGGCTACCCCCCCTTACTGTGCAAGAGGGGAGAGACATGAGAAGCACTACCCTTAGGATTTTCTCATGTGATGTCTGATGTAGGCTGGTGACAATCTGCAGCAGGGTGGAGTAGAAAAGCCAGCTGGAGAGCAGGGCAGAGTGGGTCGAATCCTGCTTCCCTCTTCCTGCATGTCATGAGCAGTCCTTCAGTCTTACCAAGCTTCAGTTGTCTCCTCTGTCAAATGGGAATGATCATAATACTACCAGGATTAAGTGCGCTAACATACATGATATACCAGCACGTGGTGGGCACTAATAACGGGGGTTTCATTCATTCACTCGTCCATGCATTCATCCATGCTTTCATACTTTCATTATTCACCTCCCTTTTCCCTCCACTGCTGCCCACCTCCACCTTTTGGAGCATTAAGCATGAGAAGCCGGTGCCCTGGAAGGGAGCCCATAGCGATGCATTAGATCAAAATGTCTCTATCTGCCCAAACTTCCTCACCCCCTTCAGCTGGTGGGCCCCTACTAGGGAAAACTCACATGCCACCTGCTCCACTCTGTGTAGGAGCCCCTCCTACAGCCCTATGTATTAAATCATAACACCTTTCTCATGTAATAAGGCTTCCCTATGTAACAACATTCATTGTATTAGGTTACAATGGCCCACGTACATGCCTACCCTCCCCCATAGACCGTGGTCCTTGCTCTGCATCTAGCACATCATAGGCACTCAATACATATGTGAAATAAATAATTCAGTAGACTTGTGTCACTTCCCCTTTCTGGGCCTCAGTTTCCCCAACTGTACGATGAGAAGTTGGAGTAGATGCATTTTAAGAACAGTCCTAGCACTAGTAATCTATCTTTCTATGGAGCTGGAGGGCAAAGACAAAAGGAGAGTAAGTGAAGACAAATCAATTAACTGAGGGGGTGGTAATGAGCTGGCGCCCAGGCGTTGGCTGGCAGGATGACAGTCAATGTGACATCAGTATCATCAGGTGACCAGAACACTGCCATCCGGCCTGGGCAGAAGATGCCCCATCGGCAATGGTCCAGATTATCCACGGAGTGTCAGTTTGGTAGGAGGAACGTAGACTCTCCAAAGAGGGGCAAGTGGAGTCAAGACCTTCTCAGGAAGCAGAACGAAAGCAGAGCCAGGAAATATGGCCGGTGTGGACAGAACAGGTCTGGGCTAAGGAGCCATGGCCAGGACCTCCGTGAGCAATGCTGGAGAGCTGAAACTCAAGCAACAACGTGATGTCCAGCCCCAGCCTCTGGGGACCCTGCCCCAGATTGGCCCAACCAGAGCATGTGAACTACATGGTGGATAAACTCCAATAGCTGCCCCTGCCTTGGCCACTTTCCTGGGAGTGTTCAGGAGCTGAGCAGGTAGGGAGCATATGTGGCCTGGCAGGGGCTCCATGGACCCACCATGGGGAGCTGGGAAAGTTAGGGGCTGGGAACTGAAGCCCAAGATGGCCAGTGTCTCAGGAAGGGCGCACACATTCCACTCACACTCACAGGCCTGCAAAAGCCTCCCCGAGAAACACACTTGCCCGCACACACCAACACTGTCATGCTCCAATGCCCAGGTGTGGCCCCCCCACCAACATGCAGCCTGACACGTGTCAACAAGGCTCACCTCAGAGACTTACAGACACACGTGCACTCTTTTCTGTTTTGATTGACATTTATGAAACATCTGTGTACTAGACATTGGGGCCTGCAGGTAAACTACAGACCCGTGCTCCAGGAACTCAGAGTGCGTGCTCACATCAGTATACAAGAGACTCGACAGCACAGACTCGCGTTGTGTAATGTGTGTGCACATGTTTGTTTATGGATCCCCACAGACAGGCTCATAGAGCTTGCAGGTTCCCACCCACCTCGGCTTAGTCAGCAGTTTATAGAATTTGCTAAAATGACACCCCCTTGCCATTTGCCCACTCAATGTAGAAACGTCGTTCTGCCCTTGTTCCCATAAGAGAAGCCTTCTGGGTCTTTTAAGGGGACATTATTTTATGGCAACATTGTTAGCTGGCATTTATAGAGATTCAATCAATAAATCAGATGCTGCTTGTAATGGTGCATTGCTGGTTCACATTTGCTTAAGAGCCCTGAGGACTCAAACTCAAAATTGGAAGTTTCAGACTTCGACCTCTCTTCCTACATCACACACACATTCCTACACACGTGAGCACTGACATGTATGCATGCCATTGCATGAAATGTCATTTCAGCCATGCTGGGAAGTAGACTGCTAGTTATGTTTTGCTACTTCTTTGCTTCCCATGAAAGAGGCTTATTATGTGAAGGGGTTATAGGTATTTCCACTCACACTCACAGCTGAACTTTCTCAGGGCCCAAAAAGGTGGAATCTCCCAGAAGGAAAAAGCAGCGCAGAGACTCGAGTGAAGCTCCCACCCCACTGCTCTCCTACCCTTGGGTCAGGGAGAGGACAGTCTGGACTCAGAGACTGCAAACTCATTTCTCTGTGCAAGTCCTCACCCGTGCCAGCCACACACCCCTTGGAGTATGCTCTGTCCGTCTACCCACATCTGAGTTGATGGTGACGCTAAAGTTAGGGGTGGAAAGGAAGCCAAGAGAAAATCCCCACAAAGACCTTCCTCCTTCTCTCTCCACCATACTCTACCAACAATCCAACCTTAGGAAATGAGCAGGTTCACAGAAAAGTGTGGTTACAAAGTGCAACAGCTGTTCCTAGGCAGGGACTACTCTTGAAAACATAAAATACCCAGCATGCCAAAGACGCATGTCAAATCAAACTTCACCCCCATCACCTTATCACCAGCAAAGAGGATTCTCCCTTTTGTAAAAACCTGGCCTTAGTGCTGGTGCAATGGGACTGAGTTATTTTTTTTTTATCAGGGTGTGGGGTTGAGAACCGTTTTGGGGCACCAGATGTCACCCTGTCCTTTGCTAAAACAGAGTTTGCAGCTGAAGGCTCAGGCTGACTTCTCCTTTGAGGAACAGTAAGTTCCTTCCAGCCTTGTAGATGCCACTAACATCTGTACTCTGGGCTCTTTGCTGTCTACCTTTGGATCCTCTGTGCCCTCCCCTACTTCTCTACAAACCCAACTTCTACAAGCTATTCCAGGACTATCCAACAATCATTGTCTTATAAGGGCTTCCCATGGCAGAACCTCATGGATGATGCTGTCTGTCCCACACTAAGCTGCCAGCTCCCCAGAGATGGCCCATCGAGGATGCTATTGGCCCTGGCACCAGGTGAGGACACCAGCAGCCCATCCGGAGCAAGAAAATGCACAGGGCACACAAGAAACCCCCTCCCACCTTCTGAGTCCTGGAGGCTGGAGCCCTGCAGGTGAGACGGGTGCTGGGAAGTTAGGAATGAGAAGCCAGAAGACCTGCCAAGAAGACCCATCCCAGGGCAGAGGTTCAGGCTGAAGGAGGAGCATGGTGGCTTTGGGAGGGCCCAGGTAGGGCCCCATGGGTCCTAAGGAAAGGGAATCTGTCCTGAGCCTGATGTGGGTAAATCTGATTCGATTCAAGGCCCCTGCTTCTCCCCACTGGCCCCACCTGCGAAATGAAGAGGAGGGCAGGGTGGTACACACAGGGGCGAGGGGCTGGGGCAGGAAGGGCTGAGGAGCTGGGTGATGGGGCTTTAATGGTCTGTAATTGCTTTTCCAATTGGCCTGCAGGTTGGAATAATCTCATTACGTGAGCTACTGAACCTTGTGACTCAACCTGAAAATATGGTGCTCTGTGAATCTCTCCCCTTTCATAAAGGCCAGTGCAATTTACACACCCTCCTCCCCAGAAGCCTTCCTGCAGAGGATTTCTGCTCCCTGGCTTCTCCTGAGGCTGGGGCAGGAGAGTCATTGATTTTTGTTTCCCTTTTTTATACCATTAGTTGCTGTACTGGAGGCAGTGTGTGTGTGTGTGTGCGTGTGTGTGTGTGTGTGTGTGTGTATGTGTGTACTTTGATTTGGAAATTGTCCTTCCAAGATGGGACCTTCTAAGAGGGCCACACACTAATCTTTCAATGCATACCCTCATAATCTTTTTATATAAAAACATCCATCTTTCTTCTCTTCTGTAATACCAGGTGGCAGCATCTCCTGCCCTGAAAAGATCCCAGGACTCAGCCACCGCTAATTCGCATCATTTGAACTGAGACAAACCACTTCACTGCTCTGTGGCTGGGTTCCCCCATCTGTTCCGTGGGGTAGTGGCGACTGCTCAGATGGCCTCATGGAGCTACTGTGAGAATCAAACAAGTTCTGAAGGTGTCTTCGAAGAGAAGGGCTACAGGCAAACGTAAAGCCATATTGTGTCCAGTGTTCTCCAACTTGGCTGCATGAGGGACCTTTAGGAACTACGGATGCCTCCTGACACCCACCCCCACACATTCTGACATAACTAGTGTTGGGTACCACCTGGGCATCAGAGTTTTAAAAGTTATTTTAATGGGCAGCGAAGTTTGGGAGCCACTAGAGTAGATTGAGAGAATTGTTCTTGCCCTCCCCACAACAGCCTTCTCCAAATTCCCTAAAATGTCAAGACATCCCCTTGTCAAAAGTGTCCTAAGACTATTTGGTCCACTGCCAAGAACTTTCTCACCTCTTTGCCCCAGAAACTGCATCCTCATAAACTATGAATGAGTTTAAATAATATCTCGCAGCCCAGATTGTACAAGTGAACTTTTTTTCAAATGCATAGATTTAGTTCACCTGTGAGAATTAAAAAGCAGATTACTATCTGTGTTCAAGGAAGTAAATCTAAAGTCTGTTCCTACTCAGGCCCTCACCCCGGGAGTAATGAGATTGGCAGAAGGGGGCTCGGTTTCTCAGTGGATGGGAGGGCAGTCCTTGCTTTACTGAAAATAATTCCAGGACCTAGTTCAGGTTCAGCAGGAACATGTGCTGGGATCTGTTAGTGATATCTGCATGTTTGCAGGATGGAAGGAGACAGCACATATAGCAACTCGATAGTACTCATGCACTGAATGAAGTTCTAAGGTCACATTCCTACTCTGGCAGCTGCCATTTCTTCCTCGAGGTAAATATGTCATTCATAAGCTTTGGGGGTTGGGTTCCCTACTCTGGTATGTAAACCTCTCTGGGGTGTCAGTCCTCAGTACTTGGGTATAGCATGCTTATGTCAGCTCATGAACTCTGTGTGCACAGAGGGTACGTACACTGACTTGCACACAAGAGAGGGAAGAAGAGAAACTTCATCATTTCCTGTTTATATCCATGCCCTCTTACTCTTCCTCCCTTTACCAAAAGCTGATTCTAGGCAAGGTACAATCAACCATTCAACATTAGGGCAAGGTTTGGGTCATGGTGGTCAGAGGTACTTGCATGGACTCCTAGGAAACCACACTGCAGGGAGATTCCCTGGTCCAAGCATGTCCTGATGCAACCACATCCCCTTTGCCTCCCAGTTCAGTCAACTCTAAACACACACACTCCCCTGGGGTTCAGGCTTAGAGAAGGGCTGGAATACCCGTTGTGGAGATCAAGGCCCCAGTGACCTGCTGCATTCAGCACTGGGCTGAGATCAGTGAGTCAAACAAAGCCAGTGCAGGGAGAATAGTGCTACTGAGGCTGCAGTGTGGACCCAAGGATCACTCCAAGAGGTTCTCAGTCCCAAGTCTGATTAGAAGGGACGTAACCCAGGATTCCGACTACTGTCGCCAACTGCAGATCCCAGGGTGGGAGAGGAGTTAGTTTTTTGCCCCATGGGACAGGATAGAGGAGGATGGCTGAGGTGTCAGGCAAGAATGGCTCACAAAGAAATGAATGAATGAATGAATGGTTTTGAAAAATTAAAATTAGAGAAAAAAAGGCTGATTCCAAATCTGAGCAGTTCTGTATCTCCAGATAGGGACACCAGAGTGCAGGGAAGGCAGGAGAAGAGGGAACAGAGGTCAGGGGAGGGGGTCCTAATGCTGACCGAGTACCATGGTGTGCCCAGCAAGCGTGCAACACTGCCTCTGCACGTCATCTCCTGGGAGGGACATGCCATGGCAAATGGTATCAAATATTATCATCCACATTTTACTGATGAGGAAACAGGCCCAGAGAGGTTTATGACGTGTGCACCGCCACACAGGAAGTAGGAGTTGATGACAAAATAGGCATCTCCCAACTTGATCTACAGATTCAGTGCCATCTCAATCAAATCCCGATTGAAGCTATTTTGTGGATCTCGACAAACTGACTTTGTATGGAGAGGCACAAGACTCGAAATAACCAACACAATATTGAAGAAGGACAAAGTTGTAGGTGTGACACTACCCAACTTCAAGACGTACTATGAAGCTACAGAAATCAAGACAAGTGTATTGTCTTGGCAAAAGAATAGACAACTAGATCAATGGGAAAGAATGGAGAGCCCAGGAATAGACCCACATAAATATAGTCAACTGATTTTGACAAAGGAACAATGGCGATACAATAAAAACAAGATAGTCTTTTCAACAAATGATGCTGGAACAACTGGACATCCACATGCAAAAAGATGAATCTAGACACAGACCTCACACTGTTTGCAAACTCAAATCCATTTCACTCAAAACGGATTGTAGACCTAAATATGAAACACAAAATTATAAAACTCCTAGAAGATAAAATAGAATAAAATCTAGATGCCTTCGGGTTTGGCAAGGGCTTTTTGTGTACAACACCAAAGGCATCATCCCTGAAGGAAAAAAATTGATAAATTGGACTTTATTAAAATTAAAAAATTATGCTTTGTGGCTGGGCGTGGTGGCTCATGCCTGTAATCCTAGCAGTCTGGGAGGCCGAGGCGGGTGGATCGCTCAAGGTCAGGAGTTCGAGACCAGCCTGAGCAAGAGCGAGACCCCATCTCTACTAAAAATAGAAAGAAATTGTCTGGACAACTAAAAATATATATATAGAAAAAATTAGCCAGGCATGGTGGCACATGCCTGTAGTCCCAGCTACTGGGGAAGCTGAGGCAGGAGGATGCTTGAGCCCAGGAGTTTGAGGCTGCTGTGAGCTAGGCTGATGCCACGACACTCTAACCCAGGCAACAGAGCCAGACTCTGTCTCAAAAAAAAAAAAAAAAAAAATTATGCTTTGTGAAAGACACTGTCAAGAGAATAAAAAGAGAAGCCACATACTGGAAGAGAAATATTTGCAAAAGACACATCCAATAAAGGACTGGTATCCAAAATATATAAAGTATTCTTAAAAGTCAATCATAGGAAAATGAACAACCTATTTAAAAAATGGGCCACATTGTATATCATCAGAGAAATAAAAATTAAAACACAATGGGATACCACTACGAACCTATTAGAATGGTCAAAATCCAGAACATTGACAATACCAAATGCTGGGGAGGATGTGGAACAACAGGCACCCTCATTTGTTGCTGGTAGGAACACAAAATGGTACAGCCACTTTGGAGGACAATGTGGCAAGGTTTTATAAAACTAAACATGCCCTTACCCCATGGACCAGCAATCATGTTCCTCGATATTTACTCAAAGAAACTGAAAACTTCCATCCACACAAAAACCTGCACATGGATGTTTGTGGAAACTTTAGTCATAATTGTCAGAACTTGAAAGTAATCAACATATCCTTCAGTAGGTGAAGAACAAACAAACTGGCATGGCTAGACAATGGAACATTATTCAGCACTGAAAAGAAGCAAGCCAGCCGTGAGAAGACATCGCGGAAACCTGAATGTATGTTAATAAGTGAAAGAAGCCCATCTGGAAAGGTTACATACTGGATGGTTCCAGCTCTATGGCGTTCCGGAAAAGGCAAAACTGTGGAGGAAGTAAAAGGATCAGTGGTTTCCAGGGGGTGGGTTTCAGAGAGGATGGAACATGGAAGATTTTTAGGGCAGTGAAATTACTGGATGAGTAATGGTGGGAATATGTCATCATCCACCTCTCCAATCCCACAGAATGTACCACACCAAGAGTGAACCCTCATGTCAGCTGCAGGCTGTGGGTGACATGATGTGTCAATGTAGGCTCATCGGCTGTAACAGATGCACCACTTTGGTTGGGCATGTTGATAGTGGAGGACGTCATGCATGTCTGGGGGCAGGAGGTATACGTGTACCTTACATCCAATTTGGCTCTGAACCTAAAACCATCTAAAATATAAATTTTATTGAGAGAGAGAGAGAGACGGGCATCTCACTCATCTCGACCATGACCCCCGCCCTGGCAACACTGGGCTGCTCGCGGCTCCCTGCGCACCCTCTCTGCCGGCCTCGGCCTCGGCGGCTTTCTCTCACTGCAGCGTCCCAATCTCACTCTCCACCACCCCCGCGTCTCCACCCAACTGGAAGCTCATGTTCACATTTTCAAAAGCCAACTCAGGGTCACTTCCTCTAGAAGAATTTCCTGGCCTACCCTTTTCATTCATTCATCCATCCGTCCATCCATCTGGTATCCTTTATTCAACACACATCATGCACCAGGCACCCACTGCACAGAGGCTCATTAGGGGAAGAGCAGACACGGACCCAGCCTCACAGGCTTTAAGAGTGTGATGAGAAGACAAGATACTGAGCCGAGAGCCAGGCACATAATTACATGATGACCACATGTGCTGATTGATTTACAGAAAAGACAGAGGGTACTCTGGGAGTGTATAAAACGGGTATTGTATTGTATTGTCATTGGATTGTATCAAGGAAGACCTCTTTGAGGAAGTGGCATTCAAGTTGCAAGTTGAAGGATGAGTAACGCTGATGAGAATGGCATTGACTGACGTACTGAGGGTTTGCTCTGTGCTAAACACTTTCTAAGCTCTTTGTATGTGTTAGCTCATTTAATCTTTAAAACAGCCCCATCAGACGGGCATTATTGTTATGTCCATTTTACAGATGAAGAAACTGAGGCACTGAGAGACAAACTAACCATCTTCAAATCACTCAGCTAATATGTAGGGGAGTCAGTTCTTGGATACAACCATCTAATTCCAGACCCCTGGCTCTTATGGGAAGAAGAAAAAAGAACATGCATGAAGGATCTGGAAAAATCACATGAGCAAAGAGTAGAGGGTGGAGGTGGGGTGGAGGAGGACTGCTGAGCCCATTGGTCTTGGAAGGGTTTTAGATTTTGTTCTGAGTGTCGTAGCCATCCATCCATGGAAGGGGCTTGAGTGGAGGAGTGACTGATTAGATTTGCAGGTCAAACGGTACAGCATCGCTTCGGTGAATGAGTGTATGTGAGAGGATGGGGAGGCGTCCAAGACTGGAAGCGGGAGACTGAGTTAAAAGCCATTTTTTGTAGTTTAGGAAAAAGGGAGGGACAGTGAAAGAGAGAGGGGAGGAGAGGGGGAAGATAGAAAGGAGGAGGGGGAGGGAGAGAGACTGAATCCCTCCGTCTGGTGTGCTGGCACTTTCTCCAGGTGTTTTGTGTTGTAATTGATTGATTACATCTTTGTCTCTCCCACTGGGCTCCAGGAGAGTGGCAACTGTGCTATTCACCTCTGCGTCAGCAACACCTAGCGTGGGGCCTGCCACAAACAGTACCCAACAGATCTTTGTCAAATGCCTGAGTGAATTTTGAATGAAAGACTTAATGACCGGAAGCCACTGCCCTCTAGCTATATGGGATCTACCTGTAAACCCTACCACCTGCTCAGTACCCAGAACCTTCCTCAAAGAGCACCAGGGTCTGCCCCCCACCCAAACAACCCCTGATTGGTTCATCAGTGAAAGGTACCCCTCCAGCTGGGCGCCGAGCATTCCGTAGGGAAGATGACTGGCTGATTGGGCATTTCCACATTTTCTTGGTGTGTAGGGAAGATGCCGTCTGGGACAGCCTTGGCTAGTTGTGGTTCTCTTCTGCCTCCGAGCTAATGGCAAAGCAGATGTGTGGGCAAGGCAGCCAGCTTTGTCTTTCAGGCGGAGAGGGCTGCCTTGTCAATAAATCAAATCGGTTCTCAGATATGGGATGCAGTATTTATCATGGCAGTGACACCATGCAAACATGAGACTGGCATCTCGGGTGTTCTGCAGATGCTATCACTGTTGTTAAAACACACAACTTCTTGCACAGAATTGTGAGCAGAAAGCTTCCACTGGAACCAGCTCAGATGCCAAATCCCTGACAGCCAGAGAGCCTGGGGGGCTCGCGTTGATAAGAGAGGAAGCGCCTTTGGCATGAGACCCCAGCTGGGGCCCAGGGAAACCAGAAAGCCCTGCCCTCAATGCAGAGGGGCCCTGAAGCTGGCAGAGGAGAGCCATGATTACTCGGGAGGCCCGTGCTTGACACCAGATGTAGGAATTGAGAGACTTGCATTGCTAAATAATTCATTGCAATATCCTTTAAGAAGCAGGCTCCTTAACATGTTACAATAGGATTCTAGGACAAAATTCATGCCGTTTTCTGGAACCTATTGATGGTGAGAAACACGAGTCAGCAGACTATGGCCTATGGGCCAAATAAACCTGCTGCCTATTTTCGTACAGCTTGTCACTAAGAGTGCCTTTTACATTTTTAAATGGTGGAACACAAATCAAAAGAAGGAGAATATTTTGTGGCATGTGAAAATTGTATAAAATTCAAATTTTAGTATTCATAAACAAAGTTGTGTTGGCCCAGTGCCACGTTCATTTGTTGAGGTATTGTTTGCGTCTGCTTTCGCACTACAAAGGCAGAGTCCAGTGTCTGCAACAGAGAATGCATGGCCTGCAGATCCTGAAACAGTTACCGTCTGGCCCTTCACAGAAAGAAGTTCACTGTCCCCTGATTTGCATGGTGGATTCTTGGGTGTGAATGCGAGTGGGTCCTTGTGTTGCACTGGGGCCTGGGTGCCCCTGCCGGGGGCCCCGTGGGAATGAGTGAGTGAGAAGGGCTGTGCGCCTGAGGACCGTGGCTCTGTGATGGAGAGTGTTTCGATGCAGAATCATGTCTGTACGGCAGTTCCCTTGAACTGCAACGTGTGTGCAAATGTGTGTGGATGTGCAAGGTAGAGCGGAGTCTTTGGGCAAGATCCGTATTTTTGCAAAGTGCATTCCCTGTAATACTAGCTCCAAGGGACATTGTAGGTGTGACATTATAAAAATGGATTTGGTGGTCAAATAAGCCCAGGAAACACTGGGTGAGCAGAGCAGGGCAGGTTTTTTCACTAGAGGATTGTTATTAATATATGCTGATGTCCATCACTGCCTTCTGAAAGGGAAGTGTCGGAAATAGCATTCTCCAACCGATTTGGCTGCAGAGAATATTTAATGTTCCATGATCCAGTGATGCTATGTGGCTCCCATGTGCTGTGGATTGAGCACAGGTGCTGTGCTGTTAGATTCTTCTTTTTTTTTTTTTTTAAGGCTAGTCAAGTTGCTGTTAGGTTCTTTATGTGCCATACAAGAGCTGGAAGACCATTGCAAGAGGAATGCCTCTCATTTGGTCCATCTGTCGGTCAGTGACATTGACTCTCATTGGGTTCTAAGTCCTCTGCCAGTTTCTGGGATCCCAAGGAAAGGTTTTCCTGTGAGGAAGCTATGGGGCTCCTAGACACTGGCTTGAGTCAGGAGTGGGAGATGGGAACTTTGCTGAGAAAATTAGGCTACCCCATTACTCTCAAAAGGGCTACCCATGAAACCACTGACCGAACTCCTTTCTCTGGGCTCGCCTGGGACGTTTGCCAAGGCTGGGATTCTGAGAACCTGGTCCATCAGAGGATGTGGCAGCTCCGACCCACCACCTGCAGAGGTTCCCAGGGCAGTCAAAATCACAACCCGGAAATGTCGACCAACCAGAAGGCCGATCTGAAGGAGTCAGACAAAGAGGAAGACTTCAAAAACATAAGATGACTCGTGAAGGAATTCAGAAGGGTCAGACCAGAGCAAGAGGGATCAGGAAAAAGAGGTTGAGGGCTATAGTTTCTAGATCATTCCAGAGGTGCTGGATCATAGCTGCAAATGCTTTTTACAGGGATCCTTAGCTAGAGGGAAGGGGTGAGTTTTAAGGACACCAGGCTGGTTTGGACCAAGCACATCAACTCATAATTGGGTCCTGGGACCCAGAGCTTAATCAGGTGCATTTATGACCTCGGGTTGATAAAAAGGGAAGGTCAAAGGCAGATGCAAAAGTCTTTATAAGAAGGAGTATGGAGAGCCAAGTGAATGTTGTTTAATCTGTTTTCAGGTCCGGGGGATTGATATACAGCTAAAAACAAAAGCCCCAAACCCTGGAGGATAGCAGAGGAAGAAGAGCCCCAAGGTTGAGGAGCAACGTTGAACATGGACTCAGAGATTCAAGGTTGCTTCCGTGGCACCTAGAGCTCCCTCTGTGGGGTACCTGCAGCTAGGGTGGACATCGTTTGAAGGTGCAGAGTCCTGTGGCCAGAGACCAGTGGGCAGACTTTTAAAGCTTTGCCTCCACCAGTCACCTGACACCAACAAAGCTCTGGTCGCTGGCTAAGACTTTTGCTTTAACCCCAGAGCGTTTCTTCCTTCCCTGGTTCCCTTTCCTGCATTCATTCATTCATTCATTCACTGATCAATACATTGTATACTTTGCGAAAAGCAGCATGCCCAGTGGGTGGAGACCTTTTGTGAGGGTGGTCCCCCCGACATATAAAACAATTCACCCCTAATCCCAGACCCGAAGACTTGCTCTGAGAGGCGGCTGGGCTACAGGAGCAGGATTTTAAATATCTGTCTCATCTCAGCAATGAGCTACCTTCCCCCAGGGGTTTCCCTCTGTGTTTACAATGGTGCAATTAAATGTCTGGATAAATAACGGTTATTAAATGGGTAAATATCTTCCAAATGCGAAGCAGAGCCGGAGCCTCCTGACACATCTGCTGGACTCATTGTTTATTTAGATCTTAGGAGAAGCTGGCATGTGAGGGTAATAACAGGCGACTTCTGACGCTTCTTTCTGGTGTTTAAAGAGGGAAAGGTCTGGGGCTGACTTCAAGGGGACAGGACGGGCAGAGAGGCTGCCCGTGGGTATTTTTAGATCTTTCCTAGCAAAAAAAATCACTTGCACACAAATACTGGGATCTCTTTCAACGCTTCTCTTTGGGCCATTCAAGCTGTGGAAATCACACGACTGAGCTACCTTTCCACCCCACACCGGCAATCTTCAAATAAAAGGCTCCTGGGCTGTAGTTTAATCTGAATAGATGGTTTGCCAAATAAAAAAATGTCAGTTACGATAATTAGGAGAATGTACTTGTGGAGTTTCCAAGCCTTTATCTTCCTTACTGCTGGTGAATTGGAGAACACATTTATCTTGCGGGACTTGTCTGAATAGAAAGCAGGCAGGGGGAATATGGGTTTTGTGGGTGAAATGAATTTTCTGTCAGTGGAAACAGATTTCTGTGCTTATGATAAATAGGAAGCCAAAGACTTTTTTATAAAAACTTTTTTTTAAAAAAGCGGGGGCCTTGGCCAAGGCTTTCATTTCCTTATTTTAATTATTTCATCTTCTGGGAGTAAACATTAGGTGTCCACCCCACCAACCCTAGTGAGCTGCCGTGCCCCGGGGTGCACACTCGTGGTCCTCTCGCCATTCTTTGTGTATTGCGAGTGTAGCGCCATTTAGGGAAATCCAAGATGCGGAAATCCACATTGATGTAAACCTCTCCCCCGCCACACACACACACACACACACACACACACACACACACACACACACACATACATACACACATATACATACACAGTGGAAAACTGCCTGGCTTTTCTTATGCATTTAAAGTCAGAACTGTGTTTATGTTAATTTTTAGTTAATTACACAGATTTTTCTCTCTTTGCCCCTGATGTTTTCACTTAACAACAATGGTCAGAGAAGTGGCGTGCTTAGAAATTCCCTCATGCAGTTCCCAACACACTCCAGAGTCCTACTTCACCAGGTTGAAGGACTCTAGACCTTCAGGCACGTCTCCCTTCCTTCACCTTCCTCATTACTGAGGACAGAAGACCGACTTCTGCAGATGAGAGAGCTGTACCAGCTATTCAAAGGTGATGCTTACATTCAAGTTTTCTTTTGCTTTGGTTATGCACTTCAGAGCAAGGTCAAGGAAGACACATGAAGCTGTCACTGTGACTCTAGCTCATTGCTGGGAGCTTCTTCAAAGGGCTGGAGATTCACCGTGCCATTGTCCTTCGCTCCTAACCCCTGTGCGAGAGCACACAGCAAGAGGAGAGGTTGCCAGGAGCAAGGAGCCCGGGAGCTGGAGACTCCGTGACAGCATGTCCCTGGCCTCTAGGCCAATGGCAGACGAGAGTAAGGTTTTCATTCAATCGTTCTTTGTTCCTCCTTCTGTTACTAGAGGATTCTCCTGACTGAAGCAGTTACTGTTTCAAATCCGAAAAAGAGCAAATATTGGGAAATAACTCAGGGAAAACTGGGAGCTGATACTTGATGTATTCTTGGTGTTGGAGCAGGTTCAGGACTATTTTCAAAGGAAATTCCTCACACTGCCTGGAGATGGGCTCTTGGTCCACCTTCCACGTCGGCAAGGGGGTGGCAGGCAATTTGGAAGGTCAGCCTCTTCAGTGTTCTCAAACTTCACCATTTACCTTGTTTTTAAAATACAGTCATACATCACTTAATAATGAGGGTATGTTCTGAGAAATATATCATTAGGCAATTTTGTCATTGTGCAAATACCATAGAATGTACTTACCACAAACCTAGATGGTATACCCGCTTAGGCTATATGGTGTAGCCTATTGCTCCTAAGCTACAAACCTGTACAGCGTGTTACTGTTCTGAATACTGTAGGCTGTTGTAACACATGGTAAATATTTGTGTATCTAAACATAGAAAAATACAGTAAAAGGTACGGCATTATAATCTTATGGGACCACAGTCCCTCATTAGGCAACACATATCTGGGTAAATAGATCTGATTTGCTTAGCAAATCAAAACACCTGTCCTCCAGGCCTTTTCCAAAGAACTACAAGTTGTGCAATTTTTGCCAAAGCTATCCTGGGGGAAACAATATTTTGAAGAGTAGCTGAATAACATGTGATTCATACATCCATCTAGACAAGTTCGGTCCAATTAAACTCTGTGATGATGGAAAGCTGAGTATAGGCACCACATCCGTGCTGTCCCATACAATAGGCACTAGCTACCTGTGGCTACTGAGCACCTGTAAATGAGAAACTAAATTTTATATTTTATTTACTTTTAATTAATTTAAGTTTAAATTTAAATAACCGTATGTGACTAGTAACTATTGTATTGGACAATGCAGATTCTGAATAATAAATAACAAGAGAAGAGCAACTGTTTATTGCATGATTAATATGTTGAGACACTGTGCTAAGCATCTCCAATGTATCAACTCCTTTAACCCTTGCATCAGCATTTCGATGCATACTATATAATTTTTATTCCCATTTTACTTGGAGAAGATTGAAGCTTAAAGATCGTAAGTAACTTGCTCAGGGTCTCTCAGACAATACCTGGTAAAGCTGGGGTTTAAATATATGTCTCTGTGACTCCAACCAATCCTGTGTGTGTCAACCCATGTTTTAGTTGCACTTTATGCAAAATTGAGACAAAAAACAAGAAAACACTCTGATCACATTTCACTGTGCTCACTGATTTTATTGGATTTTACTTTATATAATTTGTATGAAGACAATAGGCTCTTAATTTCGCAAATATAAAATTATATTACTATACTTAGTATTTTTTCAAGCTATATATGACATCTTGGGAATTGGAATATATCCTCCTCTCCTTCTTACACAGAGTTGAGAATTTACTTTATCTGAGCTGTACTTGAACATTTTGCTATCAAGTTGCACTGAAGAAGGTGTCTTACACAATGGTACTACAGGTCTTACAGAGATGTTATAAAGTCTGTTGTTTGCTATCCTATACTACATACACATTATGAGTGCTTGTGGGAGAAATTGCTTTCAGATCTAAGCATGCAGGAAAGCACTGTTAACTTGATGGAGGTGGCATGTGTTTTCCATGCTGATCATGCAACTGACTCGATTGCCCTTTATGCTTTGACCACCAGGAATCTCAGAGGCAAATTTTTTATTTCCCTTTAATAACTAGATAGTAAGCTGTGATTATATCCCACTTCTAACTTCCTCTTTTTGAGTAAATCTTCCACCCAGTCCATATCTCCATTATCTTGATGTTTATGTAATCAAATATTTTCATTACACACACATATGTGTGTATGTATACATATATACACATATATATTTGTGTGTGTATGTGTGTATGTATATATATTTGCATGGTCAGTTTCAAATCCTCTGTGCAATGTATTAGGCTAGAAAGTTCAGAATTGATAGCCCATGCCAGGCAGAAGATCTCAATCTCATTTTGGATGGGGTTGGGATCACCCAAAACCCCACTAAAGGCCAATGTGTTTTATTCACATGGCAGGACACCATTTCTCTTCCACAGAGAAGGTTTAGGAAGAGGGAACTTGAAGAAAGAGTTCCATAGTAACCATTTGGTACCAGAGAAGATGCCCTACAGATTCTGTCTTTGGCTCGAGAGAGTGGAAAATGGAGTTAAGCAGGCAGAGAGCATAAATGATGACGTACAACCTGGCTCTCAGCATGTGAGACACGGAGCAGTGGGCACAGGTACCGTTCTGTGACTCCCCATCATAACCAGTCTCTGCAGTGTTTTATAGACTGCAGGACTTGCTTAACCCAGTTAGAAGTGTCAGGATTCCCCAGCTGTGTACGGCACACAGTGGTGGTATCCACATTAGCAAATCAATTCAGGCGTAACAGAAGCAGACCAAGTTCCTGCTGGTAGATTTGGATTCCCAAATCTGCTAGCAGAGACAGAAAGACAGCCACTCAGCTTAGGGGGGGATGAGGACTACTTTCAACCAAAAAGGCAGAGCATATGTAAAAAGATAAATAAATACAATGGAAGCACTTTTCTTTAATTATCTCACACAGTTGTTGTGTCGGTGCGAGAATAAATATTTAAGGGGCAAAAATGTATGGGTGAGGGGGATAGATATTGTCGTAATATCAATAGGTAAAACCATGAAGCAAACCAGATCTACAGCGTGTTGCAGTGAATTGAATCGGATTGAATTGAACTGAACCACATTTAGTGATTTTTTAATTCGTGCGAGATCCATGTAAGAATGTTGACTTAGGTAGCCTGGCTCGGTTCAAGCACAGACAAGAGCATCTCAGAAGATGTCCAGATCCCAGTTCTTTGCTTTTAAAGTATCAACTCAGCAAGAGGCGCACCTGGAATGAGAGAGAGGTGATAATCTAGAGCCGTGCTTCTCAAAGTATTGCCAGCAGCAGCAGCAGCAACACCTGGGAGTTTGTTAGACATGCAGCCTCTCCAACCCCGCTTCGGCCGTACTGAAGCAACATCTGCATTTTAGCCACATTCCCAAGCCATCCCTTTGCACGTTAGAGCCTGAGAAGCACTGCTCTCAAGTAGTCTTTTAAGTATTGTAAAGTCTGTGAAGTCATCTCAGGGTGTCCCAGGCACCTGTCTCCACATTATTTGTGCAACGTGTACCGAGCATCTTCAGGGAGAAGGAGTGTTCGGAACACCCTGTGGGATGCAAAGATAGGTATGACTTTGTCTCAATCCTAAAGGAGTTTAAAATCTGTTGAGTGGGTAATGGGAAGAACAAAACATATATATAAACATGGAAACTAATGGTAAAAAAATAAATGTCGTAAGAAGTGCCAAAACAGGGATTAGGAGGAAGGACAGGTCATGTTAGATCAGACAATCGAGCTGGCTATATAGGGGCAGGGGCAGCTGAGAGCAGAGCTGTGCAGGTAGAGTGTTTGGAGCAAAAAACAAGAACCAAGAGTGATCCAGGTTAGTCCTGGAAGCCTCCCCACCGAAATAGTGCACCTTTTCTCACTTGATGACTACCTCGTCCTCCTCCCACCACATGGTGGACCCTCACTTTTCTTCTTCCTTTCTCCCAAGAAAAGATGTCACTAACTCCTTCCTTCACCAGAGGAATGCATGAATGTGAATGAATGATATCAGTCCTTTGGGCAACAGTTTGATGGACATCAAAGCTTTCCGATGATGTGGAATTCCAAGCCACTGTTAGTGTATTGCAAATCTCCTTTCCCAAAAGGTTTTTAATCTCACCACTTAGGTGATTACCCATTCTGCCTGTGCGTGAAGTCGACAGAACAAATTCTTTTTTTTTTTTTTTTTTTTTTGAGAGGTAGCACAGTATGGTAGTTAAGAGACAGATTCTGGAATCAGACTAAGTTAGCTGTGCAACCTTGAGAACGTTTCTTAACTTCTCTGTGCTTCCTTTCTCCCATCCATACAGTGGACGTAAGTAATAATAATACCTTCCTCGAAAAGTTGTTAGCAGGATAAAAAAGTTACTGTATGAAAAGCCCTTTGAACAGTTAGCATGAGGTCAGCTCCTGTTATTATACTCTCACCAAAGTTGTCTAAATTTTTATAATACAATAATAGGAATCTCCTAGGATGTGTTTTAATAACACCATTTCTCAAAATCTCCCCCTAGAAATTCTGATATTGTGAGTGTGAGTGGTCCCTGAAATTGACATGTTTAACAACTACCCCTTGGTGATTCTTATTGGCGGAGAAGTTGGAGAAATGGATCTGCCCCTCTGTAAGTGGATAAGGCAGTTGCAAGGAGCTATTTCACATCTCTTCCATAGGGAATCAGTGTCTGTTTCTCATGCAAGCTTTGCTGGGAATTTGTGCACGCCAAGGCAGGCAGTGATGCAAAGTGAAAAGCCCAAAAACTGGACTCCAGCAATCGCTGGTCCAGACCCAACTCTGCCCCTCCTGAAGGTGTGATGGATATCAGGTGGGCAAGAGCTGATGCCCTGTAATTCCCAGCGTGCAAAGGGGAGTGGTGCATTCCAAATTGAGCCTCTCCAGGACACAGGAAGCAGCAAGGCAAAACTAACAGGATATTCTAGTTTAGGAGCTTAGAAGTGTCTAGCCAGAAAGTAATTATAATCATGAAGACACAGGTCAAAGCCTGAGATACAGATGCAGACGAGGAGGTCGTGGAGTCAGTCCAGGCCAGGCAGGTAATAGAGCACGAAGGACCAGCCACCGTCAGAAGGGCAGGAATATAGCTCAAAGGTCTCCACACGTGTGATCCATCGTTCAGAACATTTGAGTGGAGAGAACGAGTGATGCCAGCCATGTAATGGGAGCCAATTCTAGAACAGAAGCTGTTTGCTCAGTACCTTGTTTGTTGTGCGCTGAGTCCAACCATGGCATGACCCCCACGTGTTTGTGTGGACCTGGATAGGCTGCTGTGGCTGGTTGTGCAGGTTGTATACTGCCCAACCTCAGGGAGCACCATTCACATTGTAGTCTTCGTAACAAGCATCCTCTCGGGTTGTCCACTGCACAACCTACACAATCATGTGTGGCAGCCGTAGTCACCCTGAGACTGGCAGATGTGGCTCGTTTTTGATTCATGCTGGAGCAGGGATATCAGTCCACTTCTTGGCCTAACATTTAGTCCAAGAAGCAACTTCCTTATCTCATATGCCCTAATCCCAGAAACCTTGCCCAGAGGCACGCTGGTAGCACTGCAGTAGGATGACATTTTCTTTTTTCTTTTTTTTTTTGAGACAGAGTCTCGCTCTGTTGCCCAGACTAGAGTGCCGTGGCGTCAGCCTAGCTCACAGCAACCTCAAACTCCTGGGCTCAAGCGATCCTCCTGCCTCAGCCTCCCGAGTCAGGCATGTGCCACCATGCCCGGCTAATTTTTTCTATATAGCTTTAGTTGTCCAGTTAATTTCTTTCTATTTTTTTAGTAGAGATGGGGTCTCGCTCTTGCTCAGGCTGGTCTCAAACTCCTGAGCTCAAATGATCCACCCGCCTCGGCCTCCCAGAGTGCTAGGATTACAGGCGTGAGCCACTGCACCCGGCCTTAGGATGGCATTTTGAAGAAGGATAAAAGCAGGAAATGAAATATTTCAGGAGTTTGTGGAACCAACCCTAAGCAGATGACCAGCCTGGCACACTCAGATCCAGACAGGGCCCGAGTCTCATCCAAGGGGGCTGACCCACAGGAAGGGGCAGGTTTATTATTTCTCTGTGCCACTAAGGACTCTCATATTGCAGCCACCACACTGCACTCATTCACACATGGACGTGGAGCCTCCTGTCCCCTCCTGCTTTATTTTCCTTTTTGATATTTATCACTATCTAATATCCTGCTGTGGTCTGAATGTCTGCATCCTCCAAAATTCATATGCTGAAACCTAATCACCAATATGATGGTATTAAGAGGTAGGGCCTTTGAGAGGTGATTGTATCAGGAGAAACAGAACCCTTATGAATGGAATTGGTACCCTGATAAAAGAGATCCCAGAGAACTCCCTTGCCCTCCCACCATGTGGGGACACAGCAAGAAGGTGGCAGTCTGTACACCAAGAACAGGCCCTTTCAGACACAGATTCTGCTAGTGCCTTGATCTTGGACTTCCCAGGTGATAAATAAATTTCTGTTCTTTAAAAGCTTCCCAGTTTGTGGCATTTTGCTATAGCAACCTGAATAGACTAAGATACGTCCTGTGTGTGTGTGTGTGTTTTCACCTATTTTCCCCAACTAGAATATAAGCTCAATGTGTGCCTGGCATATAGTTGGCGTTCAATAAATAACTGTGGGCTGTGGAGGGAAGAAAGGAAGGAAGGGAGGAAGGGAGAAAGGGAAGAAGGAAGGGAGGGAGGGAAGGAGAGAGGGAATAAGGAAGGGAGGGAGGGAGGGAGGAAAGAAAGGAAGGAAGGAAAGAAGGAAGGAAGGAAGGAAGGAAGGAAGGAAGGAAAGAAAGAAGGAAGGAAGGAAGGAAAGAACTGAATACACAACTGTATCTCTGAGTTAAACAAGGGCTCTTACCCAGGCCTGGGGGTACAGGGAACAAGTCCATCTACAAAGAAGAAAGAGCAGAAAGAATTAAGTTGGAAGTAAAGGCATTTGTCAAAACTGGGACCCCTAGGTAGAAATCCAGGCATGAGGCCTGGAAAAAAACATGCAGCTGAGGGGCGCAGGGGTACTGGAGTCCCACCAGAGATGCCCCAGTCCCAGTTCCCGTGGGCTGTGCTTTGCCTGCTCAGGAACCAGCCTAACGAAGTGTCCAGGGTCCACTTCTGTGCCAGGCTCAGTCGTCTCAGCCCAGGGCTGGCTTTCCCCCCTAGCCATTGCAAACAACGGAAAGAACGGGTGGCCGGGCTGCTCTGGTCCCTTCTAAGGAGCCATCACGGGTTTGCATCAGACGGCGGAAATGCCGCTGAAGTGGAGCTGGGGGTGAGCTCATTTCGTATCAAATGCCTCACGATTATTGAAAATCCGGGGATGCGATGACCTTTATTTAAGCAGAGCCCACAGCACACTCCTGAAGATGGTCTCCTCCACTGCCCCGGTACGCACAGACGGACAAGCGGACAAGCAAAGCGAAGCCCGTGCCCCTGCAGGGTGCCAGCCGCGCGCAGGCCGCCGCGCGCAGAGCCAGGTGCTGGATTTGCGTTAATTGGGTGAACAGTCTCATTCGCTTGGCGGCTTTGATTTGTGCTTTGGGCTGCGCAGTCAGGATTTCTTAAATACAAATTGATCTCTGCTGATTGATGCGTCACCACTGAATATTTTGACATACGACAGCTCCTCGCTTCGGAGAATCGCTGCAGGCTGGCAAGCCAGAGGCCCTTAGACCTTCTCCTCCCTTCCACTCCGCAGTGTTCCAGAATTCCTGCGGGAACACCTGCTCTAGGGAATCTTTCTACACGATTATTGTACCCCATTTTTCTCCCCTTCCTTCTCCCTCTTCCTGCCCCAGCTTTCTTGCCCTTTTCAATTTTTGTTCCAATGCCTAGTGCCTTCCCTACACCTCCTCATCTCTCCAGTCTTTTAGTTTCTCTCGTCCCTTTCCCACTTCATTCTCTTCCTTCCTTCATTGGTAAAAGCTGCATCTCCCTTCCCACCCTGTCACCCACCTGCTTCACAGAGCCCTGTCTCCCTGTCCTCAGCTGCCACCTCTGGCGTCACCTCTCCCTATTTCCTGGTCCTCCTCCCTCTTTGCAAACTGTGATTTTCCCTTCTCCAAACTTGTCTCTGTCACAGGCTGTGCACCTCTGCTTAGCTGGCCTGTGGGTGGGGCCACCTCCAGGATGGTGAGAAGAGGAAGGTGTAGGATGCTGGAGCTGTAGGATGAGGCATGAAGGTGTGACTTAGAAACCCAACCTCCTTCCCCGCTGCAGGCACTGAACAGAGTCCCTAAGGGCCAGGACTACAAACCCAGAACAGAAAGAATAAGCACCCCAAGTTCTGTCTGCAGGAAAATAGAACCAGGGAGGCGCAAACTCACGCCTCAGCAAATTACCTCGGTTAGGCACTCTGAGTAGCAATTAGCATTTATCAGAATGAAATATCTGTTGGGTGAATGGGTGAATCCATCAATAACACTGTACACAGAGCCAAGCTTCACATCAACATGCATATTTGTTTACTAATGATCAATTATGGACCAACAAAATTAGACATAAATCTAAAGTAACGACAACAACAATTATAAGATAAATCTATAACATATATACATCGAGGTAGCAAGATGCAATAATACCGCCTAACCCATTTCCCCAAGCAATTCTGCACTGCCGTCTCATTTCATTCTCATGGCACCTCCAAGGGATTTCATCCTTAACTGTGCACATTGTGTGCTGGTCGTGCCAGATGTTTCCCCAACTTCTCAGAGGCTGTCTCAGCTCCGAGCCTTTGCATGGCTCTTACTTCTGCCAGGAGGGCTCATTCCTATGGTATCTTGTTAACCTCTTCTTGTTTATCAGTGAAGATCCAGCCCAAGTGTTACCTCTGTCTAAAACTTTCCCCTGACCTCCGAAGCAGAATTTCTCGTTCATTCATTTGTTTGAGCACGTTAATGTGCTGGGCACATTGCCAGGTGTGGGGACTGCAGCCCTGAGTGAGAGAGAAATGGCCTCTGTAGCATGCACCCAACATATCAGCATTTCCACTGTGCTGGTTCTGCCTCACCCACTGCCTTGTTCCTGCATAAGAGAGGAACCACACTCGAGTCATCTGTGTATAATAAATGTCAGTTGAATGAATGAATGAGAAAACCAATACTCAAGAGATTAAGTGATTTGCTCAAGATCACACCCTCAATGCATGACTGAGCCAGACTTGGAGTTCGGGATTCCCATCCCCTAAACCCCCGCCAGCCCCTAGTTTCCTTGGATGTCAAAGGTACCTTTTCCCCTCACTCCATACTTGCAAATACTTGCAGCTCAAGCCAGGCTTTAGCCAGACTGTGGGCGAAGCCCAACGACTAAAGAAAAAAAGCACTAATAATTCTGGCATCATTGTTTTCTGGCATCAAATGGATCTTGGAAGTGTATGTGCGAGAATCTGTTTTTACATAATATTCAGCCAACAATCACACGGAGTCAGCATTTAGTGCAGTTTTAGCCTTCGTACTCTACAGGCTAGCTAATGTTCATTTTCTTTGCGTTATCAGTATTATCTAGATACCATTATTACCAGTAATAATAGTAACCAGCTTTGAGGACCAAGCTGCTATTAAGCATGTAATATTATTTCTAACTGTAACAAAATTTCTAAAACTTAAGCGTTAGTCTTATTTTGTCAATCAACAAACAAGAATTCTGAGAGGTGAAGTGACAGGGACACACACCAGTGAGTACTAGATTTTGGGTTGGCACCGTGTGTTTCCCTCTCTGATGCTCTGGTGTTTTCGTGCGTACGCAGTGTTTCCTAGGGAGCACAGAGCCTTGAACTCAAGTGGGATTTGCCCAAAGTGTGTACTGAACATGTTGGTGATCTATAAGGGAGGTAGGGGAGTCTGTCTCTGACATAGTCATGGTTTTCCGAACCAGGAGCAAGGAGAATCTGCCGCAATGGTAGCACATCGCATGTCAGATGGAAAATGCCCTAGCTGTCACGGAGAACTTTGCAGCAAAGCCACACCCAGCCAACCCCTCACAGAGCCCCATCTTATGGGCTTGGATATTCTGTTAGAATTCTCCCAGATTCAGGAAGTGTTCATGAGTTTCTTCCATGTGCTCAACTCAAGACTTTTTCTTAACTTCAAGGGCAATAGTTGGGCTCCCGGCTACCTGGATAAGTTTGGCCTCAAGGAGTTTGCTCCCAAAAAGCAAAGTGCCACCAACTGCTGGTCTCTGACGTTAAGGAAGCAGGAACTTAAGATTTCTTAGGTTTCCTTTCAAAGCTAAACATCAACCAGGCCTCTGGGCCATATTGATGAGAGCGATTCAATGCGTGAGTCATCCAATCCCCTACCCTGAAACCACACAAGGTGTCTCTGTGCCTGCATCCCAGGACTGGGAGGGCAACAGGTATGCTTAGATACACTCTGTGTGGATGTGGATTCGGTGGACAGTAGGGATGGGAGCAGAGGGAGATTGACACTGGTGAGGGGACCCCCTTTTTCCAAAGGCCTTGGGGATCCATGTCAGTGTTTGAGTTCTCCCAGGAAACAGACTCTGAGACAGTTATCTGGATGCAGGTGATTTGCCGGGTGTTTGTGGGAACAATACCCCCGAAGGAGCAAGGCAAATAGGTTGGAGCAGAGACAGACGTTAAACTGCACTGTGGTTAGCCTTAGCTTTTCCATGAGGGGCTCTGCAGTTGAAGTAGCCCTTCAAGGATGTCCGCAATCCAAGGGAAGGGTCAGGTTTTGGACCCTGGCATCAACCAGTCACTGGGTAGGGTGAGTAATGTTGGGTGAAAATGCTTCCTTAGCTGAGGGGATAAGGGCCTCAGATCTAAAGAGACATTGGGTGGTGCACAAGGCATTCACTGCACAGGGTCTTTGTGCTTCCTCTGTAATGCAGAGAAGTTCATGATGGTATCACGCAGTCAAGTTCCTGCCATCTCCAGCTGTCCTCTGATTACCACGGTGCAGTGCTGGACACGGGCGGATGCCCAATAAATGTTTGTGGAATTGAACTGAATTCCACCGTACTCACAGGTCTTCCAGATGATCCAGTTCATTTCCTCATCTTAGAGATGAGGGGTCCCAGAGTGGTCCAGTATCCTATTCAAAGATGCACAGCTTGTTAGACGTAGAGCCAAGGACGAGGACCAGGCCTAGGTCCTGGTGTTTTCTCCACCAAGCCCTGCTACCTGCCCCTGTCTTTTTGGTCTAGATCATGAGAAGCTGCAAGGTAACAACAAACTGATGTTCATGTTTTAATGAATGTGTTCCACCAATGGATGTACCTGTTATTATCATAGAAAGCCTGTTTTCTTCTGTGGGTTGGAATTTACCATTCTCTGAGGGCTCACCCAATATTATCTGGCAGATGCCATTTTTCACCATGAACTTTCTATTGAGTCATCTAAATTAGCATTTCCCAAACTTTTGCATTTAGGATATAGCATCGAATTTCTGAAGCAGAAGGACAGATGTAAGAGGTGATCACATACTACCTGTTAGTTGGTTGAGGAAGAAAACCATCATCATTAACATCATCAACATCATCTGAAATCTTCCCATACCACCTTGAGATATTGCCATTAGCACTTTGGAGATTGAACTCTCAAGTAGCTTTTAATGAACACATATGTCATTGTGTTTGGGTAGATCAGGAGATAAAGTATATTAGATGCTTAGCACATACTTGGCAGATAGAAGCCTTCAGTGAAGGTAAACTGACCAAGCCCTACTTTTTACCATCACCAGATCATGAGACAGGCATGTGAGAGAAGCAGCTTAGAATTTGGAGCCAGAGTTCAAAGATTTGGGTCCAGATACTACCTGCTTCAAGATGGGGACATTTGAAGCAAGTCCTGCAACTCCTCTTAGTGTGTTTCTTCGCCAGTATAATGAGGTAATAACACTTGCTTTGCAACAGTGGCTTTGGTATCAGGCTGCCCAAGTTTAGGTCCTGGCTCTGCTGCTTATTACTTACGTGACTTTTGGCAAAGCTTTCTTTTTCACCCTGTTAGCCTTGGTTTTCTCATATGTTAAATGCTGTTGATAGCCTATACCATGGGATTCTCCAGAGATGAAATGCACACAGCACTTAACACAGAGCTTGGCCCACAATAGCTCCCCAATAAATGCAAGGGGGTTGCAGAAGCAGCAGCAATGGCAGTGATGGTATCTGCATATCCTTGCATTATATTTAGGATAAAATGGAATCGTGCCAACAAAAGTTCTGAAAAGTGCTTTGCAAGTATTTGTCACTTTTATGCCTATAAACTAATGTTATATGTGCATGGCTATTTTATTAGAAAACCTATGAATCACTATAGATATTTCTTACCTAGCAAAAAGTGTAAATCAGGCTGGAGAGATTTTAGGGTCAATGTCAGGGTAACAGCCTTAACATTTCAGTTAAAGGCCTTCTCATTTTTCATTCATTCTTTCCATAAAGAGCCCTCGGAAACTGGTACTGCTTGAAAAGCATTTTGCTAATTGCTTCAAATGCTATGGGAAGGACTGAACACATTACCTGTCATCAAAGTCCTATTCTGGGCAGTTAATAAGTGTACATTATCTCATTTAATCCCCATGACCATTTGGAGAGGATGTTGATCAAGATCCCATTACGCGGATGAAGAAAACAGGTGCGTGGAGGTGAATTTGCCAGGGGTCACAGAACTGGGAAGGAGAGGACCTCGAGTCAAGTTCTGGAGCCCACGTTCTGCAGCGCATTGCACAGAAGCTCCTCTTGGAACACCTTTGCCTCTCTGTGTGTTACACGCCAACCACCCGGCCCACAGCACCCGCACAGCTCAAAACCCAACCATAGCATGAGCCTTTCCTAAGCCACTATGATTTTCAAAGACAGGTATTTTCTTGCCTCTAAATGAAAAATAGAAGGTATTACAAGGCAACCAAAATATCTGTGAATTCAAAACACCAGTTGTGACATTTTTCAGATTTTGACTTCAAAATATTTTCTTCTGACTGACAGCCCATAAATACCCACTTCTTGGGTTGAGTGTAATTATAATAGTCTCTATTTTGACCGCCACGGGTGCAAACTCACCATCATTTCTCGGCCTAGAAGTCAGCTGGTTCTACAGCTGCTCCCCTTCTACTCCCCTCCTCCTCCTAAGGAGAAATAACTACACATTCTGGTGTTCTCAGAGCGAGAGGAAAGCAGGGAATAGAGGGAATGGGGTAATATCTTCCTTGCCCAGAGACACATCTTCCACACTGGAAGCAGGAGGCAGCATTGAACAGTGGAGAATGGGGTTAGGTGGCATCTGTAGGCGAAGGCCAGATCCACCACTACGAGCTGTGTGACCTAGGACCAACCCCTCAGTGGCCCTCAGTGCTCCCAAATGAGAATGAGAGTAGCAACAGAAGACGTCCTATTAAACATTTAAATATACAGAAACTATCTGTAAACTACAAAGCACTTTAAAGATACAAAGAATGATTATTGCTATTATTTCCATTCTTAATATTACCGTTGTCTGCATGAATGCCATGATGCTTTCTCTGCTATTGGCATAATCAGCAACACATCTAGAGCCAAAGCTCAAAGCCCCCTCTCAGCATTGGGGTAGCTGTGTTGTGTTGTTACATACACAAGGCTTGGAGACTCACTACTTCTCGCCTGTGCAGTGTCAAAGGTTAAAGTGTCAAATTCATCTCCTCTCCAAACCTCTTACTACCCCTTGGCTACGCTGACTTTCTTAGAGGGAAGACCTTGTTGGAACCCACTGGAGGTTGCCTGGTTTCTGACATGGCAAGATTTCCGTATCAGGGCCCCCCTGTCCCTTGAAGTGCAGGGTCATGGTGAGGCTTCTGCAGCAAAAGGAATTCATGCCATGTGGCATTGCCAACCTGATAGTTTGTTTACACCCTGATATTTCTTCTTCCCTCTGCAGGGCCTCAGGTTTCTCATCTGTGCCCTGGGAGATGGTATAGCGGTTCTCAAGGGCCTTCCCTCTCTGACATCTTACGTTCTGTGTTCTCTCTTCTGTTCATGAGGATTCTTGGCCACCTACTCCACCCACGAGGTGGAAAGCAGGCTGGCACACGCAGGGTGGCCATGACTTTGACCCATCTCATTGCTCATCCCTCCCAACTGTAAGCATCCACATGGTCAGACCTACTTGTGCTTCCCTTCATGTAGCATGTGGGGTCACACTCTGCGCCATTGCTCATGCTATACGCTGAGGTAGTCAAGGACACAAGCCCGGGGAGATGGGCTAGAACCCAGGCTTCGAAGCTGACTGGCTATGTGACAAGTTGCTCAGCCTCTCCGTGCCTCGGTTTCCTTATCCATAAAAAGGGACAATAATAGCACCTACCTCTTGGAGTTGCGGAGCAGAATAAGTGAGAACAATGCCTGAAAAGTGTTAAGCACCATGTCTGGCACATGGAAAATTCTCAATCACATATGAGTTTCTGATATTATTATTATGTCATCATCATCATCATCTTTATCAGAGTTCAATCAGAGAAGCAGAACCCAATAAGAGACAGATGATGTGTCTATAGATAGATAATAGATGTAGTATGTATCTGGGATATAATATATGTGTGTGTGTGATTTGTTATAGTAAATCGGCTTATGCGACTGTGAGGGCTGCCCAAGTAAAGCCAAGCCCGCAGGGCAGGCAGTCAGGAAGCACAGGTCGTGAGCAGGCTGGACTCTCACAGGTGTGAGCTGAAGCCTGCTGGTCACAGGTGGCAGTCAGGGAGGAAGATGGGGGTGGAGTGGGGAGGACAGTTGCAGACCCAGTGGCTTCTTTTAAAGTGCTTGCTGGGTTAGGTCACACCCACCCGGTATAACCTGCCCTTTGCTTAATTTAAGATCAACTCATTAGGGGCAGTAATCACATCTATAAAATCCCTTCACGCGGCGCCTAGATTAGTGCTCGATCAGCTAACCAGGAGCAGATGTGCCGCCTTTCCTCGCCCGATACTGTAATACTTGCTCAGCAAAATAGAATGTATCAGAATTCTTGAATTCGTAAGGCTCGAGCATGTAGCAGTCCTTCTGTTTTGCACAACTGCATCTGAAAAATAGAAGAAATGTGTGACACAAATGTATTCATGTATACATTAGCACATTTCTGAAGGGAGAAAACTTCTGTTTTGACCAGGCATCAAAGAATAACTGAATCTTCATTATACAACTGTCCATGTCTCATGATTGGAAGAAATTTCCAGAGGCTGGCTTCTGGTTCTGTACCTCTCACACGTTGGCTGTCCTCCCTGACCCGCGTCATTCTGTGTGGGGTGCTGCGGTATCTGCTTACGTTACTACGTGACCCGGGCACTGGACTTCACATCACCACACACGGTGAGCTGGTGTGGCAGGTGGTAGGAGTGTTCTTGGGAGCCATTCCCACACCAGAGTGACAAGCAATGATGATGCACAGAAGGGACCAGAACCCACATAGATATAGCCCATTAACCCCAAAATAAATGCACCCAAAATGCAACCTCCCGTTAGCCAGGTGCCAAGACCACCCAAACCATGCAACACACTCAACAGGAAGGCAAGTATAATAGAGAGGAAGTCAGAGTGGAAAGAAACAACAGTCTTAATTTATTGCCACTAAAATATTTTGCAGATTTCATCTCTATATATGTCCCCATTGCTAGGGCCCTCCAGGGCCTCGGAGTGAGCCCAGACAAGTGGGGCATCCCCACAGACAGCTGAAACGCTGTATGTGCACGTATATATAATTATAAAGTGTAGGATCATAATCCCCTGCTAAATCTCACAAATAAAGCCTGTTTCCATGTCTATAAAATGGGGATTATAGTGTGCTGTTGACAGAATTAAGCGAAACAATGTTTATAAAAGCACTCATCGGGATGCCTGGGCCACGGTGAGGATCAGCAGATGTCATTCGTCACTAAACGTCACTTCTCCTGTGAGATACCCTTACCCCCCAGGTGCTCAGTGGGGCTCCTCTTGTATTGTCACGAACACTGTGCACAAACTTCTGCCACAGCAATGACACCTTCACCTTGCTGCTGTTTCACTTGTCGCTCTTCCCTACAACTTGGGAAACATTTTGAGAGCTATGGTTTTGTCCAATTTACCTTTGATTCCTCAGCACCCATCACAGAGCATGGTGCCTTCTAGAGGTTCAAAAATATCTATTTTCTTCTCTTTCTCCTGAGATCCTTTTGGAACATGTGGGTCTGCCCCCTAATTCACCTTTTCATCACATCTGAATATCCTCCTCTCAGCTCTGCTCCGAAAGGGGCACTAGAAATCCCATCTTCCTTCCTGCTACAGATGCCAGCACAGGGCCAAGCCCAGGTTACACACCTCCTTCTGCCACAGAGAGCACTTTATCCAGAAACAAAGACTGCCTCCAAAAAGGCAATAATAGCCCTGGGGCCTCTGGGGCCTTGCAGAATGCAGTTAGTCTTTCATTCAGGCAATGTTAGAAATAACTGCTGCTGTGGGAGACAGCAGGCGCTTAAAGGGAGAAACTGCCTTTTGAGAGCACAGGGTGCAAGAGCTGTCCCCTGCTCCCTGCCGCAAGCTCACTCTCTCCTGACCTCCTCACAAGTGCCCGAGAAGTGCCCATTAGCAGGGATGCAGTGAGAATGGTATCTGCAAATCAGCCTTATCCATCGAGAAGCTTGATTTCCCAAAGACGTCTAATTAGCAGCTCCTGGCTAAATTAGTTTGCATCACGGTGTGAAAGTGTGTGCTTGCAGGAATAAAGTCAGGCCCTTTGACGAAGTGCTGCATTTCACACTCCTCCTGATTCAGACTGTCGGTGCAAAATGACTCTTGTGCATTTTTGCCCTGATTTTCTGTTGGGTCTGAAGGGTGACCTGTAGTACCCAAGGGAGACAGGCCGTCAACACTGCCCCCCACCCCACTTTCACTCCCACTACAGCAAAGTGACCCAGACCTTACAACCATGACGGGGTGGCCGAGGCTGGAATTCCCATGAACTAGCGACAGTGAGTGATGAGGATTTCCTTTGACTGCAGCAAAATGGGAAAAATAAGGAAAGAGGAGTGAATTTTCATAAAATGAAATTTATTAAAGGACTGTTCTTTATTATATGATTAAAATATTTTTAATTATCAGTGTATTAAAAATGTCCTTTTTATGTGAAACGATGGTGATAGCAGATAGTAACTTTTTAAAATACCAAATAAAAAGTTGGTCCCCAGTGCCATCTTTGATATTTTATTATTGCTGTTTTACTGGTTCTTGACATCTAGAAGTCTGAGGATCTCCACTTGAACTTGGAGTTCAAGGCCTCCCTTTCCTCTCCTCTCCCTGCTCTATCCGGGAATCCTGGAGAGGTCTGAGAAACCACCTAGTGTTCTAGGTTCCCACCCATCACCAGAAAGGGCAGCTCAGGCCTCAGCTTTGGTTTCAGAGCCATGTTTATGGCCCTTGCACCTGCCAATGGTCAGATGAATTTTTCCACAGCTTGGTACTCTGCCTGGTCTATGCCAACAGGTCAAGGTGGTGTAGGGATGAGAGAGCTCAAAGGTGTGTGTCCCAACCCCAGCTTCTTCTCTGACTTCCCGCTGTGTGAGCTGTGACACTGTGGAGACTCAGTTTCCACACTGGGAAGGTGGAACACAGTAGCGGCCGTGCAGCAGCAGACAGCGGATATCATCAGTACACCTGTGCTGGTCTCCCAAGCAGCAGATGCGGACTCCAGTCCAAGGGGCCCTAAGCGGTAGTTCAAAGGCACTTCCTTTCGTGGTAAAATCTCCCTCCTCCGGTGTCTCGCCATCTTCTTGAGGGCCTGTGCTGTGTTGGCGTCATCATCTCCCCAACACTTGCGATTTGGAATTTCTCACAGGAGAGTAATTCGAAAGGACTCTTAGCAACCATCGGACCACTGGACACTTTGATTTTATAAGTGAGAACATTGAGGTCCACAGTAATACTTCCAGAATCACATACGACTAGAACCAACATCTGTGGCTCACAAATTAATGCTATTAAAAAATAACTGGTGAAGAAAATGAACATAGAGCTAGACGTGTTCGTGGTTAGGGGCAAGCGCTTTTGCTGAGCCACAAGGCCAAGAGAGACCCAAATTCGAATCCCAGTTTGGCCACATGCCAGCCGCGACTTGGAACAATCACTTAACCTCCTGAAGCCTCAGTTTCTTCACCTATAAGACGGGGTTATAACACCTGCATTGTAGAGATGTTGCAAGAAATAAAATGAGATTGTGTATCTGAACATAATAAACTTCCGTGTTAGTTTGCTAGGGCTGCCCTAACCAAGTCCCACAGACTGGGCAGCTTAAACTACAGAAACTTATTTCCTCCCAGTTCTGGAGGCTGGAAGCCCAAGACCAAGGTGCTGGCAGGGTTGGTTTCTTCTGCAGCCTCTCTCCCTGGGCTCGTGGATGCCGTCTTCTCTGTTTCTTCACGTGGGTGTCCCTCTGTGTCTGTGTCCCAATCTCTTCTCCTTATAAGGACACCGGTCACATGGGGTCTAAATGACCCCATTTTTTTTTTTACCTGAAAGACCCCATCTCCAAATACAGTAACATTCTGAAGTACTGGGAATTAGGACTTCAACGTGCGAACAGGGCCGGGACATGATTTAGCTCATAACAGTACACAAAGCACTAAGCAAGTACAGCATACTCAGTACCTGCTGTTAACTACCTTGTCTCATTCCGAAGAGGACAAAGGTTGGGAGAAAGAAAAAGACAAAGTCTGGGTAAAATAGTTCCCCAAAAGCCAAGGTATATATAAGGTTCTGCCCACTTTGCTATTATCTGGGCTACATATTTGGCCCTGAGGCCCTGGGTGGTCTCTGGACCTGCACTGTCCTGTACAGTAGCTACTGACTGCCTGTGGCTCTTGAGCACTTGAAGTGTGATTAATGTGAATCGAGATGGACCGTAGGTATAAAACACATACCAGATTTTGAAGACTCAGTACGAAGGAAAGACTGTAACATACCTTCATTAGTAATTTTTTGACATAAATTACATGTCAAAATTATAATTTTGTTGAAATGATGTATTAGATTCAGTAAAATATATTACTAAAATCAATTTCATCCTTTTATATCTTTCTTTTTTTAATATGGCCTGTAGAAAATTTAAATCACATAGCTGAGGCCGGGCGCGGTGGCTCACGTCTGTAATCCTAGCACTCTGGGAGGCCAAGGCGGGTGGATCACTCAAGGTCAGGAGTTCGAGACCAGCCTGAGCAAGAGCGAGACCC
>NW_012148408.1:4214834-4246618 GCF_000956105.1 Propithecus coquereli | reverse complement strand
GAGGCTGAGACAGGAGGATCGCTTGAGCCCAGGAGTTTGAGGTTGCTGTGAGCTAGGCTGACGCCACGGCACTCTAGCCTGGGCAACAGAGCAAGACTCTGTCTCAAAAAAAAAAAAAAATCACATAGCTGAGTGTATATTTCTGTTGAACAGCACTGCCCTAGAGGGTGGCACAGACAGTGAGATACATTAGTGTTTCCTAAGCTTGTTCATCATCACCATCATTGAAGGGAGGAGGGGTAAAAAAAATGTCCAAAATATGGATTCCCAGAATCCTCCCTGAGACTCTATTTCAGTGGGTTTGAGAATCTGTGTTCCTGTGTATGTGCCAGGCTTTGCTAAAACTGTGCATATATTATCTCCTTGAATGCCTGCATCAAACCCATACAAATATATTAATTTTTCAGATGAAAAAAGAGGCACTGGAGAAGAGAAGTTACCTGGCCGAGGTCTCTTACCTAGTAAAGGTCAGAACTGGGCGATTCCAGGGCTCTCCTACTGCGCAGTACTTAGGGTGCTCCGTCCTCCTCTAACGACTCCCCAACCAGACAAAGCCTAGGCTCCTAGTGCCAGACTCCAGCACTGCCCCCCAACCCACGCCCGGGTACACCACATCCCGCTCACGGGCGACATGATGCCGTGGGTACTCTGGGCTCTTGGAGAGAGGGTCCCTACTGAGTTCCTGCCAAGGGCATCTCGAGAGGTCATGTGGCATAGAAAGCCAGGCCCACACGTGCAGTGACAGAATCACATTCTTGTGGTGCATCACAAATGGAAGTGGCGTCGGTGATTTTCTATCCTGTCTCCATTACACAGATGGAAAATTGAAGTCCAAAGTGGAGACATGATTTGCCAAAAATTACAACCGGAGCTGGGACTAAAAACCCATGTGTTTCAGTGAGCAAGTCCAGAGCCCTTTCCCCTAAATCCATGCTTTTCAAACTTAGGTTAGCAGCAGTATCCTATTCTGAAAATAGGCCTTACGTGGAAGCCCAAAATACAGACAGATGACGGGAGAGCCAGTCTGATTAAGGTGGGGTGGGTATCCCCGACACCTGCCTACCTGGGCATCTTCTACCCGGTGGCAGGCAAGCCCTGGAGCTCTGCTATGCAGTGCAGTTTAAAGGCCCCTGCCCTTCGCTCCCTTGTTCACCAATAACAGTACTCCTAATATCGCAACTGCGTTGGGCATCTGACGTAGGCCAGACACTATACTAAACTGACATGCATGAATTCTTTTAGTCCCTGCCACAACCTGTGATGCAAGTACAACCTCATCTCCATTCAGATGAAGAAACTGAGGCACAGAGAGGTTAAGTAACTTTCCCCAGATATCACAGTGTCAGAGGTATGATTTGAACTCAGGCTGTCTGATCCCAGAGCATGAGCTCTTAACCACAACAAAGAATGAGGCAGTTAATGTCCTTGACCCCACAGCTTCTATTCAGGTGGAGGTGGACAGACAATCAACTGATAAACAGATAAGTGAGACCATTTCTGTTAGCCACGGTGCTAGGAAGAGAAGTGCACGGCGTGGTGATAGACAGTAATCTGGGGGTGGGTAATCTAGGCAGGGTATGCCGCAGTCCTCTGCAAAGGGGACATTTGACCTTGGGTCTGAAAGGATAAGAAGGGACCAGCCATGCAGGCCAAGAGAGCAGCAAGTGCAAAGACCCTGAGGCAAGGAAGTTTTGGGTGTTCCAGGAAGAACAAGGAGACCATTGCAGCTGGATCAGGTAGCGTGGAGAGGAGGAGATGAGGTCAGGGAGGTTGGCCAGAGCCTGAGGAAAGCCTTGTTCTTCTGGGATGTTCTTCTCAGTGTGTAGGAAGTCATCAAAGGGTTTTTAAGCAGGGAAGACCAGCTTATATTTTTAAAAGATCACTCTGCAATGCAGGGAGGATAGTCTTAATTAACGGTGATGGAGCAATTGAACATCCGTTGGCAAAAAAAAAAAAAAAAAAAAATTCAATCTAAACCTTACACTTTATACCAAAAAAATTAATTCAAAGTAGATCACAGATGTAAATGGAAAATGTTAAACTTTGAAGCTTAGGGGGAAATAAGATAGGATAAAATCTTCAGGACTTAAGGCGAGGCAAAGAGCTCTTAGACATACACCCAAAGTATGATCTGTAATAGAAAAAAATTGATATATTGGACTTCATTAAGGTGAAAAATGTCTGCTCTGCAAAAGGCCCTGTTGTCAAGAGGATGAAAAGACAAGCTGCAGACAGAAGAAATATCTGCAAATCACCTATCGGACAATGAACTGTATCTGGAATAAAAGTCAGTTTGCCTGTGCTGGGAGATGCATCGCGAGAGGCTAGGCTGGAGGCAGGAAGACCAGGTGGGAGGTTCCTGTAGGCGAGGCGCTGAGGCTTGGACTGGATCAGAGGTGGAGAGACGGGCTCCATATATGCACGTGGAGTCAACAGGAATGTCTGAGGAATTGGATGTGAGTACGAAGGAAGGGGAAGAATCAGAGATGGCCTCTGGGTATTGTGTCTTTAAGGTGTGTCCACGGGAGGCCATTTGCGGGATGCGGAGACTGGGGAATCAGGAAGGGGAGGAGGGCACGTCAAGGACTGTTGGCGGCGGGAAGCCAGTGCAGGAAAGGAGCACCATCCCGATGGCCTTCCTCGCGCGTCTCACCGTCTGAGCTCAGATGCTGCAGCCCTGTGTTGCACGGGGCCGATTCCTCTGTTCGCACAGTGTCCTCGAGAGCCTATGCATCGTGGTTTTAATGACTATTATGTCCACCTGTCTTTCCTTTACCAAAAAATTGCCAGCAGGGCTCCACTCTTGGCGCCTGGGCTCAACAGGAGTGGCTGCTCGCCTGGCCCCACCCCTCCATGCTGCCTCCCCATCCCGCCCACTCCGTCATCCTGCAAGACCAATGTCAGAGCCAATATTGATCTTAGTGTTCCAGAAAGCAGTTCCAAGAAATGCACAGACCCCTAAGCAAAGCTAGAAGGCGTGTAGCCAGCCACTTGGAAATGCCATGGAGAGAAGTCTGAGCCGCTCAGCAGAGTCTAGCAGCCACAGAGGGCACAGCCGTGGCCACTTCTAAGAGGCAATCAGCAGGCAGTGGAGATGAGACTGCATGGCCATTAGCACACTCTTTGAATACAGGCACTTTGGGAAGCAGGGCTGGGAGAAAGGTACTGGATAATGGGAACCACCCCCCAGCCCAGTGATGGGTGACCCTCTGTGGGCCTTGAGTTTCCTTTTCAGACAGGGTTTGCCATTATTCCTCTCCTGTAACACTGCTATTAACCCCACCCTCACTTGCCCTGTGCCAGGCCCTATGCCAAGCTCCTCACCCACATTATCTTCTTATACCCATTTTACAGATGAAAGAACTGAGGCTCAGAGCAGTAAAATAACTTGGCCTGGGCCACATGGCTGATAAGGGGTAGAGCCCAAGAGTCAAATCCAGGTTGCCTGGCAACAGGCTGTCACTGTTTTAGTATATGGCCTCCCTGGGCAGGACAGGCCTTGCCCCCTGCAGGGCCCTCCTGCCTGCCCTGCTCAGAGTACCCCACTCCATGTGGAGCCTGGGCAGATCCCTGGCACCTGGGTCCTATGGACAGTGCCCACCACCCACCTCCTGACTCCTGAGGGTTTGCAACTGCCTGACTTCCCCCCAGTTGGACTGCACCCGCCATTTGGAATTAGTTGAGATTCTAGGATGTTAAGTAACTTACCCAAGAAACTGTCTGGGCAGGGTCTCTGGCTCTCAGGTGTCTTTGGTGTCTCTGGCTCTAAAACTGTGTGGGTTTTTCCAACTACCTGGAGTTTTTCTACTATATCCCCTGCCCTCCAAGGCGTGGAGCTTGTGCTTAGCACTGCCTCCCCAAGAGGGGGATGAGTTTGCACGGGGCTTTTCCACTTCCCCTGTTTGCTCTTGCCTGTAAGCTCGGGGATACTCTGGCTACAGTGGGGTGGGCATTGGTGGTTCGAGAATTTTGGAAGGATGGAATGTATCTCATCAGCCCACGTGTGGCCTGACCCCCAGGGGGGGAAGCATGTCCCGACAGTTCAGACCACCGCTTATGTAGCCAGGCCTGGGTCCAGATACCAGTTCTGTCTGTGGGACACTGTCCAACACACTCACACTCTACATCTGGTTCATCGTCCGTAATGCCAAGATAATGAGAGTCCCTGCCACGCTGGGCTGCGAGAGGGTTAAACGAGTTGGAATATTAAGGCATTTGAACGGTGCCCAGCATGCAGGAAGCATCTCATGAATTTTGGGTGTTGTTTTGCTCTTATTTTTATCATCCCATTAAAACCTCCTTGTTGGATAATCCATCCCTCATCCTCACTTCGGGATGTAGAACTTTCTGCATCTTCTTATTTCCCTGCACCGAGCACCCCAGCCCGAGGACCCTGAGAGAAGCTGAGTTTCCTAGGCTCATGCACCAGGAAAACGGAACCGCAGGGACGGCTGGGTTATTCATTCCGAACGTGAGACAAAGGCCTGAGCTGTCTTTGTATCTAACAGAACTGATTAAGCTGCGTGTTAGCTGGGGATAAAGCCTCTTACCGAATAACTAGACTTTCGCTGAGCCAGGATGATAAATTCATTCTTAATACATTGATAATAAAAAGAGTTTTTTTTCCTTCTGTGCGGTTCCAGAGGCTTGAGGGCTTTACCTGTGTTGAACACCGCCATCTAGAGGCATCTGGAGTAATTGCACATTTCCAAAGGAACGTCAGAATTTAACACAATTCCTAAGAGGTTCAAAAGCAGACACCCTGGGAAGCCAAATGTGTTTACAAAATGACTGCCAGTAGTTACTTATTACGCTGGAAATGACATTCTGCTGATTGTGCTGCCCTGCTACATGTGACTCTTCTAGGAAAAGTGGTGTTTGCTCCTGTGACTTGTTTGGCCCATCCAAACAGACTTTTCTTGAGCGCCTACTATGTGCCAAGCACGACACTAGCACTGTAAAAGATACAGAGATGAGTAATGCGTATCCCTGCACTTCAGATGCTAGTATAGCAATAAGCAAAATAAAGACAAGATGACTTAAAAATAATGTAACTTAGGAGAACTTAGGTCCAGTGGGGGCAGAGCCTGTGGCATTCAGAGGAAGGGGAGAGAGTAGAGACTAATATTGCATGAGTATCCACTATGCAGTCTTGACATTGTCTCATTTCATGTTCACTCTCACCCTGTGAGTTTAGATGATTTTCCCATCTTATCTCAGAGAGGACATGGAGGCTCAGAGAGGTTGAGCCACTTGCCCAGTGCTACTCAGCTGAGAGGCGAAGAAGCCAGAATTCCAACTGAGATTTATCTGACTCTAGAACGGCTAGGATGTCGGGCTGCCTGTTGAGGAAAGAGAAGAAATTTATGGGGAAATTGGCTCTTGAATTATCTCAGTGGTGACAAGTGTTTATCCCCAGGAGGTGAATTTGATTTTCAGAAGTTGTCAAAAATTTTTCTGGGCCAAGTCATCCAATGGATAATGAGATTTGAGGTTTTTTTTTTTTTTTTAACTGTGAATCTAAGACATGAAAATTGTTTTTTGCCTATCTGCTGATAAACTGGCTAAAAGGTGTTTCTCAAAGCCCAGTAAACAATCAAAGGCCAGGGGTGAGGTGCAGCTGGCACAGAGATGACTGTGACAAGGACCGTGTGCTTTTGGGTCCATTGCGTTCAGTATCTGTGTTTTTCTTTTTTCTTTTTTACACTCTTGCTTCTAATTCTGAGACAAGTGCTTCTCCTGAGTACTCATGGAGGATCTCCAAACTCTTGTCAATTCCTCCCAAGATCTCAAACAGAAGCAACTCGTCCCCACTTTAGAAATGAGGAGATGAGCTTGAGATGAGTGAGTCCCCGCCACGAAGTAGCTCAGTGAGTCAGCAGTGCTGCCAATGGGACATTGGGAACACACAGCCTCAAACTCCCTCTCCTCCTCCTGTTTCCCAGGCGAGGCTCACAGAGTAAGGGGACTGATACTGCTGTCCTGGAAAGACTCACTGGCACACACCCCATCGTGGAAATGACAGTCAGCAGAGCAGAGGTGGTGTAGGGCAGTGGGAAGAAAAGAGGCAATCCCAGAGGGCTTCCTATAAGAGATGTCCTCAAGATCCCCCTCAGGGAAGGAAAGAAGCAATTAGTACCACCTGGTGGTCTTATTACCACAGTAACTGCAAACCTGCTCCCTGGGAGGGTTTTAACAATGTCACTAAGGATATTTATATGCAGTGGGTGATCTTTTTTCAGCTTGAACTTGATCTAAATGTTTGTTTTCCAGTCAAAGCTAGCTGGCCAAGAAGTATGGCTCCTGCTGCAGCACCAGCAGGCTGGGGTCAGATCTCCAAGTGGCAAGTTACACAACCTCTCTGTGCACCACGGGATTGGTCATTGACCTCTGGCTGCGGCCCAGTTGTTCAAATAGATGTGTCATGATGGGGTGAGAGGGAGGTGGGGGCTTGCCTTGGCAGCCACATTCCAGGGCAGTTTTATATCCGTCATAATAAGCCTCAGAGTAAGTCCCTCCAAGTTGACCTCAGAATCCCAAGGTACTCCCGGCTACCTTCAACATGACATTTGAGAAACAAATGAGGTTACTGAGGGATGATGCCTCTGAGAATGGTTTGGGGAACCACCATGGCGTATACACGTGCTCCCTTTTTCCATCCATCATTCATTTAATGATCCAGGCAGATAGGGTACAGGCAAAAGCCTCGGGGGGAGAAGTGCTGTCCATTCTGAGAAGCTCAAGGAACTCAGGGTGGTTGGAGGATAGAGAGTGAGGCGGGGAGGGGGCTGGCGACCTAAGAAGTCAGCAGGGGCCAGCTCACCCTGGATGCTCCAGCCTCTGCATGTTTGGACCCCCTCCTTCCCGCCTTTGGCTTCGATTTCCAGAAGCCCAGACGTGGGTGGGTGTGGGGGGTTCCAGGCCCAAGGCCAGCAGCTCTGTAGTAGTCATCTATCTGAATTCCAAATTTAACTGGGTTTTATCCTGTATTTTATCAGACAACCCTTCTGTCTAGTTCATGCAGGCTGCTGAGACAGAATACCACAGGGTGGCTTGTGAACAAGAAGCAGCTCTGGAGGCTAGGAAATCCAAGACTGAGGTACCAGGAGATCTGGTGTCTGGTGGAGGCCCACTTCCTGGTTCAGGCTGCCATCTTCTTGCTGTGTCCTCACATGTGACAGGAGGGCTGAGGGAGCTCTCTGGGGTCTCTTTCATAAGGGCACTAATCCCATTCGTGAGGGCTCTGCTGTCATGACCTAATCATCTCCCAAAGGCCCCGCCTCCTAATACCATCACCTTGGGGGTTAGGTTTCAGCATGTAAATATGGGGATGGGGACACAAACATTCAGTCTATAACACCCACCCTGTAGGAGTCGTTGAGGTCTGAGCCCGAAGGAGAGCACAGAGGGTAACGGAGCTGAACGTGGGTGACACCCGCTGCTAGGAGGAGGTGGATGGAGAATTGTGGCTTCCTACACATAGCACATACACATGCCCATCACCCACCACACACACATGCATATGCCACAGACTTGCACACATGCTCACACAGCACATACACATGCACGCATATGTGCTACACATATGAACATTACCCACCACACAGACATGCATATACCACAGGCATGCACACATACACACTACACACATGAACATTACCCACCACACACATGCACACACCACAGACATGCACACAGGCTCACACAGCACATACACATACACACATACACACATACACACCATGCACATGCACATCACTCACCACACACACCACACGCACGCACACGCACACACACACTGCGGGAACCTTCTGTAGATACCTACTTAACTCCCACTCGTATTTTGATCTCAGCTCCAACTTTACGCACTCACTCATTCTGCACCTACAGATCTCCTGTTGTTTGCTCACATGCTCTTCATTCACAGAATCCTTCCAGCTGCTAAGAAATACTTCATGTTAATCAGTTTTAATGTCTTCCCATTCATACTCCCAAAATGTCAACCCGTGAAGGCAGACACTGATTCTGCACATACGGCTACACTCTGTGCCTGGGAGTCCGAAGACAGGGTTCTACTCTGGTTCTGTCATGAACTTGCCGTGCAACTTTAAGCAACTCCCTTCGTCTCACTGGGACTCTGTTTCCCCATTTGGAAGCTGGGGAGGCTACAGCAGCCTCCCAGCCAGCTCCGACAATCATGGGAGTCTCATTGGCACAAAGAGCCTATCCTGCCCGCTGTCCTGTGTGTTCCAGGCCTGGGTGGGACATCGTGCTAAGGTCCTTCCAAGGCTTTCCGAGCATTGTTTTTTTGGGCTACATCTCCACGAATTCTCTGTCCTCCTGGACTGAACTACCAGGGACTATCCCATTGGCCTAGATTCCCTCCCATTGAATATCTGTTAAAGACCCCTGACGAACCAAGGACTGCAAGGAAACATCATTGTACTCAAGAAGAAATGAATTTGCAGAATTGTCTGATGGCTGACTTGACCAGACAGGGCAATGGAGATGCCCAGTCCAGAGTTGGTACACGTGGCAGACACGGCTGGTCTCCTGCCCAATATCCAGATTGCACTTCTTTACTGACAGCATCCTAGTTTTTCTGAGAGGTACACACGGACCCAGTTAAAATGCTTATTTCTCCAAACTCCTATTTAGGGAGGTATTGTGCTGTCATGCAATTTTGGTCAATGAGTTGTAAAAGAAGTCTCCTAGGAATTTCTGGGAAATGTTTTGCTTTCCAGATACAGATACATGTCCTTTTCCTTTCTCTTTCCTCCTTTTTCCTCTTGCTTAAAAATGGACATGGGAGGCTGAGATGCAGCAGCCACCTCGCTATGGGCCATGGGGACGGTGATAACAATCACAGTACTTTAGTGAACCATCCCAGCCACCCATACATATGCCCAAGGCAGACATCACAAATCAATCACAGCACTCTTTACTAATGAGCCCAGACATGACCTCAGACTCTCATTCAACCCAGAGCTCCAAGCAGCCACTATCCATTGATCAAAGTTGGCCTTTGGGTGAAGCTGTTAGCTGTATCTAATCCGACTCAATTTTTCCTTGACTCATCATTCTGAATAAAAATGAGGATTGAGAGAAAAGATATTCTGAAATAATGAGTGGATGTCGTAGCCAAAGTTGGGAACAAATTTTCTAATCCTGGTAGCCTGACGCAATGGGAGAAATATGAGTTCGGGAACCAGAGAGGTCTCAGTTCTTGTCTTGCCTGCGCCACTTACTGTCTGTGTGACATTGAACATGTCATTTCACCTCTCTGAGCTTCACTTTCCTCACCTGACGTGGAGATAGTGCCACAGACCTCACAGAATGGTTGCGAAGACTAAACCTACGCGAGAGGAATTAAACTTAAAAGACATTCAGCGCATCTTGGCGACTTTCTTATCTTTTTCCTTCCCTTTCCTAGTTCCTAGTGCACCTCCACAGAGAGGAAATGGCCAAAATTAGAGAGGCGTAACTGGGAAAATGAGGAGAGAAATTGGTCTGATTTTCTGAAAATGAATTATGTTCGCTCCCAATCCGCCACCCTCATGTATGAATCTGCGACTCGGCCCAAAGCTAGAATGAGCTAATTCCTCGCTCAGCTGGGCAGCAGGCTTCCTGCCTTCGGAGGTTTTAACGGCAAGCTGGGGCGTGAAAAGTTATTAGTTAGAAAAGAATCAGCTCTTCCCTCATTGCTGTTGCTTTCCTTCCGACCACTCCATTCTCTAGAACGTAGCTGATGGCAAGGGATTCCGAAATTTAAAAACAAAGAAAATAAATAAATAAGTTGAAAAGAAAAGGAAAGAAACCTGTATTCAAAAAAAAAAAGAAAACAGTAAATTTTCAGTATCGTTTTTTGAAAGATTTTCAACTCTTACGCAGTTTACATGTATTAGATACAAAGTTTAAAAAACTCTTTAACAAAAAGGATCATCTGGCAAAATGTATCAGGAATTAGAAGCATCTCACTGCACGTGAGCCAGATGGCCACAAGTATGTGATTCATAGGTACCTTTTAAATGGTTCTTATCTGCAACGGGGATAAATGATAGCAGCTTCTGTTTATTAAGCACTTACTATGTGCCAAGTGCTACGCTTTTCATGAGTCATATCTTTTAATCCACTCCCACCCCTTGCTAACAAGCTTATTAGTTAGGAAGTATTACTAACTAGTTTTCAAATGAAGAGCACATGAAATAATTTCAACAAGACCCCACGGCTAGTAAGTGGCCAAGCTGGGATTTGAATCTCAACCTCGTAGATCTAGAGCCAAGGCCCTCCTGGCTCCCTTCCAGAGGTAGGTTTTAGGATTGTATGCGATATGGGTAAAGTGCCTGGTGCATATTCAGAGCCTAGAAAAAAACATTAGTTCCCTTTCTTCCTCCTCTTCTAAAACAGTATATGTATCTTTGTATACTATGTACATATATACTGGTATATGTACTGCATACATGCTACATACAAGTATATAGTGTATCTATGCATACTACATATGACATATATAGTATACATATAGCATATAGTGTAGAATGCACAAATGCATAAAAGTGTTCTCTCTCCCAACACAAAGCAATGATAAACATTTGAGGTGATGGATATCTTAATTACCCTGATTTGATCACTACACTTGAATCAAAATATCACATGTACCCCAGAAATACATGCAATTGTTATCAGTAAAAAAAATTAACAACAACAAAAAGTGATTTGTAGTGCTGATCTAGCCACCAGCTCTCCAAGGACCTTTGCCCGGTGTTGCAGAGCAAGGAAAGAGCCCCTGGCAGGCCTGTGCCGAAAACTGCAGCAAGCTCAGCCCTCAGGCAAGACCAGAGCCCTGGAACCTTGAAAATGCAAATAGGAGTTCTATGGGGCCTCAGCTCAGATTCGATTCCTACCCACAGGCATAAGCTCAAAATAACAAAAACTGATACAAAGGAAGGAGAATGAGAGGGAAGCAAGATCCCTTACACAGATGCAGAGTCAGAAGGAAAGTGCAAGGTGACAGCAGAGTCTGCACGTGCAGAAGGCAGGTGACAGAATAGGAGGCTCCCAGAGATTCCACGAGATCAGAGTAGGGCTGCACTTCAGACTCTGCCACTTCCTGTGCAACCTTGAACAAGTCATTTTGACCTCTCTGGTCCTTGGTTTCCACATAAGCAGTTTGAGGGATGGTGATAGCTCTTTCATTGTCAGAACAAATATTCTCCCAGAACATACCAGAACGGGCTTCTGGGCAGCATCCATTCTGAGTACTGGTACCCCAACTGCCATGCAAGTTATGAAGTATTTTAACTCTTACCTTGGCTCCCAGAGTTGTTTGGGGCAGAGCTCTTGGCTCAGAGCTTGTCACACAGTGAGCAGTAAGTGTGATGCCCCGGCCCCTTCAGCAGTAGGAGTCTCAGGTATCTCCTTTGCCGATAGCCCATCAACCACAGGTGGACAAGTCCTACCTAGACAAGGACAGGTGTTTGTGCCAGACAGTGCTGTCCCAGCCTGCCAGCTGGATCTAGGGCCTTGGATCTCAGGGACCTCACAATTAGTCTGTCTTCTGGAAGATGAGTTCTGTTACGGTCCTGGGGGAGAAATTGGAAAACCAACCTTGCAGGTTTCAATCTGAAAAGCATTAATGCTATAAAGTATTTCAGTTCTAACCAAGGAGAGCGATAAAGCTGTGAGTACCCAGCAGATGTGGGGATGGGGAATTGCTGTCTCCATGGGCTTGATTGCAAAGAATTGGTTCCTGTTCAAGAGGCAGTTAGCTACAAGGGCGAGAAGCAGATTTACAACCTGGAAAATGTGCTGGGGTGCAGTGCCTAGGAGAGAAATTAGCATCATCAAACAGCAGTAAGAGCTGGTGTCGAGTGAACTTCCTCATGCTCAGAATTGTGGTGGGTGCCTTATTGTCAAAGAATAGTAGTAGTAGTACAGCAGCAGCAGCAGCAACGGCAAGAAGCACATATTGAGCCTGTACTTTGTGCCAGCCACTGTCTAGGACCTTGGCGCTTGACAAATGTTTCCTCGCAGTGACTGTGTATACAACGGGCTGAGGCCAGCATTCATTGCACAGAGGAAGACACTGGGGCCCAGGGAAGTGAACAGTGATTCTGCAGGGCTGCAGTTGGAACCCCGGTCTGCCTAACTCTAGAGACTCGCTCTTACTTTACAAATTGAGCTCCCATCACATTATATTTGGTGAAGAAAAAGCAGTTACACTGAGGGATCAGAGCAACTTCTCTTTGCTTCCTGCGCTCGACCACAGAGCTGGTGAGATGAAGAAAGATACAAGTGGGCCCAGTGCGGTGTCTCATGCCTGTAGTCCCAGAACTTTGGGAGACCAGCGCAGGAGGATCGCTTGAGCCCAGGAGTTCGAGACCAGCCTGAGCAATAGCAAGATCCCTTCTCTACAAAAAATTAAAAACTTAGTCAGGTGTGGTTGTGTGTGCCCGTAGTCCCAGCTACTTTGGAGGCTGAGGCAGGGGAATGAGCCCAGGAGTTTGAGGTTGCAGTGAGCTATGGTGATGCCACAGCACTCTAGCCACGGTGACAGAGCCAGACTCTGTCTCAAAAAAAAGAAAAAAACAAAGAAAGAAAAGAAAAGAAAAAGATACAAGTGGCTAGATAGTGTGGAACCATTTAAAGAATCCTAGCAAATCAGCCGTTCCATTCCCTAAACCCCTACCTAGGGCCTCATGTCTTTCAGGAACCTCAGCAGTCACCCAGTCTGCTATGGACCGAATGTTCGTGTTTTCCCCAAATTCATATGTTGAAATCCTAGCGCCCAATGTGATGATGGTATTTGAGATGGAGCCTTTGGGAGGAGATTACGTCATCAGAATAGAGCCCTCGGTGGTGCCCTCATCACACAGGAGGGGACGTGGGCTCCCTCCCACTGCTCACCACGTGAGGACACAGTGGGAAGACAGCCGCCTGCACACCAGCAAACGGGCCCTCCCCAGACACCAGAGCTGTCCGCACGTTGACCTTGGACTTCCCAGATTCTAGAACTGTGAGACATACACGTTTGCTGTTTAAGCCACCCCATCTGGGGTAATTTTTTGTAGCAGCCCAAACTGAGACACGGTCCAACCCCATTATCAGACAGATGAGGAAACTGAGGCCCAGAAGGGAAAAGTGACCTGTCAAAGGCCACAGAGCAAGTGAGTGGCAGGAGTGAGGCTGAAGCCTTGGCTTCCTGTTCCCCAGACGGCACTCGTCCTACTACGCCTCCCTCATCCCCACCCTGGCCTGCCATCTCTCACACTTCACTTTGAGAATCCCACCATCTCCAACTCACAGGAGAAAAACCAGAACAGATCCCAGTCTGATGTCTCCACTGTGATAGTGGGTTATCTCTTGCTCCAGATTCAAGCTTCAGAATGGATCCATAAATTTTTTATTTCTCTGCAGATAGACTAATTCCCAAAAGTATATGCAAATATCTGTGCTGGTGGGAAGGGTCAGGGCCCATAAACAAAGATGTTCTGGTTTCAGAAAGGAAGAACACCTAGCAGGCACTGTTATTCATCTCTGGGTCCCCTGTGCTTGGGATGGTAAGATTTCAGTGCACGTAGTTTAGGTGAAGTGAACTTCTAACGGACAGACAGCGCCAGCCTCTCTCTAAACTGTCTCACCTCCTCAGCTTGGGGGCCACGTATGTGCTTGTTTTGGGGCTCCTCGGAAAAGAAATAAGAGTAAATTTCTGCTGTAATTATTTTGTCTTTATGCATCTTACATCGGAGATCCTAGATCCCTTAGATAATAAAAATAAGAATTCCACATTGTGTTTTAAATTAAACTGTTAGAGTCACTTTTTAAAATGTGTATGTAACTTTTTACAGTAATGACTGTCTTTAGCTATGTTCCCGTTTCTAAGGGAATCTGCGCAGATGTTACACTGTTCGTTGGAACTAAATCAATGAAGCAGCAGTCAATGGGTTAATTATTTCAAGATAATAAAATTCACCCTCTGTAGCAAAGAAAGTTTACAACCTTTACTAACAGTTTTCAGAACAGATACTCTAATAAATGTAGTGCCTTAAAATAAATATTCAATCTCAAAGGTACAAGTCAATTGATCAGGACTTTTAAAATCTTTCCATAAGACAGAAATATTCTTTGTCCTTTTACAGTATATAGATTAGATAGAAACTACTTTAGGATGACCTGATATAAACTAAGCAGCGATTTAACTTAAATTTTCTGGAAACCGGTATGTAGATATCCTCTTATCTTCTCCCTTATATAATTGTACATGAGTTCATTGGTTCAGGGTGACTTGTGTTCTTAAAATTTGTGCCAATAGCTTCTGAAAGTTTCTCAGATTTCCTGCTTAAAAATAAATTGTGGCCTCTGATTTTTACTTCAAATAGCTTGGGGCTTTTTCATTCCTGCACTGACTTATATGCAAACCTATCTATGTGAAATCTGTCTGTCACTGCATCACACGCACACACAAAGCTGAGTGGGTCTTCTCCAATAGTCTAAGGTACCTTTCCAATGGTCTGATTTAAAACGTAGACTCTGCAGCACACAGGAAATATACTTTTAAAAGCCCTGGAAAAGTCACCAAGAGAGATGGGCTGAAACTGAGGTTCGTGAGGGTCAAGTGCGGGCGCCCACTGGGAGGCTAGGCCTTGCATGGGGGGCCAGGAGAGGCAGAGCACGCAGGCAGGGCTTTCCAGCGGGAGCCTCAAACCCAAGGCCCCCAGGCCAGGTGCTCTGCCCCACACGTGCTCATTGGCTACTGGGCTGCTTTTCAGGTGGACAGCTCTGTGCAGTCTGCCCCAGGGAAAATAGCAGCAAGGATTTCTTTTATTTAATGATGGTCAGTAATTATAAGCAAAGCCGGCTAGATTTCCTGGTATTTCTGTCTGTCTTGGTCAATGTCTGCATCTATACTAGAGTTTGTCATCATCAAAATCAACTGACAAATAAAAGAAGACGGAGTGGTGGTATTGGGCAGGAGTGGACTTTTGTGTTAGCACCCAGAAATGAACCAAAACAGCCTTGATTTTTTTTCCCTCTTCCCACCAGAGATCACATTGGAAACACAGACCTTCACTGTTGGCATATAGCCGCATTTTGACTAAGTTATTTGTCTTCAGATTTGGCTGAGAACCACCCCCTCGGTCAAGGCGAGAGCTGAACAACAGGTAGAAAATACTTGCACATTTCAGAGCAAAATGCTGCCTTGCCCATGCAGGTTATGCAAAGAAGGCCACCCAAAATGAGAGCAGCCCTAGCTCAGCACCCCGGTGAGGCGTGGAGGGTGCAGAGTGGGGGCCGGAAAGCCTGAGAGAGGGGACTTATGTGGAGCCCCTTGTTCCTGTGGTCTGCAGAGGGGTTAGCTGGAGGTGCAGCCTTCTGCCCAAATCCTAGCAGGACAGGCTTCAGGGAGGTCACTTGGAGTGTGCGATCTGCCTTTCTTTGAGTACAGCGGCCCCCTCTTATCCGCGGGGATGTATTCCAAGACCCTCAGTGAATGCTGACACTGGATAGTACTGCATCCTACAGATACTATGTTTTTTTCCATACGTACATACCTATGATAAAGTTTAATTTATAAATTAGGCACAGTAAGAGATGAACAACTATAACAATAAAATAGAATAATTATAACACTATACTATTATAAAAGTTATGTGAATGTGATCTCTCACTCTCAAAATGTCTCATTGTCCTGTATGCACCTAGTTTCAAATCGCAGTTGGCATCGGGTAACTGAAACTGTGGGAAGTGAAACCTCGGATAAGGAGGGACCACCGCATCCTGAGCCATGTGCAATGGCAGGACAAAGGACCATGCCGAAGGGTCCCTGCCCAGAGGGTGGCCTACTAGCATGGAGCAGGGAGACCCCTCCCTAAGCAGCTCTGCTCGGAGTAGGAGTCAAGGTGGGAAGAGTCAGAAAGGATCACACGGGGGGGTACGTGGCCCACCTCCCAGAGCTGTGCAGTGCACTGGGGGCCATGGGAGGGGGCTCCGAAAGGCCTCACAAATGTGCTGAAAGGAAAAGTCCTATCTTGGAATATCCTCTAAGCCCATCTGACTCCAAAGCCAAATCAGGACAGAACCAGTCAAACAGAACGTCCGTGTTCCCCACCTGTCCTCCAAAAACTTGCCCTCATCCTAGAGGGATCAGGACTAACAGGGGGTTGGAAAAATAAAGGACCCAACTACACAGCTATTTCCAGGCTTCCAGGGGAGACGGCGGGAAGCTTGGAGCTCAGAGTTTTAAGGATTACAGAACACCGGACATCGCATCACTGAAACCAGACTATTTTGAGACTAGTGGTGACCTAAGAACTTTTCATTTCCTGAAAGTGACAGGAAATTGAGGAACCTGCCTGAGATAACATTTCACGTGAGCAGAAAGGGTTGACAAGGTAGGTTTGCCAAACAGTCTGAGAGGGGGAAAAGAAGTTGTTTTATAATTGCACCCCATCAAGTTCCACCCGTCACCCTCACGGTTATTTTTGTCTGCTGCTCTTTCCCCTCCAGAGAACAGGAGCATCTAGGTGAGGGCTGGGGCGCGCTGACACCGGTGCGGAGTGACGACGGTTCGATAGACAGTAATTTTAAAGGTCAGCGTCAGCAGGTGCGCAGGCTGGTGATGAACGGGAAGAGGAAAAGTCAGCCATGCGAAGGTAGTGATGGAAACAAGGGGTTCGGTTGCCGTCCTACATGCACACTGCTAGGGTTTGAACGTCCCCTCCAAAATTCCTGTTGAAACTTAATCCCCAGTGTGGCAGTATGGAGAGGCGGGGTCTTTAAGAGGTGGTCAGATCTGAGGGCTTGGCCCTCAAGAATGGCTTAATCCATTCATGGATTAATGGATTAATGGGCTGTCACGGAGGGGGACTGGTGGCTTTATAAAGAGAAGAGAGCCCTGAGTTAGCACATTAGCACACTCAGGCCCCTCACCCTGTGACGCCCTGCTCCAACTCAGGACTCTGCGGAGAGTTTCTACCAGCAAAAAAGCTCTCCCCAGATGGGCCTCCTTGACCTTGGACTTCCCAGCCTCCAGAACCGTAACAAATACATTTTCTTTCTTTCTAAATTACCCAGTTTCAAGGATTCTGTTATAAGCAACAGAAAACAGACTAAGGCACTGTCTCAGCAGAGCATTTTGTCCAAATTGGAATAAATTTCAAAAAGAAAAACTAAGAATTACAACGTTTCAAGAAAAGTTGTCTACATTTTTATCAGCATTCTGGTCTCAACTACTCAGCCAATCCCTAAGGAGTCCCAGGCTTTCCCTGGTCCTGTCCCCTAGGCCCTCACCAGAATCTAGGCTTTTTCTAACCTGCTCCTCCAAATCCTTCCAGCCTCTGCCCATCACCCAGTTCCAAAGCTGCCCCCACATTTTCAGGTATTCGTTGTCAGCAACACCCCACTTCTCAGTACCTATTTTCCATAGTAATCCATTTTCTCTTGCTCTATGACGGAATACCTGGAACTGGGTAAATTAGAAAGAAAAAGAATTTATTTCTTACAGTTAAGGAGACTGGGAAGTTCAAGGGTGAGGGGCCGGATCTGGTGAGAACCTTCTTGCTGCTGGGAACTCCCTGCAGAGTCGCGAGTGGCGCGGGGAGCTGAGCTGCTAACACGTCAGTGTAGGCGTCTCTCTTCATACAAAGCCACCAATGCTCCTTGCAGCAGAACCCGTCAGTCCGCTCATCCTCGGTGGGTTAGTCCATCCCTGAGGGCAGAGCCCTCGTAGTTCAATTTCCTCTTAAAGGCCTCACCTTTTTTCTTTCTTTCTTTTTTTTTTTTTCCTCTTGAAAATTTTGAGCTTAAAGGCCCCATCTCTTAATACTGCCACACTGGAGACTAAATTTCAACACGAGGAGGAACTCCATGAGGCAGCCGGGGTCATTTCGGAGCCATGTGTACTTCCTCGACCATGGCATTCCCTTGAACCACCTCTTGCATAAGTTCACACCTTTCATCCTGAGCTGAAGTCCCTCCCAGAGAGCTGATGGCTCCACCCGCATTGGCACCAGGCCAGACCACATCTGCAGCATGATCCTTTGGGGTGGTCACTCTGACTCATCCTGGTGCCCAACCAGAGCAGGGCCTGAGCTCAGGCAGCCTTCCCCCCGGTCCCATGCCAGGTTGAGAGACCTTAGAGGTCCTACAGCGCTCCTGCCTTCAGCCAGCACCTGCTCCAAGGTGGTCCGTTTCCCACAACCCAACGAGAAGACCCAAGCATCTCTCAGTTCCTTTTGGGTTTCAACAACACCAACAAATAAGGGGTATAAATCCATCCTATGAAATCTCTTAAACTGTGACATCTGAGAATGGTGTATTCACAGAATAATATATAGATCAGGAAGTAGGTGGCAGAAAGCTTGGACACAGAGGATTGGTAGGAAAAATGAGAATGAAGGGTAAGCTAAAATGTTATGAGCTATTATCTTTGGATTTAGACAAGAAAAATGAGAAACATATACGCCAGGTGTACATGCATCCACGTGTGTCTAGACTGGAATTTAAGAGTAGCTACCTAAATGTCCCATTCAGCAAAAAAATACTGCCTTAGAATGCATGACCCATCCACTAACTAAGTATTTTAGGGTGAACCACCTCTCGTTCAGGCTCAACACATACATTTTATTTCGGGGATTGTTGTACAGTCAGGTCTGACTGCTAAACTGGGGAGGACTCAGGCAAGAGAACAAATGGCAGCCCATAGACCATAAGTCTAAATATTCAAGAGGCAAAAATCAACCCCCTACAATAAGTAAAATATGTTCTGTCCTCTTACCTTTAAGAATATATCTTATAACTATGTATATACATTATATATAAAGCAAGAGTACGTACTACACACACATATATACACACACATATGTATGTAGACATCTTGCACATCTCTGTCTTGGTTTATATGTGGATAATCTTGCTATGTTTCTATATAAATATATAGTATATATACACACACACAAATATAGCTTTATATATACACATACACACACACATCTTACTTTATATATACAGAATCTGGCTATGGTTTTTTAGGACTAAAAGTCAGCAAAACATCAGAGATGAGTGAATTCAATTTTACTGCACATCTCTGGGTGTTCTGTTCACAATCCAGTGATGTTTGGATGAGTAATAAAATGAAAACGTATTATTTAAAAATATTATATATATTCCATAAAAATCTATCTTTTCCTGCTTTCATTCCAGCAGAATTACTAATTATGTTGTAAGTCAATATTTTCACATAATAAGTGTTTTATTGAAAGTCATGTTAGACAAATTAGACAACATGAGTTTTGGAGGGGGAAAATATTCAAACCATAGCAGACAATGAAAGTAGTAAAGCAATCCTTAGGTTGAAAAAAGGACTATGAATTTTATGTATGCGTTTGAACACTGCAATGGGCTGCATACACTAAATTATTTTCTCAGAAAATATTAAATATGTGAATTTCATCAAAAGTTACCATCACTTATGCTTTTCACTAGCTCTTAAAGCAACATCTAGATTGATAAGGTTAAGAATTGGTATCACACTTTGGAGATGTTACCTATACAGTACACACACACATACACACACACATTTAAGAATAAGATGAATTTTTGTTTATTAGTGCGACATGATCTTTAGTCACCATGTGTAGTGTTTGTGATTTTGTGAATACTGCATTAAGTCATGAGTTCCATCAGAGCCACACTCTGTAACCAAAGAAGCAAGAACTCAGTCGTTCTCATTATATAGCAATCAATTGTTTTCATGCTATCTGAGAGGAAAGATTTGACAAGTTAATTAATTTCCCTTTTTGCTTACCAAAAGGCTTCTGCAGCTCATACCCTCCCAGCCCTCCAGAGCGCTCTCCGCCTCTCAGCACTCACTTGCCTGGAATTCCAGCACCTGTGCCTTTGGTTTGGAGGACACGGGGCAAGAGCTGGGTGGGAGAGGGGTACTTCCTGGAGCTGACAGTGTTAGTCACCGAACAGATGTTTAAGGTTACAGGTTGCTCTGTGCAAATGCCGAATGCACAGCAGTGTTTCAATACGTTTTTTTTTTTTTTTTTTTTTTTTAGTGTGTCTGCTATCTTTGGGGCCCTCTGAAAACATGGGGTTCAGGGCAAGAGGCCTAAGAGTTGTATTTTTGGGGGTTCAGCTGAGAGCTAAGTGGTCCACCCTCCTGTTTGGGCTTAACTAGAAGTGAGAAGCTGCCTGAAGTGCCCGTGAACCTCTCAGTCGTCCCCAAGGTCGCTGAATGCAAAATGCATGGGGAGGAGGGGGCAGAAAGAACAGGACTCTGCTGCCCAGCTGGGGAGGAGAACTTCTGTCCCTGCCCAGCAGGAGCAAGTCCCAAGTGAGAAAGTGTCTTTGCTCATCTCTTGTTAGCACAGGGACAGTGCAGCCACAGCAAAGAGAATCTGCCAGAATTTACTCCTCCTTCCCTCATTCTTTGGGCTGAAGAAAGGGAAGAGAAGGGCAGGGGGGATTCCAGTGGCTGTATGGATCATGCGACTCCTGGACCATGCTCCCTCCTGGGGCCCAGCACTAGCGTCCTGTTCCTTCCCCAGCAGCCGGGCCTCGGAGGATTACGATGACAGAAACTTGCTGTTAGCCACGAGTGATGCGATTAAATGGATATCGTGGGAGACTGCGTGCTTTAGTTGATCATTCAACATCCTTCCTCGAGCGATAAAAGCTGCCAAGCACTGTGCTAGGTTTGGAGCGCATTGGAAGGAAAACTAGTCTTGGCCATCGAGGAGTTTGCAGAAGGACAGGGAGGCAGCCACGTAATGAAGACACGCTGCCTAATGCAATGTGTGTCAGAGTGTGCAAAAGTAAAACTGCAGGATGCAGAGAGGACCAAAGGAAGACGTGACCCATGGGGGGAAGAAGGCGTCAGAGGACATTCACAGAGGAGGTGGTGCAGGAGCTGAGCCTGGAGGGGCAAGCCGGGTGCACCGGGAGGGCAGAGAGAGCCCCACAAGGGCAGGTGACCTGCTCAAAGTGGTGATGAATGACAAGCAGCACAGGGAAGAGGGTGGGCAATGTGACCAGGAGCCCCTGCCTCAATCTTGCTAAGCACACGTGCAGATGGTCAGCCCACTAGTGGGCAGCTCTGCTTCCCATTCCCCGTGTAATTGAACATCACACCCCAATACTGGGCCTATCAGCTTGGTCTGAACAAACCTGATCAATGAACAAGTCTTAACCTTCAAACGGACCAAATGGATAAGTGGCAGGGCCTTCAGCTGGCCATAGCACCTGACCAGCGGTCACCAAGGACTCTCCAGAGCCTTTTGGCTGGGGTCCACCGGCCTGTCCGATGCCAGCTTGGCCCTCAGACGGCTGCTGGCAGAGTCCGCTGTGGGACTTGCCAGACACCAGCCCTCAGATGCTGAGTGCAGCCCAGGTATCCTTATGGGACTGTCTAATAACTGCTCCTCGTGACTAGAAAGAGTTGGGCCTGTGGCTTTAGGATTAAGAGCTGGGGAATAAGTCCCCACATGCTACACTAGGGAGGGGCCAATGCCAGACATCAGAGCTCAGACTCAATTTTTTGACAGCCACAGCCACGTTGGGCTTCTCGAAGAACCCCATGAGCCAGCCCTCCACTGCCCTGCCCGCTGCAGCAGAGGAAACTCTCCACACAGGAGCTGGGGATGACCTTCCTGCAGCTGGACCCAGGAGAGGTTTCCGAACTCCCATCCGGGCTGGGAAGGGCATCTCCTGCCCCTGGCCAGCAGAGTCTCTGAGAACTGGGGATGTTACTAAACTATTTGAGAAGGTGAGGATAAATCTGCAAACTAGACTAAGGCGACAGCCCAAAGAGAGACCCAGAAAGATAAGCAGAATCAGGGAGAACCCAACCACCTGCAGTGGAGGATGCTGTATTGGTTTCCGATTGCTGCTGTGAAAAATCACAAACTGAGTGTCTTACTACCATGCAATGTACCGTCTTGCGGTTCTGGAGGTCACAAGTCTGAAATGGGTGCCACTGGGCTGAAACCAAGTCACCAGGAGGGTTGTGCTCCAGACAGAGGTTTTCAGGAGAACCCATTTCCTTGCCTCTTCCAGCTCCGCTGGCTGCCAGCATTCCTTGGCTTGTGGCCACATCGCTCAATCTCTTCTTCACATTGCCATCTCCTCTTTTGCAGTCAAACCTCCTCCTGCCTTCCTCTGCCTCCCTCTCGTAAGGACACTTCTGATGACATTAAGTCCCCCTGGATAATCCAGAATCATCTCCTCATCTCTAAATCCTTAATCCCATCCTCAGAGTCCCTTTTGTCATATAAAGTAACGTTCACAGGTTCCAGGGATTAGGACTAGATGTCTTTAGGGGACCATTCTTCAGCACCCATCGAGATGTCTCTCCATCCCTCTCTCAGGGAAAAACAGACCAAGTGGCTGCAGTGAGGCCTGGGGCCCAGGGCCCAGGGCTGAGGTGTCCCTTGGCACAGCCAGTGCCCTCCCCAGAAGTGAGGAGGGAGCAAGCTGGCTCCCCAGTGTCCCAGGTGAGTGGGAAGGGAAGGAGTGTGAGCTGAGAGAGACCGGGTTGGGCTGCAAGAGCACAGCCTCCTCTGAAACTCGGGGCGGGAAGGTGGTGTCCTCCCTGGGGCCATAACTTTATGGGAGTGTTCATGTGACATCCAGAGCCCAGTTGCTGGGAACCTTCACACAATGGATTTATATGGCCCTTCTGTCCAGAAGGACCCTCTACCTGCCAACTCAAACACTCTCCGTAGGCTTCCCCTGTAGTCCCGGATGTTCTGGAAGCAGAATCTGAGGCTGGGCTGAGAAGACTGATGCTCGAAGGTGAGGGAAGGGAGGAGGGATGGACAGGGAAGGGATGCAGACAATCTACCCCACCGAGAACAGGGACAGGGAGGCGGTGGGGGAGGAGGAAATACAGGAGGGCTGTGGTGGAAGGAGAGAGTCAGTCCCCTCTCCCCACCTCACCTTTTCATTGTTCATTTTTTTAATTAATAGATTTTATTTTTAGAGCAGTTTTAGGTGTATGGAAAATTGTGCAGAAAGTATGTAGAGTTCCCATATATCCTCTCTCCCCTGACCTGCAGTGTCCCCTGTTAATAATGTCTTGCATTGCTGTGGTACATCTGTTACAACTGGTGAACCAATATGGATACATTATTACTAAGTAAAGTCCATAGTTGACATGAGGGTTCACTCTTTGCCTTATACAGTTCTGTGGGTTTTGACAAATGTATAATGACGTGTCCACCATTACAGTATCATACAGAATAGTTTCACCCCCTAAATATCCCCTCTGCTCCACTTACTCACCCCTACGTCTCTTCCTCCTGCAGCCACTCTTCTCTTTACTGTCTGCATAGTTTTGTCTTTTCCAGAACGTCATATAGTTGGAATCATACAGTAGGTAGCTTTTTCAGATTTACTTCTTTCACTTAGCAATATGCATTTAGTGTTCCTCCATGTCTTTTCGTGGCTTGATAGCTAATTTATTTTTATCATTGAATAATATTTTATCATACGACAAACCACAGTTTATCCATTCACCTCTTAAAGGACATCTCGGCTGCTTTCATTGCTTCCAGTTTTTGGCAGGTATGAACAACATGCTATAAACATTTGTGTGCAGATTTCTGCATGGATTATGTTTTCAGCTCATCTGGGGAAATACCTGGGAGCTCCAGTGCTGGGTTGTACGGCAAGAATCTGTTTGGTGCTATAAGAAACTGCCAAACTTTCTCCCAAAGTGGCTGTACCATTTTGCACGCCCCCCAGGAGTGCATGAGAGCTCCTGTTGCCCCTCATCCTCTCCGGCATCTGGTGTGGTCAGCGTTTTGGATTTCACCCATTCTGACAGGTATGTAGTGGCATCTCATTGTTGTTTTAATTTGCTGTTCCTTAATGACATGATGTTGAGCATCTTTTTATGTACTGATCTGCCATCTATACAGAGCCATGCCATCCATAGTATTCAGTGACAAAAGAAGAAATCGGCTATCAGGCCCCAAAAAGACACAGAGGAGCCTTAAAGACATACATGGTTTCTTTGGTGAGGTGTCTGTTCAGATCATCCGCCCATTTTTTAATCGGGCTGTTTGTTTTGCAAATGTTGAATTTTAGGAGTTCTTTATATATTTTGGATACAAGTCCTTTATCAGATACATGTTTTGCAAATATTTTCTCCCATTCTGTGGAGTGTCTTTTCATTCTTCTAACTACCCCACCTTTTAATCTTTTTAGCTAATGAAAGTTTTGAGAGTGTGGAGTATGAGAATGATTGAGTAGGAGAGAAAGAGGGTTATAGGAAGTGGTGCTGGGGTTATGAATTAGATTCACTTTAATTTCCTTTGAGAGCTTCGGGGGGAGAATGAAACTCTTTTTTAATCTCAATTTTAATACATATATTTTTTTCTGTTTGCAAAGGCCTTGCCTCAGAGGGGCCAGCAGCTGGGTCTACAGCCTCACCAGGGCTGCACGTCTTGCAAAACAGACCCCGTTCTGGGCTCTCTGTTCATGTGTCTGTTTCTCTGCCCAGACTGTGACCAGGAGGACAGGAACTTGCCTTGTTCTTCAGTGCCTCCCAGTGCCTGCTCTGTGGGTTGGTACTCAGTAGCCAGGTGTGGGATGTTGAAAGAAGGACAACTTTAACAAGAGTCAAGCCAAAAGCATCATCTTTTCATCGGCTTCCCTAGACTGAGAAAAGCTCCAAGCCCAGCATCCTCACAGAGCAGCCCCCCTCCCTGTGAGCTGCCCTGAGTCTACCAGTTCCACAGGTCACTTCGTTTTCCTCTGCCACATCCCCACTGCCCCCCGCCAGCTGGTGTGATTGTTTCCCTGATGCGCTCACTCAGAGGCATCCTCTGCAGGGACCAGGGGAAACTAGAATTAAACAAAATCAGGATCTGAATCCAAAGGAAAAGAAGAAAAAATTAAATCAAAACATCATCCAGAAGAGTGGAAAAGCAGAATGAATGCAAGGGCAAGGGATGGAGAAGTATTTGTGTGTACATACATTGGTATTTTAGGGACATCAAATGGATTTGGAATAAAACAAATCTAATCTCAATAACTATGTCCTTGAGCAAGTTATTCTCTCAGACCTCAGATTCCGCATTAGTAAAAAGGGCAGATGGGCCACTTAATTTCCAAAGACCTTTCCATAGCTTATGTTTTCAGAAAGGGCAGCAGTTTCTGGTTCTTCTAGAAGATGGCTGCATCGTTTAAAAAGAAACCCAAACATCCTACCTTGTTTTTCTTGTTTTCCCGAAGCAATTCTTGGAGTGGTCACTAGATGGCGGAACAAGACCACAATGGCGCCATGCAGGGCGGCCCCAGATCTGCGTGCAGCCGGCAAGCTAGCGAGCCAACTCCTGCAGGCATCTGATTAATAATAGGGCCGTAATTATCTTTACACAATCCCGATGGCAGCCCGGTTGTAGCCTAGCTGTTAAATTAAACTGCACAAATAACTATGCTGGGCATCTCAGCCTTGCCGGCAGTCCCCTCCCTGGGTGGCTTCCAAGCTTATTAACATATCAAAACACAAACTCAACCCTCCCATCTCCCTTCATTTTCATAACAAAAGGGGCCCCCTTTCATCTCCCCAGCAACCCAATCTGTATTTAAATAGCTCTGTGAAGACTGATAACATTATTACTTTATTTCCCGGAGTCTAGCCCTGGGGATCTCTCCAATCTGTTTGCTCAGGAAACTGGATGGATGTGTTTTATTAGGAAGATGAATAGTACCCCCTCCCCGGGCTGCCTTAAGCCTGAGGCTGGGTGTAGGTGGGAAGGAAAACACACAGGAAGCCTCTCCTGAAGACTCCAGCAATCACAGATCAGCCGGGCTGTGTTCCTGGACCAATCAGACAATGCCTGATGTCTCAATGATCTTGGGTCAAAACAAAGCAAACAAAAATTGAAAAATAAAAAGCAAATAAAATCTGACATCCGGATGCACTCTGCACGGATTGGGGTCTTGGGCACTGGTTGGAGTTATTAACTGCAGGGCCCTGGGCACTACGTCAGTTTAGGAGTTGGGAGGTTCCTAGAGAGCATCTCATCCCAGGCTTCCGGACCTGCCCAGTGCATTTAAGTTATTTTTCAAAATGTCGTGTGCATGAGCACATCTGAGAAGAGTATCTGTTGTTCTCATTCGGGGGGGTTCTCAAACCTCAAGAACCACCATCTCCTTTAGTCCCTTGCAACCCGTTCATTTAAGGAGGAGGAACCCGTGGCCAGAAGGGAGGAGAGGATGAAGGAGAGGAGAGGAGGAGGTGGCCCAGGGTTCCAGAGAGAGTCCTCTGCAGAGTGGGACAAGGACTCTCTGGGTCTCCTGACTCCACCACATCTGATCACCTCTCATTTAACCTCCCTGAGCCTCAGTTTCCCCCTCAGGAACTCTGAAAATCCACACATCACCACCACATTCCCTGGACCTAGCACAGTGCCTGGCACACAGCAGGGAAGTGGTAAACAGGAGCTGAGCAAGGCAATGAGGACATGCATGAAAAACTGCAAAGTGGCTGCTTGGATCACAGGGAGAGGCTGGCACCCACAGCTGGTCCCTAACTGGGGGCTGGGGAGAGGGTGGACGCAAGTCCAGCCCCGTGGCAGGTGGCATGGGAGGAGGCGCCTGGCGTTCCCGGGGCTCTCTTGCAGTGTGGCCCTCAAGCTGGCAGCATTGCAGATTTCGGGGAGCACAAAGCTGAGCCCCCAAATCCTGTACCTGCCCATAGGCCTCTTTCTCCGATCCACACGGGCTCAGGATTGGCCCAGAAGAGGGGACATACAGGGAGCAGGGTGTGGTGATGGAGCGGGAGGGACAGGGCTGGCCGTGAGGTGGGTGTCGCTGGCGGGGCACTGCCTCAGACCTGGCAGGCTTCAAGAGAAGCCCGTTGTCCTCTCCTCCCTCAAGTAACTCACCATCTGGGAAGATAAGCCCACCCAGTGACAGCTCTGGTATGGGAGGGAATGTGGAGAGGGCGGAGCCAGGCCCTGAGCAGGGGCCAGAGCAGGGCAGCCAGCTCAGGATCCATGCATGCAAACTGGAAAAGCTTCACTTCGAAAGTGAGATCCGTGCTTGAAACTTCCAGGACCACGGGTGTGGAGAGGAGGAAAGGGGCTCAGCTAGGAAAGACACCCCTCCCCCACTGTCCGTGGAGCACCCCCAGAGAGAGCCCCTCTCTTTTCCTCTCAGCAGTGGAAGTGGGTTGGGCTAAGCAAAGATGGGGGTCTTGGGGAGGAGAAGGATGCACCCGGGGAAGGAGAAGCCCTGTTTCCTGAATGCAGGCAGGACGGGAGAGGGCAGGGGATGAGCATGGCAGGGAGGGAGGATGGCACCTTCCTGCCCAGAGTTTCAGAGGAGGCTGTGCTCTTGCAGCCCAACCCGGTCTCTCTCCGCTCATACTCCTTCCCTTCCCGCTCACCTGGGACACTGGGGAGCCAGCTTGCTCCCTCCTCACTTCTGGGGAAGGCACAGACTGTGCCAAGGGACACCTCAGCCCGGGTCCCCAGGCATCGCTGCAGCCACTTGGCCCGTTTTTCTCCTAGAGAGGGATGGGGAGACGTCTCGATGGGTGCTGGGGACTGTTGTCACACAGGGCTTCATTTCCTTCCCGCTGAGCTCCTCGGTGGCTCATGCATTTATGCATTCCACAAATATTAATTAAAAGTCTGCTGTGTACAGAGTATTACACTAATCACGTAAGAGGCACACGAAGGAAGAAAGGGACATAATAAAAACCTGCATTGATCATCCTTGAGTCCTAGAGCTGCGAGGCAGCTTCTCTCGCGCACGTCGCTGGGAGGTGGGAGGTGGAGGGGACCCACAGGGCATTGCCACCCTCCCGCAGGTGAGTTAGTGAATTGGGTCTGGGTTTCTGCTTTTTTTCTTCATATCAGGAAGCTCTGCTATAAAATAACACACGTCTTCTGTTTGTCAGGATCATCACACTCCCGACAGCCCTGTGAGGTGGGACTGTGCCATGTCCCCTCTTACAGAGGCCAAGGCTGCCCATGGGGGTCCTGTGAACTGTGCGGGATGCAGGCCAGGGCGCTGCCCTGATGCACACGGACAGGAGGGTGAAGGGACCGGAGCGCCAGACCTGGGCGGTGGGCAGCGGGAAAGGGAGAAGCCCGAGATGAGTGCTCAGGGGGAAGTGCGGGGATGTGGACATCGGGCCGTGGTGGCTAGGTGGTCGGGTGGCTAGGTGGGCAAGAGACAAGAGGGGCTGCCTGAGGAGCATCGGCTTGGCAGTTGGACTGCGTGGCTGCAAAGCCCAACTCCATCGCATTCAAGCCGTGTGCACCCTGGCAAGTGGCTTAACCTTCCTGAAATGGGAACACTGGTGCCGTCCATGTAGGGTTGTTGAGCGCCCCCTGAGAACACAATGTCTGGCTCATGTTAAACACTTGATAAGCATTGGCTTCTTCCACTAAAATCAAGTTGTTACGGCAGGGCTGACCAAGAATAGACCGAGAGACACACACAGAGATTTTGGCAATACAGGTTTTATATGCCGGCTGGCAAGGCCCAGAGGGGAATTTGCTCTTCCCAAATTCTGAGCACCAGACAAAGAGCATTGCAGTCTTTTATACACTCTGTTTAAGGAGGAGGGGCACGGCTACAACAGGGTTAACTTTAGCGAGGCAGGGTCCTAAGCTACTTTTACAGCCTGGTACACTAATTGCTACAGGCGATTTATGAGGGCAAGGTCGCAGGTGAGGAGGGGCCCAGGTAAGGATCCCAGGGAAAAAAAAGCCTGGTAGTGGAATTTCTAAGAATTCCACTTTAGTGGAATTTTCCAATCTTCCACTTCAAAGTGACTTGGAGAAGTGGGGGTGATGCTGGGCGGGAGGCGGGGGTTGATGCAAGGCCCACCTGTCGGAGGCTGGCATCAGAGACCACCAGGGAGTGTCCTGAGGGCCCTGTGGTCCTGGAACAGGGGAGGAAGATTAGTCCAGGCTCTGCCACTGGCCAGGCCTTGTGGCCTTGGGGGAGTCACTCCCTCCCTGGACTTCTCTTTCTTCTTTAAGGGAAGGAATGGCCCAGATGCTCGAGTGGGACCCTTTCAAATTTCACATTCTATGGGGTCACAGGGAGAGAAATGAAAGCTGGGAGGAGTAACGTGTCCTGACAGCAGCAGTGAAGCAGGAGTAGCATGGTCCTCGTCCTGTCCAGAGACCAGGGGAGCAGAGCAAAGTGGACCAGAGTCTCCAGGTGCAGGCAGATGCGGGAAGGACGCGAGCATGGCGGTGGGGCTGGAGGGGGCAAGGTTTGGTGTCGTGTGCCCTGCAGGAGAGCAGGTCAGGCCTGCTTGGACTTTACACCCGCAAGACAATTGACAAAGCCATTCACATTCATGGATTCATGCGACCTTCACAAGGACCCTCTAAAACGGGCTGGGCGGGGATCATCTTGCCCATTGACAGAGGAGAACGCCATTGCCAAGTTGGCATGTTGTGTCTTTATTTTCTGATTCTCCCAGTGATTTCTTGGTTCATCCATTGGTTATTCAGTACTGTGTTGTTTACTTTCTATATATTTGTGAATTCCCCAAATTTCTTTCTGTTATTCATTTCTAATTTCACCCCCACTGTAATCAGTGAACATACTTTGTACAATTCCAATCTTTTTAAATTTCTCAAAGCTTGTTTTATGACCTGGCCTATAATCTTATCATGGAGAATATTCCATGATAAAACATTGAGAAAAATGAGTATTCTCCTGTTGTTGAGTACTCTAGAGAGGTGTGTTAGATTTTATTTGTGTACAGTGCTGTTCAAGTCTTCCATTTCCTCGTTAGTCTTCTGGGGAGTTCTATCCGTTATTGAAAGTATGGTCTTAAAGTCTCAACTATTAGTGTTGAATTGTCTATTTTTTCCCTTCAATTTGGTCAGATTTTGCTTTACGAATTGCATACATATATTTTTATAGTTGTAACTTCCTGATATATTAACCGCTTATCATTGTATTAATAAAATAATATTTTATAATGACAATTTTTTTGTTTTAAAGTTTATTTTGCCAGATATTTGTATAGCCTCCCACTCCAGTTTTCTTATGCCTACTGTTTGCATGATGCGTTGTTTTTCATTCTTTTACTTTCAACATATTTGTATCTTTAAATCTGAAGGTCGTCTCCTGTATACAGCACATAGATGAGTCTTGGTTTTTGATTGAGTTCTTTAATTCATTTACATACATTGTTATTATTGACATCATTCTATTTACACCTACCATTTACCTTTTTGTTATCTAAATGTGTCTCATGTCTTTTTATTCTTCTTTTCTCCTTACTGCTTTCCTTTGCATTAGGTGAATATTTTCTAGTGTAACATTTTAATTTCTTTACTTTTTTTAGTTTTTGGGTTTTTTTTTTTTTAACTTGTTTTAAGTGATTGCTCTAGGGCTTACCATATATACCTTAGCTTATCAGAATCTACTTCAGATTTATACTAACTTAATTCCAGTGAACTTAGAAATGTTATTCCTACATAGCTCTATTTCCTCTCCACTTCTTTTGTTCTGCTATTGTTATTACATCTTAATATGTTACAAACCCAATACATTGTTATAATTATGACTTCCTATAATTTTGTGTCTATTAAAGAGGCTGAGAAAAAAAAGAAGAACAAGTGTATATTTATAAAGTTTGTTATATTTGCCTTCTTATTTATCTTTTATGGTTCTCCTCCTGTGAAGTCAGGTTACTCTCTGCTGTCATGCCTTTACTTCAGTACAGCTTTGCCCCTGTCTACCTCCTTCTTTTGTGTGGTTATTGTTAAATGTATTATGTTTCTGTATATTATAGGTCCAAAATACAATTATATACATTTTGTTTTATACAATGTGTTTTTAAATCAGTTAAGAGAAGAAAGGAGAAGAAGCATGCATTTATATATACTTTATTTTATAATTATATAGTTACCTTTGCTGGTGCTCTTTGTTTTTTAATATGGATTTGAATTTTCATCTGGGTTTATTTACTTTCAACATGACATACTTCCTTTAGTATTTTTCATAAGGTGAGTGCAATTATGAGTTCTCTCAGTTTTTATTTATCTGGAAATGCCTGTATTTCACCTTCATTTTTGAAAGATAGCTTTTCTGGATATAAGATTCTTGATTAAAAATTTGGGTTTTTTTTCTCTCTCTCTGCACTTTGAATATGTGAGTCATACCACATCCCTCCATTGTTTCTGGTGAGAATTCAGCTGTTAACCTTATTGGGGTTCCCTTTTCTGTGATGAATCACGTTCCTCTCGCTGCTTTCAAAATTTCCTCCTTGTCTTTGTCCTTTATCATTTTTACTGTGATGTATCTAGGTGTGGATGGATCTCTTTGCATTTATCCTACTTGAAGTTTGTGGAGATTCTTGCATATGTATATTAATGTTTTTCAGTAAATTTGGGTATTTTCAGGCATTATGTCGTGGAATATTTTTCTGTTCCTATCTGTTCCCATTAAGCATATGTTGGTGCACTTAAAAGTACTCCATGTTTCTCTGAGTCTCTGCTATTTTCCTTCATTCTATATTCTCTCTGTTCTTTGGATTGCATAATCTCTGTTAATCTACCTTCCAATTCTCTTATTTTTTCCTTTGTCCACTCAAACCTGCTACTGAGCCCTACTAATGCGCTTTCATTTTGGTTTAGTTTTCATCTCCAAAATTTCCACTTGGTTCATTTTTTTTTTTTAATTTTTAATGGGGTAAATATTCTTTTTTTTTAATTTCAGCATATTATGGGGGTACAGATGTTTAGGTTACGTATGTTGCCCTTGCCCCCCCTCCCCCCCTAAGTCCG
>NW_012148408.1:4183792-4214634 GCF_000956105.1 Propithecus coquereli | reverse complement strand
CTCTATCCAGGAGTATACAAGAGGTGCTAAATCACCATTGTTTCTTAAAGCTGAATAGTACTCCATGGTATATGTATACCACATTTTATTCCAAAAGACCAAATGATACTGTATAAGAAAGACACCTGCACTTGGTTCTTTTTTATAGTTTCTACCTTGGAGGTACCTTGGATAAAGACTTTGTCTAATATATCCTGCACCCACACACACACACACACATACACATATTCATATTCGTGTGTGTGTGTGTGTGTGTGTGTGTGTGTATAGAGAGAGAGATTTATTTTTATCTTAAGGAATTGGCTTATGTGGTTATGGAGACTGGCTAGTCCAAAATCTTCAGGGTGGGCCAGCAGGCTGGAGACCCAGAGGAGAGCTGATGGTTAAGTTCTAGTCCAAAGGTCATCAGCCTGAAGACCCAAGAAAGACATCCCATCCATCCCATGTTGTGGTTCAAGTCTCAAGGCTGTCTGCTGCAGAATTCTCTCTTGCTGGGCAGAGGTCAATCTTTTGTTCTATTCAGGCTTTTATATATATACACACACACACACACACACATATATATATATATATTCCATTTTGATGAGATATTTCTTTACTTATTTAAGCATGGTTTCTTTTAGTTCTTTGAACATATATATTAATATAACGGTCACTTTGAAGTCTTCGTCTATTAAATCTGACATCTGGTTCTCTTCGCTGGCATTTTTGTTGCCACTTTTTTCCTTGTGTACGGGTCACACATTCATGTTTCTTTGCATACCTTGTAATTTTGTGTTGAAAATTGAGTGCTTTAGGTAATACATTGTAGCAACTCTGGACTCTGATTCCCTCTCAGACTCCAGGTCTTGTTTGATTGCCGTTTTGCGACTGGCTAGGACACTGTAGCTCAGTCTACTACTCCCCTGCGGTGTTAAGCCTTTGATGCTGCTTGCTCCCCAGCAGGTGCCGTCACCCCAGGAGGGCAGCGGTTTTGGCAGAGCTCTTCCTCTTTACCTGGTCTCTCTGTTGAGCTATCTGCCCTATTTGGTACTACAACCACCGGTCTTCAGATCCACTGATTGCCGGCTGCTTACTGTATTGTTTTCAACAATGCTCCATAGTATAAAGTGCATAGTACATACACCCAATTACCTTCAGGAAGGGGTAGGTTTTGAGTCTAGTCTTTGAGGTTTGCTCTGACCCCAAAAGGGTGTTTCTTAGCTGTCTTTTCCCCTGGTTCTCTCTGGTGAACTAACTGGACTATGGCTAAATTCATTGTTCTTAATAAGAAAAGTTAAGTGTTTTTGAGTATATCCTTAGGCTTGAACTTCCCCATATTCTGTTTCTAATAAAGGCAGTGCTTTTAAGGGGAGCTTTGGAGCTCTCTTTTCTTATGGACTGCCTCTTCCCTAGGCAAAATCTCTGGGCCACTGCTCTGGGCACTGGGCAGGGTAATGGCCTCTAGTCTTCTTAGCTTACTTCTCCCAACGTGAAATTTTTGTCCTACAAATGAGCCTGGTCTACAGTGATCGGGACTCCAGTATTCTCAGCCTGCTGTACCTTAGAAAAAAACTTTGCCCAATATATCCTGCACCCATAAGCACATGTGCGCACACACACACACTCATATTCATCTTTGTGTGTGTGTGTGTGTGTGTGTGTGTGTATAGAGAGATTTATTTTTATCTTAAGGAATTAGCTCACGTGATTATGAAGACTGGCTAGTCCAAAATCTGCAGGGTGGGCCAGCAAGCTGGAGACCCAGGGTAGAGCTGATGCTTAAGTCCAAAGGTCATCAGGCTGAAGATCCAAGAAAGACACGCGCCCACTCCATGTTGTGGTTCAAGTCTCAAGGCTGTCTGCTGCAGAATTCTCTCTTGCTGAGCAGAGGTCAATCTTTTGTTCCATTCAGGCCCTCGACTGCCTGGAGAAGGCCCACCTGCATTATGGAGGCAAATCTGCTTTACCCAAGGCCCACCGATTTAAATGTTAATCTCATCCAAAAATACCATCATAGAAACATTCAGAATAATGCTTGAACACATATCTTGGCACTGTGGCCCATCCGAGTTAACACATAAAAGTAACCATCACATGTGGTAACTAACACTTGCTTGGGGACGGCGGGAGAGGGAACCCCACCTTCTTAGCCACCAGAGTGGAGCTTCCATCAAGCTGAACTGGGGGGCGGGTAGAAGACAGGGAGCAGGTTGTGGCTCCGTGTCACAGACCCTCACTGTTCTCGCTATGTTTTAGTAGATTTTTGTGAATGTTTCTCTATTTACTGTGTGTCCTTAGAACAGTTTCCAGAGACTTTAAATGGTTTGGATTTTTTTTTTAATCATTCCACCAGTTTTGTTTGTCTTGCTGGGGCATGGATCCACAGGGCTCCTCATGCCAGGATGGGACTTCTAAGTCCAGGGTTCCTTCCAAAAGCAGGAAGGGGTTTGTAATTGGACCAGTTAGGAAGATACAGGGTGAAAGAGGAAGAGCTGGAAGCACATGCCAGTGGCAGAAAAGAGGCAGGTTAGTAGGATTTACCGACAGGAGCTGGAAACATAAGTAGAGCCTCGTTTTCATCAGAGAATTGCTGGGGAATAGGGACAGCAGGCATCAAGGCCGGGTATTCATCCCAGCCAGGCCCAGAGCACCAGCAGGATTCAGCACGGGCCGTGCCAGCCTGTGCCAGGCAAGGTGTGTGTGCCAGGGCTGTGCGGGGGTGCTGGCCAGGGCAATTCGCATCACCGTCTGGTCGAAAGCAATTTCCAGTGTCTTCAGTTGTGAGCAGTGAGCACCATTATGCCTGGGGATGGGGACATTCTGGGCCACTCTGCCCAGTCCCCAGATGCCAGTCTCCAAGGAGTGATCCATGTGAAATCACAGCTCATATGCTGGAGTCATTTCTTGCATTGTTCCATTAATTTACCCATCCACCCGTCTATCTTCACATCAAACCTTTATTGAAATTTGCTCTGTGCAGCCACCCTATAGAAGAGACTAAGTTAAGTATGACTCTGTCACTGAAGCCCTCTCTGCAGGAGCTCAAAACATCCACAGGCCGATTTCAATATGCTATGGTAGGGCCAACAAGAGAGAATGCCCGTGCCCACCCAGTCCGGGAGTGGGGATCTAAACGTCCTGCTTCAGCTGCTTCTGAGGATGAGCAGGAGTCATCCAGCCAGGTTTGCAAAAGGCAGAGGGTGGGGGGTGGCATCCCAGGAAATGGGAGTAGGCTGTGGTTACAGAAACACAGTCACCGCGCTGCCCGACAGCCCTCATGGCTGGAGCACAGGGAGCAAGTGGGGGTGGACAAGAACGCAGCTACCTAAGTGCTGCAGTCGAGCGAGTTCCAATCTTGCTTTCTCATCTCCAGAACGAGGAAACCTGACCACCTGGAACAACCTGGTCTTTAACTGGCTTGCTCACCTTCGCTGCCCAGGCTCAAGCAAGGACTGCATCCAGCCCCACTGCTCCCGGAGTCCCTGGCAATCAGCTGACACCTGGGTGGCCTCAGTGTCCCATCAGGCCCAGTAGTCCGCCCTGACGTCCTCCCTCATCCCATGGCTGCTGCCAGCTGCCCCTCCCCACCGCCAGGCCACCATCTAGGGGTTCCCCACTCTGCTCAGCTCTGTCTGTCAGCCCACGCAGATCCCCTGTTCCAACCCCGGCAGGCAGCCGGGGCACGGCAGCCTTGGGAACTGTCTGAGAATCGTCAAGAATCAGTGCCACAGCCTGCCCGGGCTTGAGCAGGCTGGTGCTAGGGTGGGGCTCATGGCGGTTATGTCTGAGCAGAGTGGGAAAAGATTGCATTGTCTGTCACTGTCAGCGCTATCAATGGCAAACATAAACACTTGAGAAGCCGAGATGGGTAGCTCTGACTGCCCACGGTGCCAGGAGATGCTGCTTGGTGCCTGTCCAGGGTCCCAGGGACTCTTCCATCACCTCGGTACCAGCACTGTCTTATCTCTATGTCCCCTCAGAATCTCCAGGGTGTTGAGTTTGAACCTGTCTTCTGCTGAATTCTGCAGCCCAGCAGGGAGGAGGCCCAAACAGCAGGCTCTTACGTGAAAAGCAAAAGCATTTTGACATTCATGTAGCCTTTATCTTTTTCACGCAATTCGATCTTCTATCAGCCCTGTGTAGCAGGCACAATGGATATTGATATTCCCACACCACAGGTGAGGAACATAGTGCCCAGAGACAGTCAGTGATATGCAGCCATTAAGAGGAGGAACTGAAAATCAGACCAGGTATTCTGATTCCAAGAACAAAATGCTTTCCAACCTACTAGTGCCTCTTGGTCTAATAAGGGGAACCAGAAAACTTAGGGAAAATAAAGGAATATTAGGGTTCTGGAGACTGTTTCTGTCTGGACACCGCTTAGACCACTCCATGCACTCCCAAGACTTCCTGGGTCTCCCTGAGCAAGCACCTTCTCTGGCAGCCGGCACACAGGGCTAGCTAGGTGTGCTGGAAGCGCAGCTAAGAGAGTCTCTTGGAGTGTTGGGAGTTCTAAGTATAGACAGCAGGGCGAGTATCTCCTCGTTCCTCACAGAAACCCTGCTCGAAGGGGCAATAACAGCTATATTTTTAGAGAAGCTAACAGAAACTTAGATTCACTTTCCCATGTAGCCAGGCCCATCTGGTCCCAGAACCATGCCCCACACCCCATCGTAGGGGCTAAGATATATACAGCTGAATGTCTGAGGGAGAATTTGATGGGGTAATTAAAAGGCGCTCTTGGAACGCCACTGTGTATAGCATCTCAGCCTCATCCCGCCATGCTGGAGGAGGGGGTGATCTATTTCCAGCCTACCCTTCCCATCTGATTGCCAATTTCCTTGCTGCTAGCCCTTGCTGGAGGCCAAACTATATCAACAACATGTCACAGATTTGGGCCGTTCGTTGGCAGAGCTCCCTGTACCGCAAACATACTTCGCCCTCTGCTTATTCTAGTCTGTTCATCAAGGCTGACATTGAACTTGGCTGCCACCTTGAAACCCTCACCTTCTCCTTCTTGCCTCTGGGCTCCTGCAGCTATTCTCTGACTGTCCCTCTGCTCTTTTTTCTTTCTCTTTCATTTTCTATCCTGTTACTGTGGTTATGAAACACATGTCCTCTCCTAGCCTGGGGTTGTGGTCATTTTAGTGGCCCCTTCAACGTCTACCACAGTGATGCTCACCGGATGCCCCGCAGGAGCTCTCTGTGCGTGGAGGAGGTCAGGTGCAGCATTTCATCTTCGTTAGAGACACCTGTGCTGAAGCTCTGAGCACAGCGTAGAAGACTGGAATTCACTGCACCTTTGTGAAGCAATATTCCTGCAGCTGCTCCTCTATCGGCTGTCATTTACCACGTACTTCCAGCGTGTTGGGAGCTGTTGTCACCCTTGCTAAATGTCTTCGAGTCATTACATCACATTCTTCTCAACTGTCTGCAATAAGTTTATGGGTGGAGAAGCCAAAGCACAGGAGATCTGTCTAAGGTCACGTGTAGCAATGGCAGGGCCGAGGCTTGAATTCAGATTTCCTTGGCTTCAAATTCCATGCTCTTCCCTGCACCCTTCGAAAGACGCTGATGGACTCTAATTCCACCCCTTGGTTTCACCAGAGGATCCCTTTGGGAATAGACACATAATCAGAATCACAAAGGTGGGGACTGTTTTTCTCTGACACAGACTTCAGTCTCCATTTATTAATTTGCCGTATGAACTTTGACATTTGTCTAACCTCTTGGGCTCCCTGGTTCTTCACCATGAAACAGAAAGCATCTCATCTGGGAAGTTCTATTTTCTTGGGACTCACCACCACAGTTCTGTCATTCTGTCACCCTTGAGCTTTCTGCCAGAACTGGGACTATTATTCCCACCTTAGGCATGGGCAAGGCAGGACAAGGGATCATGGTGGTTAAATAATGCTTTTGGCCTTTCCCCCCTCAGAAACTTGAGTAGCATTCCAAGACTGGGTCGAGCCTGCCTGGCGTATGAACAACTGGTCAGGGGAATGCACCTGTCCAGCCTAGAGAAGAGGAAAACCCAAGGGCTGACTTAAGCCACCCAAAGAACTGTGGTGTAGAGACTTGATAAGACCAGTTGTGGAGGGAGAACCCAGAAGAACCAGGGCCAGTTGGTGCAAATTAGAGATAAAACTTGGTCATTGTCTTAGCTGGATCCTCTTGCACATGCCACTGCCCCCCCACCCCCAACCCCCTAAGCAGATCTGAAACGAGGATTGAGTGCAAGTAGTTTATTTGGTAGGCATGGAGGTAGCAGAAGGAGGGGGTGGGTACAGGGAAAGCAGCTAACAAGGAGGAGATATTAAGCCAGCTACCACTGAGGGTGACTAATGCTTATTGCCCCAGGGAGGGCCTCATTCTTGGTGTAAAATGCATACCTAGGGGTAAGGAGCTGGGTATTTACAGGCCAGGCACTTCTGCATTAGTGCACAAATTAGGTCCTGGCAGCCCGAGGCAGACCAGAAGAGGTGCAGGTGCTGGTCTTTGGAAGTAGATGGAAATGTAAGTGGATCCTGAAGGCATGGGTGAAGGACCCACAGCATCTGCTACAAGCACCATGTAAAGCTAATGACTCAAATAATCCGACAGAGGAATAGGCTCTCCTACTGGGTGGGGAGTTCTCCATCATCCCTCATGTTTAATAGGAGGCCAGATGGACAAAGCAGGGGTTGCTGCTTGGGGTGGGAATATGCACCAGATGTTCTTTCAAACAGAGATTCTAGAGGTGAGGTCCTTGTGCTGCAGGTAGCATGAGAAGATGTATCTGCTGTGCCACAAAATTCAAGCCCTTCCTTTTGGTCTTATGGGCTATAATCTCAATTTCCTAGACATCTACTTTTATGTCCTAGGTGGAGTTACCAGTGACTGAACCGCTGAACTATTAAAGCTTACTGACAATTTGTTTCCATAGTCCCTATTTTGTTCATCTCAATTTTTTGCCGAGTTGGTTCCCTCCCACACCCACTCTGGAAAGTTGGAATGGGTAGGAGAGGTTGGGCCATTTGCCATAGCTGATTGGACTGCAGTCTAAAAAGTTTGCAAACTCCTACTCACAAGTTACTTTTAAGTCTAACATGGACTTTTGTGCATTTTCATAATAAATGACCCTTTCCCTGACTAGGTGGAGTGGACACTACACGCAGGTAGATGCCTTCCCATGGGTTTAGGAATCCATCAATAAGAATGGCTTCCATTTTTTGAGCAAATACTGTATTCCGTGCACTGTTAGAGGTGCTTTACACTTGGCTTTCTCTTAATCCTCACAACCCCATGAGTGAGGCACTCTTTATAGCCCCATGTTAGATAAGGAATCTGAGGATCAGAGAAGTTAAGAAAACCTGTAACCCGCCTCAGTGCACAATTAGTAATGAACTAAGTGAGGATTTAAACGCAGATTAAAACATCTAAAGATTTCCCTAATCCATTCAAATGTGAGGAAGCAAGCCACGCCATTTCCAGATATCCCATTCAGGAAAGAGACAGGGAGGTTCTACAAAGGATGTTGGAGCAGGGACATATGTATTTAGGCAGTCACAGTGTGGTTTGAGTTCATGGCCCTGCATTAAGAGAACAAACTAGCAACACATCTTATCCATAGTAAGGACTATGACCTGGGAAAGCCGTCAGATGGGATTGATTAAAATATAAAACGAGCATATCTTTTGATCAGCAATCTTACTGATAGTAATCTACCCCACAGAAACAAAGCCTCTGTTTATAAGGGTAATTGGGGAGGAGGGGAGTGAGGGTGCAGAATATTTTGTATTAGCAAAAGAAAAGGAAACGATTTCAATGTCTACCAGTAGAGAAATAGATGAATAGATTGTGGTACATTCAAATAACAAAATATAATGCAGCATTAAAAAGACTCTGTTAAAAATGCCAGTACTTATACTCATTAAATATGCAATGTTTATTATATCTCAGTTATTCTTCAATAAAGGTGTTTTTAAAAAAGAGACCATGTTAGATCCATGTGTGTTGACCCAAATGATGTCCATGATACGTGTTTTAGTGAAGAAAAGCAAGTTTTAGTGTAAAGTACATGGCATGATTCCATTTGGGGCTCAAATATTGGGACTCGATGATACAAGCTTCCCTATGTGTATTTATGTAAGGAAAGTGCAAAAGGTCATTCCCTAATGTTCTGGCGAATGAAGGTACTATTGGCAGGAAAAACAGGATGACTATTACACTTTTCTTTATATAGTTCTCTATTATTTGACATTTTATAACAAGCGTGTATTGCTTTTACAATAAAAAAAAATTGTAAAAAAACCAAAAGAGTCAGTGAATTATCATAGAAGCACAGCCTGTCTCCCAGGCCAACTAAAATCACCTGCCTTAAAGAAAACAGGTGACTGGGGGCTTCACTGTCCCTGCAGACTGGTGATGGACACCGAGGCAGGGGCCGTCTTGACCCTGGCTGCTGGGCAGCCTGAGTTTAGAATAGGAACTTAAAGGTCAACGGCAATAGAAAATGTATTTCCCTTCGAAAATGTCTGCACAATAAAATACAGGATTTTAATAAATTCACAGGGAGGGAATTATTAGCAGGCTGAGTCTTTATCGCTGCTTCAGGCATTGGGCTGACCCCACCAAGACCCCACTTTCCTTAGCGACAGCAGGATGATTTTCTATTTCATAATCTTTTCTCTCATTGTGAGAGGAAAAATAAATTCCCCAGGTGGCCTCCCTACAGCCCAGGCGCAGCGGACCCATCGAGAACAGGATTTCGGCTATTTATTGAGCCAGCCAACGTTTATTGAGCACTATTTTCCTACCTTTATTATTTTGCTTTGTATTAAGCACCAAGGATTCAAGAATTCCAAGAAATGTTCTGGGCAACACGCTTAAAAGTGACGTTACCGAACAAGCAAGAATGTTGGAGGGTGACTAGGACCGTGCAGATCTTGAAACCATTCATTTATTCACTCACTCATTCATTCATGCTGAAGGAAATTTTGAAAAAAGAGATCTTGAGCTTAGAGGTGAAAAAAGAATGGTGACGTTTCCAGTGGAAGAACAATAAGGCTAGTTTGCCATCGCTCCTGAGAGCAGGACTAGGACGCAGGGGTAATAAGAAGGGGCAGAGTGGGGCACAGTGTGAGGAGAACCCTTCCAATCATTAGAATTGGCCAGCAGCAGGGCAGTGTGAACCCTCCCAAGCAGTGTGCAGTGGAGGTGGGAAGCCATTGCTGAGAACACTATGGGGCTTTGCCAGATATCATTAGGGACCCTCTAAGATCGACTGGGTCTTTGCCTGATGGAATGACGTCATCAAGGGCAGGTCTGTGACACTTCCCAGCCAACCCCTATCTCCACCGTGGGGCTCTAAGCTAAGGCTCTTTCTCACTTCTCTACCTCTAACATGGACCTTTTCTTATTCTACCCTAAACGCACCTGCTATGTCTGAGGTCACCTGGGGCATATCCCCTAGTCGCTACCCAGAGGAACAGTCAGGAATAGTACAGTGACTCTGCCAAGAGATTGCACCAGGCAAAGCATGAAGCCCGTGACGCTGCCCACTCAATCATTCAGGAAAGGCTCGCTAAGCAGCCGCCATTGCCGGGCTGTGCTCTCCATACAAGAACTGGAGCAGGGAGCAAAGTCTCTTCCTGTAGGGACTCTTGTTCTAGTGAGGGAGATGGAGACGGACAATGAGCACATACAGCGTCAGGCAGAGGCAAGCAATAGGAAGAAGGATAAGGCAGAGTGCAAGGGTAAAGACTGGGGGCGGCTGTTTTAGACATAGTGGTCGGAGGAACTGCTATGGGAGCTGAGATCTGAGTGAGAGGAGAGGAACATCACTCAGGAATCTCCAAGAACATCCTGGACAACGGAAACAGCAAATGCAGCCTCCAAACAGGAACATGCTCAGAATTTTTGAGAAATAGCAAGAAAGTCAGTGTGGCCAGAACACAATAAGTATATTAGCCTACTTGGGCTGCCATAACAAAAGACCACGAGGTGGGTGGGTTAAACAACAGACATTTATCTTCTCATAGTTCCAGAGGCTGGTGCCGGCAGCATTGGGTTCTGGGGAGACCTTTCTCCTGGGCTGGCAGACCCACATTTCCCCGTGTCCTCACATGGCCTCTTCTCTGTGTGTACAGAGAGTGAGCGAGCTCTGCTGTCTCCTCCTCTTATTATTATTTGGCAAGTAGCCTTTGCCAGACCCCTAGGGAGATGGAATGCAAAAGGGAAGCTTGCGTTCCTTCCCCCCCCCCCATAGGGATGAAGTTTATCCCTCCCTCCCTCTCCTGATGAGGACCACGCCAAAGCTGAAGGATGGATGTGACTGGGGCAAGGGTCCTAGGAGCTGGTTGTTTGAAAAAGAATTTATTACGAGTGGCTGTTCTGTCCCACTTATTGACTCCCCCGGAAGACACTCTATAAAACCCACTGCTCTCCCCTTCCTGGGGTGGATGCTTTTTTCCACCCGTCTGCACCCAGATGCTCAAAATAAACAGCATTTTGCTACACATGAGGCTTTATGTCTCTCTCTCTCTCTCTCTCTCTCTCTCTCTCTCTGGCTCTGGACCTAACACTTAAGAAGGCACCTCAGTCTTAATCAGAGGAGGGCCCCTCCCTTATGACCTCATTTAACACATTAACTGCCATAAGAGTTTTGACCCCGGGGCCACGTGAAGCATCTATAAAATCTCGTTGATGTTCTTATTGTTACAATTAATATTGACAATTTAATTCTAAAACCGTGGATTAAATGAATAGAAGTCAATACATTTCGTTTTTCTATGCATGTTTACCTTTAAATTACAAAGTTTTTGTTCTATTTTTGTCATAAAACACTGTGGCCTCAAGGAAAAGTTTCTGGTTTTGTGTGTGTGTGGCAGTCAATGTGTTAACCTTAATTACCTCTTCAAAGGCCCTGTGTCCAAATACAGTCACAAAGGGGGCTATTGCTTCAACACATGAATTGGGGGTGGCGGAGGACACACTTTAGTAGTGATGGAGGGAAGAGGGATAGGTGAGAACTGAGAAGAGATCGACTCAGCTTGTCCATAAGCAGACGGCAGCGATGGGGGGTGAGGGGTGTGAGAGGGACGCGAGGGCAGTGAGAGGTAGCAGAAAGGAACGGCTGCCGCAGGGGCCGTGGCACTGGGCTGGTGGGAGGGGCGGGAGCCAGCGCACAAGGAAAGAGCACAGGTCGCTCATCCTCTTCTACAGGAGGGAAGGTGGAGAACATGGTGCAGACGCAGGCTGCAGCTGTGGGGTAGGAGGATGACAGATTTCTCTTCTGGTTGCTTCTATTTTCTCAGTAAAACCAGATTCAAGGCCCTCAACCAAGATGGAGGGAGTGTTGTGTCGAAGGTTTCAAGGGCAGGGGAGAGGGCGCGAAGCCGTCTCGGAGAATGAGTGAATGCATCGGTCTGGGAAATACAACGGTGCTGTCCAGCTGTGCCAAGGGTCCACCAGACACGTGTGGTCACAATTTAAAGTAAGACCAGTCAGCGCGACAGGGTATTTCTCTCCAGCTGCTTTCTGTTCTCAGGTTCGGGGAAAGAGAAGGAAGATAATCGTATCTAACCAGGTTGGGATTTAGTCAGGCAACTGCGAGAGAGGGAGGCAGGGCAGTATGGTGATGAGCCGCAGCTCGGCTGGTAAGGAGGCGTGTGGTGGCCTGAAGCTGGCGGTGGAGAAAAGACGGTAGGTTCTTAGCAATGGCAGGAGGGGGAGATCATTAGCTCCGTTTTATTGGTAAACTGAGGCTCAGAGAGATAATAGATCATGTATCTAGTCAGTAGACGAGCCATGTTCCAGGGACTTTAGAATACGAGTGCCAGGAAGGTGAGGCATTCCAAGAGCAAAGTGTGTACAGTAGAGATGTCTCTGTCCCCTCCCCCTCCCCCTCTCCATCTCCTCCTGCTCAGGGATCTCAACAGGGTGGTCAACTGTCCTAGTTGCCCAGGACTGAGGGGTTTCCTGGGACATGAAACTTTAGTACTAAAACTGAGAAAGTCCCAGGCAAAGTTGGCTGGTCATCAACACACAGACACACACAGACACACACACACACACACACACACGCACACACACGCACACGCACACACGCATGCACGGAAAAGATTACAATGAGTTAGGAGTACCTTCTGCTGACAGGCAGAAGGGTTCCTGTCTCTTGCTCTGAACCTGTCTCTTTCCTGCAGAGGTTGGAGTTGAAAGTATGGAGACAGGGTTAGGCCAACAATTACATTCTGTGCTACCTTTTAATAAACAAAATGAAATTATATTCTTTTGAATACGTAACCTCCAAGTGGCTCAAAATTCCAAGGGTACCAAAGGGTAAACAGGGAAAGTCTCCTGTCCTCCAGCCAGCAGCTGCCATGGCCTCAGTTTCTTGTGTGTCCTTCCAAAGGTGCTTAATCTGTACACAACATTTACATTCAAGCCTGCATCTTGCGCTTTTTGCATAATGCAAGATCATGAATCTCATTCTCTATTAGTACATAAAGGAAGCATCCCCCACCAGAATATCAGTTCTGGAGGGCAGGGGTTTTTGACCATTTTGTTCACCATTGTGTCTTCAGCACCTAGAACAGCACCTGGCAGGAAGGAATTCAGAAGATGTTGAATGAATTGAATGAATCCTTTGCTCTTATGGCCTTCCATTGACCGGATGTGCCACAATGTATTTATTATAATTGCACTCTTTTATGTTTTCAGGTTGTTTCCACACTTTCGCTCTCATAATTAATGCCACAGTGAACAACTAACTGTACACATGTGCTACTTCACCTGTGTATGAGCCTATCTGTAGGATAAATTCCTAGAAGTGAAATTGCTGAATCAAGGGTACGTGCATTTGTAATTTTGATGGATGTGGCCAAATTATACTCTATATAAATTTTCAATAATTTTATGATTTACCCCATACATTGGCCATACATTTTATGTATCATCATTTTTCTTTGGTTTTAAGCCATCTTCCAATGTTCTGTTCATCCAGCCATCCCCTGTTGGATACAGGTAACAATAGCCCTGCCCCCACCCCTCCCCAGTTCGTGGCTATCCTTGTTTTAGGGATAACCTTTTCTGAGCATGGTCCCTGCTCTGAGGACAGCCCTCCCGAGGGCCTGGGTGGGTGCAGTGGAGAGAAGACAGACCTGCTTCCAGGTACCCAGGGTTGCTGGAGGGGCTAAGGCCAGGTGAAAGGGCCTAAGTTGAGAGACTCACGCTTTAGGGATGCGTAGGAATGTCTGATGCCCTTCACTCAGCTCAGCCTTTCTCGGGAACTTTTCCCTAAAGTCTCCAGGGGTTAGCATTCCGTTTACCGCTACATAGATTCCTCCCATCAATCTCTCTGTGTATTAAATTCCTAACCCTTTCTAATGACTTCCTGATTAGTCCCAGGAGAACCCTAGCATACGTGGGGGTAGCTGGGAGATTTCTTTCGGGGCCTCAGATGAAAGGAATTTGGTTCAACCTGCAAGCTCTGACTCTCAATGAATTTGCCCCAAACTATTTTCCTACCCCTTCTAATCCTGGGTTTCCCTCCAGTATTCAATTCCATTCTAATACAGGGGCTCCAAATGAGGTTCGAATTCCCTCTAACATGTCACGTTACCATGGCAATGTCTGGCTTGAAAGCAAGAGACCCCAGAAACTTCCAGACGTCTACTCCCCAAAACACACTTGAGAAGGAGCAACAAGTGGTTTTATTCCTGTCTAATAAATCTTGGCTAAATGTGCCCCCGCAGCTGGAGCACAGATGATGGTCTCTGGAGCTGTGGGACTATAAATAGGGTGCCTGTCCCTCGTGCTATGAGCTCCTTTATTTCAGACCCTCGTCCTTTCACCCACGCACCCCATGGCCTGGTTCTGCGGAGCACCTGAGCATCCACGGGGAGGCAGGCGCTGAGCAGGTGCGAGGAGAGGACAGTGTGGTATGAACCAAGACGAATGCTGAAGACCCAGGATCCTGCCCTCGTCGCCACCACTGTGAAGAAACACCGTTCACAAAAGAGCTGGATCTATTTCAGGACTCAAAGAACACATCAAACCTCTTCCTCAAAGGAAACAGCGGGTATATTTTTTAGCTTTGATATTTGATCCCCATTTCTTAACCTTTGAGTTCCCCTCAATCAACAGTAACCACGTAGAGACCCACTACGTGCAAGATACCATGCCAGATGCAGGGACACACACACACACACACACACGCACACACAAGGATAAAGACATGAAGGCAGAAACGGGGTTTTGGAGATGCAGGGAACTGAGTTCAAATCCTTGATCGTTCAGGACAAATGCAAGTCGAAGTTTTTCTTGCAGCATCTCAAGAAAGGATTTGTGAAGCAAATTAACATGGTAAGCAAGACTTGGGAGGGAAATATTTCAAATACCTCGCAGAGCTAATTGTTCCAGCCCCCTCAAGCATTTTAGAACCGTTCATTTACATTCAAATAGTCAATAAGCTAATTTTAGATCATTCGTATCTATTCCTGAAACCTAAGGACTGTTGAATGAATAAGTGGATGAATGAGTTTTGCGAGCGGTTTTGAATTCTTGTGTGATTTCAAAATGACAAAGTGGCATAATAGATTTTCAGTTCTGCCTTCTCACTAGCTCAGCCTCCTCCTCCCACAATTAGTCCTCATTAAGGAGCCTCCTCTGTCCTCGCAGGAATGTGAGATCTGTGGTCCCTGGAGCAACACCTGTTCAGATCTACCTCTCCTTGTGCTCAGAATCAGAGGCAGGAGTCCATTATGTGAATCAATAGAAGAGTTGAAGTTTCAAAAGAAATATTTAGCCTATCAAAGGAGGTAGGAAGGAAAATTTTTAAACACCTTTTTATCATCCATTCACAGGTAAACTATACATGTGCTAATTAGAAGTCATTCTTTTAACTCATAAAGGCCATCCCCACTGGACCCGTATTGGAATCTTTGTCAGATCACCCGAAAGCACTGAATGTACCTTAATATAATAAAATAATTAAAATGGAATATCCCAGACTTCTCGCTAGCGTGAGGCAGTGAGGTATGGCAAGATCACGGGCTCTCCGTCTCAATGCCAGCTTTATCATTTTCTAGCGAATACACAGTAAGCACTAAGCAAGGTTTCTAAACAAGAACCAGCTGAACAATTGGAGTGAACTTTCTTAATGTCTTGGAACCTCAGTTTCCCTACCTATAAAACCAGACCGATACTACTGAAGCGTTAAGGATCGTTAATGTGCAAACGCTCCTGCAGTACTGGGCATTATTCCAGGCATATAAACTGGAATACAAGCTCATTGACTCCTTATTGCAACCCTTTGAGGGTGGTTTTGTTAGCCTCATTTTACAGGTGGGGAAATTAAGGCAAAGGCAGGTTCAGAAACTTGCCCAGATCACATTGCTCAGAAATTAGACCCAGGATTCAGCCCCCCGAAATCTGACTGTCCCCCTGCACCACCTCTTACAGGAACTGTTTCGAGAAGCTTAAATTCGCACTGGACATATACTACCTAACAATCCCATCTTGGGTAACTTTCCTCTTTTCCATTTCCCTGGAGTTAGACAAATGAATTTGTGCAGTTTGACTACGTTGTTGGGGGTTCAGGGACACAGCAAAGACTGGGAGTGCCAGGGTGCAGATCTGCACCCCACTAGTGGGAATCCTACATTCTGATGCACCCCAACATGCCCCACCGGCTCCTTTGTGGATTCTGACGTCCTTGGGCACAGACACTGTAGTCCTGCTCGGCCCACCCCACAGGTAACTCCTCCTCTGCATTCCCAGCTCAATCGGCCCGAAAACTCATTCCCTCCCTTCCTGGCTTCACAGCTATAACTCACCCCCTGATTCACTTTGGAGATATCCCCTGGGTCCCCCGACCCTCCCCAACAGCCAGATAGACCCCTTCACAGCCCGTGAGTCCGCAGTTTAAATTATAGGTACGCTGGGAGAAAACCAATTTCTTTCTGTGATAAGGTCTCTAAGGAAAGGTCAGGCAGATAAATAACCGCGAGGGAGGAAATGATGTTGTCCCAGATGGCACATTGCCTGGCGAGGGGGAGCTGGGTTTCCCTCAAGCTGTGCTTTTCTTTTGCCCTGTTAAAACACAGTCGCGCAGGTCGACCTTTCAAAGGGCAGGTGAGGAAGAGGAAAAAGCCAAACTGGGGTGTGATTTTGGGGGAAGCCTGAGCCTTGGCCTGGCCCCGGGGGGAAGCCCTGGAGTGCCAATTACACTGCAGAATTTGTCCCAAGGATAGTCCCCGCCAGTCATTGGCTTGGGCCCCTGGGGCTACATGAACTCCCAGGGACTTAGGCTCTTTGTGTTGAGGCAAAGTGTCTTCAGGAGGCCAAGAGTCCCTCTGCAGAAGGTCACAGGTGTGAGACATTAGGAGTGAAGGGTGCAGAAGGAGGGAGCGAGTGTGCACGATCGGCAGTGGGGATCCGAGGCCCTCCAGGCAGAGCTGCCTCTGTTGTAGCCGGACTCTTGCTACGTTAATTTCACTCACCTGCTCTCTAACTAGCCTTTTGCGAGGCCTCATGTGTAGCAAAATGCTGTTTATTTGAGCATCTGGGTGCAGATGGGTGGAGGCCGAAAAAAGCGTCCACCATGAGGGAGGGGAAAGCCTTGGGATTTTTAGAGGGTTTTTCCTGGGGGAGTGAGCAACAGGGCCAGAACAACCGCTGTAACAAATTCTTTTCAAACAACCAATTTCTGAGACCCCTGTGTCGGTCTCATCCTGCAGAGATAGGAGAGGGCTTAGCTTCGTCCTTATCATGGAGGAATAGGAATGCCAGCTTGCCACAGCTGTCTGTGTTCGGAGCTAGATTTACAACCTACGGACTCTCTGGACTCCTGCGGCTATTGTTTTACAAGCCTTATGATCACTATCTAAGCTTCCATTAACCGCATTCTGTCCTGTACATACTTTTCAGGTTCCCACCGGAACAAACCTAACACCTTTAGGCCCTTGGAGGGCAAAGACTTTAACCTCAAAGGTGCCTAAGAAAAGTAGATGCTTAATCAACATTTGTTGATGCATGGACAGGTATGAACAAAAGACGACAGGCCCATGGAATACTGACATGTAGCTTATCTTGAGGAAGCTTCCTTCTCCAAAGATGAGAAAGCTCCTATGAATTTAGCTTTTTTAAAAAAAAAACAAACCATTTATGCCCATTTCAGCGCATGATTATTGTTTTAAAAGTGAGATTTTAAAGGCCCATTTTGCATCCTGGAGGTTCCTACATGCAAACATAGGATGCCACGTTGCCATCTTCGAGGCTGAGAAATTTGAACTTGGAACACTGCTGGAAAATCACCAACCTCTTGTGAACCATTTCTTTTCTAGCTGCAACATCTTCATTAATATTAATAAAATGAGAGTTAGACCAGATCAAGGGCCCCCACCGTTTTTGAGTAGAGGCCTGTTTACGAGTGCAAAATTAGCATCTTATAGGTTCACCTCTGTAGTTGATTTTAGTATTCGTTGTTTGAGAGAGTATGAAATGACAAAAATTTCCTAGGAGATTCAGTAATTCTTTTAAATAAATTTGCATTTTATGAATCAGAACATTTATAGTAATTTTTCAATTAGTAGGCAGCCAAGCAAGATGTATTATTAACTTATTCTACCAAAAATAATTGGTGCACTTGAGGACAGCCACAGAGCAGGTGTCCCTGGGCCGCCTGCTGCCCCAAGGTGATCTCCTGTACTCAGGTCATAAGGAGGTCCCGCCTTTTCAAATAATATTAGTAACTGATAAATGACTTCACACTTGGATTTCTCTCATTTACTCATTACAAAGCAGGGAGTCCTGGCTTGATGTCGGCCTAGGGATGGCTGAGGAGCAGTGAGCCAACCTGCAGATGTTAAATTGTCTGAGGACTGCAAAGCAGACAGGAAAAGGAGAGCATCAAGGCCGTCTCTGTTACTGCTCCCTAGCCTGGCCCTGTGACATTCTTGCCAAAGCCCGAGGGAGGGGTGCAGGCTGCAGCTGAAGAAGCCGTTTTGTGATGGTGCTCTGTGAAAGAGGAGCTTTCTCCCTACTCCTTCATGGGCTGCAGAGATGTTGCAAACCAAGGAAACACAAGTTACCTGCTTCAGTTTTCTATTGTTACAGTCAAATGTACCGTGTTATTATCTCTCATGGTTCTGTGAGTTGACTGGGTTCAGCTGGGCAGTTCTTCTGCTGATTTCTCGGGTCTCTCATGCACTTGCGGTCAGTGGAAACTGGGGCTGGAGGCATCTAAAGGCTCAACTGGGATGCTGGGATGACTGGATCTCTCTCTTTCTCTCTCTCTCTCTCTCTCTCTCTCTCTTTCTCTCTCTTTCTCTCTCTCTCTCTCTCTCTCTCTCTCTTTCTCTCTCTGTAATGGCAAGGCCTTTTCACGTGGTTTCTCCAGAAGCACTGGCAGATTTCTGACATGGTGGTTCAGGGTTCCTACGTGCACAAAATGCAAAGGAGAAGCCTGGAAGTGGCACAGCCTCCACCTTCTCTCAGTTGAAGCGAGATCCAGAGCCAGTCTACCTTCTCTCTAGAAGGGGCCACCCAAGGACGTGAGCATGTGGTCAGTGGGGGCCGTCTCTGGCATTACACGGGTGCCCCACTTTGGGGACCCCAGGAGAATGCACCCTGGGGTATTCCGGAGCCTGCCCCGGGACCAGGGAGCTGCAATACTGGTGAAGTGCTGCCCTCATGTGGCCTCCTGGGGTCAGCGTGGGGCCAGAGCAGAAGCTTGTGCGGCAGTGGTTTGTGAGCCACGGGGACCCACCTTGGAAACCCAGGGAATTCTTGGAGTGGGGAGATGTCGCCAGGGTCCTAAGACAGTAACAGTAAAAGCTAAAAAAGAGAGTTGTTTCTTAATATTAATGTGACGCCATTGCATCCGTGTGCTGAGGACATTTGGGATGGGGTGGGAAGAGCGGAAGGATGCGGCACACTCAGTGTTTGCTACAGGCCACAGCAGGGAACGTCCATCGCTGTCTCTTTTGATCCTGACCATGATCCTACCCTATTCCTAAGTCTATTTAAAAATGCAGACTTAGAAGCTAGAATTAACTTCTGGAAGACCACACTTATGCTAGTAGCGGAGCCCAGAATGACAATCAGGCCTGTCTGACTACTCAACGCCCTCCACGCAGGCTGCCCCACCTACCTTCCCTGCGTTGTCAACTTGGTCTGAGTCCCTGCCCTGTATAAAACCTCGTAATAGCCCTGGAACCTAAATATTGAATGTCGTCACTGTGGCTTCTCTTCTTTTTAATTGAGGCCTTTACCGAAATGACACTTTCCCTCTCCTCCACGTACCCTCCGCAGCTCCCTAATGGCGTGTCTGTTCAACACCAGACATGGAGGCTGTTTGCTCTGACGGTCGCCCACCTGCAGGGCCCCCCAGTGAGAGACTGTGGGAGCAGAGTTGCATCAGGAGCAGCTGAAGGCAGAGGGCACCGCAGAAGGACACCCCATCTTATGCCAAGCCCGGTGACAGTGCAGAGCATCCAGAAAGGGGTGTCTCGACAAGCCCAGGCTGCCAACCACCTGTCAAATCCTGACTGTGGTTTCTGGTTTCCAAGCCAGCAGCGGAATGCTCAGTCCAGTAAATTTTAGCGAAGGCCATTACAGCTGAAACGGATTAAAAGTGCCTTTAAGATTTGGGTCTTCCTTGAAGTATCTCCAAGGGGATGGATAAATTCACATCTAACGGGTACATTGTACACTATCTGGGTGACGGGCACACTTGTAACTTTGACTCAAACAGTACAAAAGCAATTTAGGTAACCAAAATGTTTGTATCCTCTGAATATTCTAAAAAAAAAAAAAAAAGCGCCTCACTTCTGCTCACATTTCATTGTCCAGAGCAAGGCGATGGCCGGGCCTGGCTTCACTGAGCATCCTGGTGAGCGCTCGTAACGTCTGCAGTGAGTGAAAGCGTGAGTGAGTGCCCGAATGAATGAATGAATGAATGGATTCCGGAGACAAAGACCGAGAGAAGGGGTCGAGAAGCAGGAGAGGTTGTCAGCCCGTGCTGTGCTCTTCTCCGCTCCTGGGTCCCACGCGGCAGCACGGGACTGACATTGGCTCCTGCCGAGAAATGGCTGCGGTAGGCTGGGCGATGCCGCCAGCCGTGTTCTAAGGAGGAGAGGAACCGCAGCGGATGCTTTCGTTGCTGCAATTTTGTCGTTTTCCAGGACAGCGCACCTAGTGTTTTTCATGAATTACTAAAGCACGTGGTATTTGCCCCATTTAACAATCGGGTCAGTGAAGACCAAGAGAGATGAAATAGTTGGTCCAAGGTCTCACAGCTGACTGGACTGGACTTTGTCCGACTCTAAAGCATGTGCCCTTTCTACTGCATGCGGAGCTGCAGACAAGGACCCGGGCATGAGCGTTACTGTCATCTCCTGTCTCCGCACTTAGATTATAGCTGGAGTCACAGGCACCATTTCAGCGTCGGTCTGTGTTAGATGTTTACTAAAGCTCAGTGACCCCCGAGTTATCACAAACAGGGTCAACCTGGCCAGTCGAGTCAGTCCACCAATACTACAACCTAACAATCTGTCCATTCCTGTGTGTTCCTCCATGTTTTCATTTAATAGGCTACTCTTGAGTACACGCAGTCCTCAAGTTACTAAAACTGAATCTTTATAGAGTAAATCAAGCCGTGTGTTCATGAATCTCTGGGTAAACACATGGCATTAAATCACATCAAATCTTGCCTTGCAATTTCTTCATTTGCAAAATAAGGCTCATACCCACTGCCTTTCACAGAGAAGTATTCTGTGCATAAAATGATACAGTGACTATTAAAGCCTTTGGAAACCGGAGAGAGAGAAATTGATTATTGTTTTGTAACCATGTCTATGGGCAGCAAAGAAAACTCAAAGCCTCCTGCCTTCTTAATTCTGCTCCTGGAGACCCCACTTGCTTTCTTTAGGTTCTTTAAGTAATAATAACAATACAAATCAGGTGGCGCAAGTATTCTCTTTCTAGAAGTCTCCCTTGGCCCAACTGGATGACGGTGCATTCCTTTTGGCTGTGCAACAGAGCTCCTTTGAAAGGGTGAGCTTGGAGCCTGGGCTAGGAAGGGCAACAGAACTGAAGCTCCCTCAGCCCCGCCCAAGCCCTGAGCTCTTTGGCGACCCAACCCTCTTGCCCCACACCCATCTCAAGGCAAGGCTCTGTATGTTATTGCAGCTCCCAACTAAATCCAGCTTCAGAGCGTTTACAGAGGGCTTCCCACCCCACCGTGGTTTGTGCACTGCACAGGACTTCTCTCACGTTATGACAATTTTCTAGCAGATGGCAGTAAAATACCGTGTTCTAACAAAATCAGTATATTGTGACAAGTTCCTGACAGATGCAAAGTAAGCATCCCGAGAGGGGGCGCTCTCTCTCAATCTGCACGAAAGAGCCCTGTGCACCAGCCATGCTGCTGGGTGGGGGCCAGGGCAGTTGCCCAGGGCACCCCGCAAGGCAGAACTGAATGAAACCCCTGTTGAGCCTCCTGTGTCCTGGCTCTTCCCCGCGCTCCTGGTCACAGGCGCTCTCTGGCTCATTTCCACTGTGCGCTCCTGCATGGACACCTGCCCTGGAAATAGTTTCTTTTGTCCCGAATACTTCTGGTACAAACTGAAGGCATGAGGGCTATTGAATCACTGCCTGGTTTTCTCCCACCCATGTAAGGGACGGATTTCCACTCTGGCAGCGGCACTGCATAAATGGGGCCCCTTTTATCATGTTCAGTGGGGTCTCTCTGGTGGACTCAACCCACCCCCGGGTCTGCCAGGCAGCATGGGCTTTGGCACTGGTGATCACCAAGGGCTTTGTCCCAGGTGACCCCTGGGCAGACTTGGTCTTGTACCACTGCCCAACAAGGGTCCACCTCTGCATTTCTACTGGTGGCCCAGACCTCAGCCATGGAGGCCACAAGCTGCTGGTGGCCTGCCTGGGCCCCCCTGCCCCTGGCTCTTGCTGTCCCTCTCACCACCTGCCAGCTGCCCCTCCTCTCTGCAGAGGCATGTTAGGAAGGAGGGAGCTAGCACCGACTTCTGCTCACAAGGATATTTCTAGCTGACTTAATCTGTCACCCCCATCCTCCATCTCTGTGCCATATGTGAGTGGAGCAGGATTTTGTACCTAACCCTGAAATTATTGAGATGTGGGAGGGGGGATGTATCACAAGGACATCTTCTCACATTTCCAGATCACCCAGACACCTGGCAGGTGAGGGAGCATGATTCTCTCTCCTAGGTTCTCCTGGGTCCCTTCCACTCTCCACCTAGAAGCCGCCGAGAGAGGTATGTACATAAGATGTTCTTTCAATAAATACAGTCGGCCCTCCGTATCCATGGGTTCTTCTGCATCTCCAGATCCAAACAGCCAGAGATCCAAAATATCTGGGGAAAAAAACAATAAAATATAGTATAACAACTATTTGTATAGCATTTATACTATATTAGGTATTATGAGTAATGTAGAGCTGATTTAAAGTATATGGGAAGATGTAGTAGGTTATATGCAAATACTACACTATTTTATGTAAGGAACTTGAGCACGCTAGGGTTTTGGTGTGCGGAATGGAGTCCCGGAACCAGCCCCCCGTAGATTCCGAGGGTCAGGTGTAGATGCCCCTTCTGAAATGGTAGAAACTGAGAGCTTCACACTCTGGGTGGTTTTTTAAGGCCTGGGTCACTTCATCACTCCCTTTGCTAATTATTTTTAATCAGCTTACTCCCTGGGATAATAAGACAATACTATAATAATAACCATAAGAAGAACTACCATTTATTAAGTGTCTTTACTAGGCTAAGCATTTTATATCCATTATCCCCATTTAATTCTCACAACATTCCTTCAAGGTGGGAGGCATTACCTCCATGCTGGACAGGAAGTACTCACCGCTCAGGGAGAGCTCATGCCCTCTCGGCCCAGGGAGGGCGGTTGGGTCCTCTGAGGCTTGGGCAGGGACAGCTCTTCTCCCTTAGTGGGAGTTGGCAGCAGCATGGCATGAGTCCAGAAAGGGATCTCTGGGCGGGAGGAAGCCAGCAGCCTTGGCAGCCCCAGGAATCCAATCAGGGCACCCCAGCTCCAGCCTGGACAGGGCAGTTGCATCTTCCCAGAGTAGAGCCAGCATTATCACCTCCCATTGCTCCCGCTTTTTTTTTTTTTTCTGAGACAGAGTCTCACTGTGTTGCCCTGGCTAGAGTGAGTGCCGTGGCGTCAGCCTAGCTCACAGCAACCTCAAACTCCTGGGCTCAAGCGATCCTCCTGCCTCAGCCTCCCGAGTAGCTGGGACTACAGGCATACGCCACTATGCCTGGCTAATTTTTTCTATATAGTTTTAGTTGTCCGATTAATTTCTTTCTATTTTTAGTAGAGACGGAGTCTCGCTCTTGCTCAGGCTGGTCTCGAACTCCTGAGCTCAAACGATCCACCTGCCTCGGCCTCCCAGAGTGCCAGGATTACAGGCGTGAGCCACCGCGCCCGGCCTGCTCCCACTTTAATCTGGACTTTATTTGAATACTCTTGGTGAGTAGGGGAGGCTGTCCAGATAGACACAGACAGGCTCCTCCGTGCCAGAAACGTCCCAGCAACTGCACACTTGTCAGCCGCAGTATGCTAACAGCCTTCACCCGACCCCCGGCCCCCCTCAACAACGGGCCTTCACTCTGTCTTTGCTCTTTACCTATATTCTAAGCGGGAAGAAAAGTGTATTTTATTTTTTCCCGTAATATCCATTTTACAACCATTTGGTGCAAGGGCTGAAAGCTGTCAGAGCAGTAATGCATTGCATCAAATTAACATTTTCCTGAAATGGTAATTATACCTTTTTCATGTGCCTCTGAATACACACTTTTTGAAGTGTGAATGAGGCAGCGACATCAAAGTCTCACTTTAAATCATCATTATTAGTGCATCTGTCCAAATGATTCAAGGGAAATCGCTGGCAGAGGTTTTTAAGTTTAGAGGAATTTACAGGGGAGCCACGGAGCTTCTTTGAAAAGTTGGAAAGCCTGTTATCTTTAACAAGTGTCCCTTCCTTCACACCCTACAACTATTTCCAGTCCATCGAGGCTATTAAACTCAATCCGTCTTTATTGAGCATTTACTATATTGAAGTACCTTGTTAGGTTAGAGATTTGGAGCAAGGCATCCTTCCCGCCCTCACTGTTGAGGAAGGAAAGTCAGACAGATGGCTTGAGGAGAGGAGTCCATAAAATGACATTCGAGCACAGAAGATGGAGAACCACTCTGAGTGTGTGTGTTGGGGGCAGGAGATGCAATGGTGGGAAGCATCTTCAGAAGGTGGCATTTGAGTTGGACCTTGAAGGGTGTCAAAGACAGAGAGCTGATGACAGTAAGTACATTCCAGGTTCAAGGAGAGGTAAGGAAAGGTTGAGTGTGGAAATGGCTGTCAGTTTGAACCCAGCTCTCGGTGTCGAGCATCGTAGTGCAGGGTCGGGTGCTTAGGGAGAGGTCCTCTCCATCGGAGCCCTTTAAGAAGGGCACATCAATCACAGTGTGGTTAGAACATAGGGACAGAGGTGCAGGGGTAGTCAAGGGCCATCAGGGAAGGCACCATAAGCCGCTGAAGACTTGAGCCTTTATCCTAAAGAACCGAAGAAGCCATGGAAGGTTTTAAGGAATGGAGGGACATGGTGAGATTTGTTTGCAAAGGATCCCTCTGGCAACCGTGGACGTAACAGATTGGAAACAGGGGAGTGGCAGGGAGAGCCAGTTAGAAGGCTGTTACTACACTCTAAATAAGGGGTCTAGGCCTGAACTGCGATGCTAACAAGAGAGACGAAGACAAATGGATGGCTCTGATAGGTGTTCGGAAGGAAGATTGGGTAGCACTTAGTGACCAACAGATTAACTGTATATGGCAAAGAAGAAAGAGATGTCAATCATGATTCTTGGGCGTCTGGCTTAGCCATGCAGCACTTGGTGGCGTTATTGGAGGAAGCGGGGAATGTGATAAAAGATCGGGGGCTCCAGAGGTGTCTATGCATTCAGGTGGGGCGTGCTGAGTTCTAGGCATGTCAGGCCACTTTGTTTCTGAATCTGGATGTCGTCTCTATGCTTTCACCAATGTGGATTGGCTCTTCTCCTGATACTGGCCCATAGGGACATGATCTTATTTTGGACATGGCTGCTTTGATTACAAGGAGGTGATGTCTCCTAGAGCAGATGACCAAAAGCAATGGAAAGGATGCCATTGGAAGGGTGCGGTGACATCCCACAGAAATCCAAAAGCAGAGACTCAAATTCAGGCAGGCTTCGTGGAAGCCAGAATGAGAAAGATATCAGGAATTAAAACCGCTCCTTCCCACTCACTCCAGGTCTGAGGATTTTCTGCAGCTACAATGCCTCAGTGGTGAGTGGTCTGACAGTGAATGTCTGGGGGCTCCAGGCTTAGTTGTGACCCAGGACTTGGGTGCTACTCCACCGGGCTCTGTCCATTCGTCTTACCGGCCAGCGCATCACGGTCCTGCCCGCAGGAACGCCGGTCGTGCCCTACGCAATCCTAGGGAGCCACACGCCCACAGGAATTTATTCTTTGCAAATCAGGGCCTCATCTTCATTCTTCTCTCTTATTTTTAAAAGTTTAAAAAGTCATAAAATTGCCAAAAAATAATATAACAAATATCAGTGAAGCGACAGCATTTAGTTGTTTTGTTTTACAAGCGCAAAAGAAATAGGACAATACAGATGAACTTGAAATCCTCCTGGGTTCCCTCTTCAGTCTCATTCTCCGCGCTCCTGCCCAAAGGCACTCGGGGTCCATGAATTTGGTTGATCTTGTTCCTGTTCATGGTTTTTAAACTTTTACTGCACGTATCCGTGTCTATAAACATAATGTAGTATTGTTTGGTGTGTTTTTATTTAACATAGATGGCATCATTCCGTATGGAATGTTCTGCAATTCACTTTTTTTCATTCAGTATTGTTTCCAAGATCTATTTTTATACATTCATACAGATCTAGTCTGTTTAATTGCTGTATAATATTCCATTTTAGGACTATGCCACCATTTACTTAGCCATTTCCTTACTAAAAGATATTTGTGTTGCTTCCAAATTTTTGTCATTACACACAGTGAACGTTGCCATGAACATCCTTTTACGTGCTTCATTGTGTGCTTTATGTAAGTTTATCCAGGGTGAATTGAGTATATTAAGTGTACTGTATAATGTAGGGGTGAAATTACTGTGAATTGATGGTTTAGGGAGGGTGTTCATTTTAAATTTTCTTAGATATTGCCAAATATCATCTTGTGGGGGGAGCATGGGAAGGAGTCATATAAAGAATTATTATAAATTCAAACCCACCCAGAAACTTTTATATACTTCCCCACCAGCCATTTCTCCCTGCCAAGAAATTGTGCCCCCTCACTCCCGCACTGCCCACCCCATGGGCACCACTGCTTTAGTGAGACACAATCTTACAAGGGAATGTGTCACAGGTCTGAGTGTTTTCAAAGAGAAGGTGATTGAAAATAATTGACTTTAAGTTCAAAAAGACACAACCAATTTGCTTTGATGTCTTTGCCTTAGCTACTGAATCCTTCAAAGTCTTGTTCTCAGCGGAAATATTGTCCAGATCCCTGGGGATTATAGGGGACACATGTATTAACTACTTTGCTACTAAAAATCCCTGGCTCAGCTTTGAGTTAGGATAATCTCGAACCTGAACTGATTTACCAGCCCCGGGTGGTGAATAACCAAATCATTCTCCAGCAGCTGTAACCTATGTAGTGGGGCCACGTTTAGGCTGAATAGCAATCAGAGGTCAGACAAGGGAGTACGAAATGAGCCCATAACTGGGGAGTGGAGGGGACAGAATTAAATTATGTTGCAGGTAGTTATACTGGGCTGGATAGTGTCACCCTAAAATTCATGTTTACCTGGAACCCGTGAATGTGACCTTGTTTAGAAATGGGTCTGCAGGTGTAATCAAGTTAAGATAAAATCATATGGATTGAGGTGGGCCCTAAACCCAATATGACTGGTGTTCTTGGACACAGAGACACAGACACATGCGAAGAAGAGAATGCCACATGAACACACAGAGACATACCCACGTGGTGATGGAGGAGAGACTGGACTCGTGTAGCTACAGGCCAAGGGATGCCAAGGTTGCTGGCAACCTCCAGATGCTGAGAAGACGCAAAGAAGGATCCTCCCATGGAGCCTTCAGAGGGAGCCTGGTCCTGCTGAAAGCTTGATTTTTTTTTTTAATTTATATTTTTAGGAAATGGAGTCTTGCTCCATCACCCAGGCTGAAGTGCAGTGGCACCATCATAGCTCACTGTAACCTTGAACTCTTGGGCTCAAATAATTCTCCAGCCCTAGCCTCCCACATAGCTAAGACTGCAGGGATGCCCCACTACACTCGGCTAATTTTTTTTATTTTTTATAGAGATGGGGTCTCACTATGTTGCCCAGGCTGATCTCCAACTCCTAGCCTCCAGTGATCCTCCTTCCTCAGCCTCCCAAAATGCTGGGATTATAGGCATGAGCCACCATGCCTGGCTGAAACCTTGATTTTGTACTTCTAGCTTTTAGAAGTATAAAAGAATAAATTTCTATTGTTTTAAGCTACCCAGTTTGTGGTATTGCAGCCATAGGAAACTAACAGAGCAGCCTTTCAAGATGGCCCCACTGACAGAATTCTGGTATTCACATCCTGCATAATCTCCTCCCCTCTTATGTGGACTGGACCTAGTGACCTATTCCTAATAAATACAGCAAATGCGATGGGCTGTCATTTCCAAAATCAGGTTATAAAAGACTGTGACTTCCATCTTCCTTGCTCTGTCTTGCCCTCTCACTTGCTCTCTCTGATAACTGTCTGACATCTAAGCATTTTACTATCACTTTATAGAGAGGCCCACATGACAAGGAACTGAGGAAGGTCTCCAGAAAACAAGGAACTGAATCCTGCCAGCAGCCACGTCAGTAACGTAGGGACCAAGACCCTTGGCCCCCTAAAGGTTTGCTGAGAAATCGCTGCCATGAGGCAGATTGATTAATAGGAGAAAAGGCACACGAATTTATTTAATGCATATACGTGGGAGCCTTCAGAATGAAGATACAGGGGAAATTGTCCATTTTTATGCTTAGGTTGAACAAAGTATGGACAGCTGTGTAGAAATATGATTGGACAAAAAGGGTATGATCTAATGCTAATAGACTGACTGGGGAAACCCAGCAAGGCCTGTCTGTCTAGATTCTTCTTGGCCTCTCTGAGTTTGCCTTCCTTCCTTCTGGGTGTGGGGCAGGAATGGGAGTCTCACAAACTACACTGAAACACGGTGGGTCAGATAAATTTCTTTATGGCCAGTGTTTACACAGAATAAATTTAGGATTTATGGCTGGCTTTCAGGAGAAGGGGTTCTGGCTTTTATGACCCACCTTGGGGAAGAGGGATTCTAGTTTCTACGGCCACCTCAGGGAAGAATGGGACTGAGAGGCAGGAGGACAGGGGAAGGTCAGAGAATAACTTTTGCTTCTGAGGCCCTCATCCTGGGGTACTATTTTCTGAGCTCCAACAGTAAGCTTGGAAGTAAAACTCCACCCCAACCCCCAGTTGAGCCTGGAGATAACCGCTGCCCCGGCTGTCCCCTTGGTTGCAGCACATGAGACCCAGAGGCAGAGGACCTGCTAAGTCATGCCTGGATTCTTTACCCACAGAAACTATGAAATAATAAATTCGTTGCTTTAAGCCACCAAGTTTTGGGGTGATTTATTATACAGCCATGAACAACTAACGGATGCCAAGAGTAGGTTAAAGCAGGTGCTTGGGAATAAAAACTGCAAGGAATCTGTGCTGAGCCCCCTGAGGTTCAGCGTGGGCTGTGTGCTGCTGGGCAGGAAGTGTGATTCATAAATAACAGAAACTCATTTCCCAGTCTGGAGGCCGAGATCATGATGCCCTCACAGGCAGGGTCCTCTTCTGGGTTGCAGATTGCCAACGTTTATTACATCCTCGTGTAGCAGAAAGAGATGCACGAGCTCTCTGGCCTCCTCTCCTAAAGGCCGTTTGTGATTACATTGGGTTCACCTGGCTCATCCAAGATCATCTCTCCATCCCAAGATCCTTAATCACACCTGCAAAGTCCTTTTTGCCATATAAGGTAACATGTTCACAGTTTCTGGGGCTTCAGATGTGGATGCTTTGGTGGGGGGAGGAGGGCATGATTTAGCCTACACAGGAGGCATAGAGCACGTAGTCTTTGAATTCAAGAAAATGGTGAGGAAAAACTGGAAATAAGGGAAACAGTTGAAGTCAATGCTGGGAAGATTAGGGCCTTGGAGGCTTGTGGCTTAAGGCAAGTGGTTCAGGATGGATTCCATCAAGAGCCAGAAAGCTATGGCTTTACCTTGTATAGGGTATTGAATGTGTTGTTCAGGAGAGAGGCAGAGGGCTTAAGGGCTCTGTTCATGGCTGGACATCCCCTGACCCAGAGTCGTTGGTCATTACGCTTTAATTTTTTCCCCCTCATTTTGGAGAACTGAGACTCAAGGCAGGAAGCCAAAACTGGGTCAACAGACATTAAAATGAAGGTGTGATTGGCAATCAGTCCAACCAGAAACTTCTGAAACAGAGCCCTTGCTTGCATCAGGAGGGAAGCCAGAATGGGGTAAAGGATCATTAAGTGATATCCTGAAGACATAGGGGAGAGGAGTCTCTGACCAAGATAGCAAAGGAGGTTGTGAGTCAGGAGAGGAGAAGGGGGAGGAGGAGGTTGGTGCAGAATGGTGGCTGTTGGGGGTGGGCAGTACGGCTGGATGAGGCTTTCTCTGCTCCACATCCAACAGCAAATGGAGGTAGGAGCCACATACCTGCACTTGGAAAGAAGTTTTGGGCCCTTCAATTCAGACAAGGAGATCTTGGCTTGAGAGCTGGAAGAGAAGAAGGGAGGAGGTAGGTTCTTTTAAAATATGTGCACTAGAACTCAGGTGTTCTCCTCTGCTCTGCTCCAAGACCCCACTAAAATGAGTGTAAAGAGAATTTTTAAAAGGCGTGCACTCATGAAGATAAAGATCAGGAAAGGAAAAAACAGAAAAATATCAAGAGAACTTTGGGTGCTGGAAAACAGATGGGTAACTAAAATTTAACTTTTCATAGCAGAGAAAACCGAAATAAAATGCCCATAAGCTTGCTGGGTGGGTAAAACGAGAAGCCAACCAATTTCCATTTTGGAACTCTGTAAACACTCTAGAGTTTAAGGCAATAGATATCTTCAAAAGTGAAGATATGGTTGGAGCTTAAAAGTAAAGGATTGGTTGAAACTCTGTGAAAGGAGCAATTAGACTCCTACATTCCCTACTCCAGACAGCTTTCCCTCTCCTACCTAGCAGGAGACTGCAGGTCTACTCCTTGGAGAAATTGACCCAAAGGAACTTAGAACTCAAGAACACCATGCACAGCTTGGCCAGAGTGGGGGGTGCAGATTGCTGTACCCCAAACTGAGAATCAGGGAATAGAAGGCCTCTAGCCCTTGAACAGGAGCCTGGAGGGTAGTCAGGCTGACTCGAGAGAAGAGTCTTGCAGATACTGACAGCTGATCTTCCCATAACAAAACAGCTGGATGCCTGCAGGAGCATCCTGATGGAAACCGACCACTGGACAAGTACAGCGCGCGCACCTGGAGCTGCTCAGCTCCGCGATGCCTCACTTTTAGCTGTGAAAGGATACCCGATATTGAGACAGTTGAGCAACACCTCTAACTGAAAAACAGATGAATAGAATAAAGGGACGTGGAATAGCCAAGACAATGCAGAAAGCTGAGCAGGGAAAGCCATGAGTGGAAACCCTCCAATTTATAGTCTTTGAGAGATAAAAAAAATATTGAATTCATGAAACAGGAATTACAT
>NW_012148408.1:4173362-4182334 GCF_000956105.1 Propithecus coquereli | reverse complement strand
ATAACAAATCACCACAAATTCAGTGTCTTAAAACAATGGAAATTTATTCTACAGTTCTGGAGTTCAGAAGTCTAAAATAGATTTCACTGCGCCCAAACTAAGGTATTGACCAGGCCACACTTCCTCTAGAGGTTCTAGGGGACAATCCCTCCCTTGCCTTTTCCAGCTTCTGGTAGCTGCTGGCATCCCTTGGCTTGTGGCCACATCACTCCAATCTTCAAAGCCAGTATCTTCAAATTTCTCTCTGGCCCATCTGCACATGGCTTCTCTCTGTGTGTAAAATCTCCCCGTGTCTTTCTCTTATAAGGATATGTGTGATTGCACTTAGGGCCCACCTAGATAATCCAGAATAATCTCAATTTAAGATCCTTAATTTAGTCACATCTATAAGGACCCTTTTTCCCAATAAGGTAACATTTGCACATTTCAGAGATTAGGATGTGGATATATCTTTGGGAGCTGTTACTTAGCCAATCACAAACATTAAAAAAAATCTTTACAGTACATTTCTATATGATAAATTAATTAGTTAGTTAACTGAAGGAAAGAACATATGCCAAATTTTTTACTGTGGTTATCAATGAAAAATTCCAGGAGACTTGCAATTCTACATTATGGGTCTCTACAGTGTGCTTGAATAATGAACATACGTTACTCGTGTAAAATGTTAATTTGTGAGAGAAGAAAAAAGAGGCAAGGAGAAAGATTTCATGCTTTGACTGCTCTACATTTGAGACTGACTAGTTCCAAGTCTTTCATTTGAAATACAAACACCAGGCAAGTCTCCAGTTAAGTGACACTGACATTCATGTTGTTCCCTGGAAGACATATGTGTGTTGCAAACATGCCTACCGGAAGCCAAGAGCTCAGGGGCTGCAGAGAGGTTTTGTTGGGTTTCAAAACCAAAAACAGTGGTTTTAAACCCAATCTAGAGAGTCATTTGCTCTCAAACATACAACATAATCTGCTTCTTACATTTTAGCTTTCGACTATTTTTCTTCGACTGGCTAAACTCCAGATTAGAACATCAAACTTGAAAGGGACCTTAAAGACCACTGGGTCCAACCTCAACATGGCATTAATATATCTTAGAGACTCCAGAGGGCCCATGGGGGAGCTAATGATCTCTAAGGCAGCAGAGGCAGGACGTGAACCCCAGGGCTCCTGACTCCTGATGCTGTTCTTTGGTCCGTAAGCTTCTGCCCCTCACTTCTCTGTGATTTAGGGAACCACTGTCTGATATTATTTCTTTAGTCTCTCTGCTTCATGAAAGCAGAAACCTTGTCCTCCCGATGGCTCTAGTTTCTGGCACATTGCCTGGCACACACAGGGTGCTCAGTAAATAATTATTGAGTGGATGAATCACTAAATCTCCTAGATTCACTTCCAGGGCAGGCAATATACGACACTTGTACAGCTAACCTGGGTCACTGAGTAGCTGAATGAATGTGGTGGTTGTGATGTCTGTAACAAGCAGATCACTGTCACCAAGACATTCCTTCTGTGTGTCCCAACTCTCCAATCTCAGCCCTGCTGACTCTTCATCCCTGGACTGTCATTGTGTAGGCCACCTTACTGACAGGAGCTCCCTAATTCCTCCCTCAGGACGGAGGCCTTATCCTTTTGGATACAAGTTGAGGGGCAGGGGTGTGTGCTGGCTGTCACAGAAGCTGAAGGCGCCTCTCTGGCTCTGTCCCCATGATAGAAACTTGAGAGCTGTTTGCGTTGCCCATATTTCAAGTTGCGATGAACTAACCTAGTTGGGAATTAAGAGATGCAGGTTTTCATCCTCACTCATTTCACAAAAGCCTCCTCCTGCCTTAACACCACGGTGCTACGTGTGTTTCTTGGTTAAATCAGTGACGCCCACCCCCCAGGGAGGAGAAAGGAGGTAACCATGATTGAGTACCTACTTATACGCCAAGCACTGTGCTAAATTACTTGGTCCTCACAACAGTTGGGAGAGGTGAATATCACTATTTTACAGATGAGGAAACTGAGGCAGTTGCCCAAAGTACCGAAGCCAGTGTGTTTCAAAGCCAAGACACAAACTCACATTTCCCTGGTCCCTGAGCCAGAATACTTTCCATGATGCCATGCTGAAATGGAATGAAAGGGGGAAGCGGCCGCCTTCCAGAATGAGCCCTGTTATCCACCACGCCAAAGGGACCACCCCGCCAGCCGGCACAGCTGAGCTCGACCCCGCCAGCTTCCATGTCGGCAGAGCTCCGGCTGTCACTTAGACAGATTGGCCATCGGATCAGGAGTACTGGCAGTGAAATGCGCACATCTTATGGTGATCCCTAGACTAATACAGATCGATGTGGGGAGGCAGGCTGGACTATTCTTAGTGAGGACGCATTGATGGGAGAAGCCCGATTGCCATCTAATCCAAAGGCTTTCTAGCCGATTAAGTGACTTGTAAATATCCCTCAACTTGATCCCTAATGATTAAGATGGTCATAATATATTATCCAAGGTAGCACTGCAGAGAATATCTCAGCGTAGAATGCCGATGGCTGATCCTGAGTAGGTGGAAGTCTATTCTGTGTCAAGGTGCTCAAACCCCACAGTGAATTTGTTTCAAACTAGGATAGACCCTGGGATTGACACCTGGCAGAGTTTAGCCTATTATTGGAGATGGACCCAGACCTACTTCCTGTCCCTTGTGTAGGAGTAAATTGGGCTGAGTATGGTAATAAAAAATGATATTCTTTTTAATTTTTGCATCCTGTAGAAGACAATTATTTCCTTATTTATTTATTGTGAGTTAATTACCTCTTTATTTATTTATTGACTATAATCAGGCATGACTGTGAACAGTATGATCGAAGGCTTGGCCAATCAGATTCTTGGTGCAGAATTAATTAAATGTTCAACAGAGGGACGAGAGACTGATTAGAGTGCATTCCACCCCGGCAGGGGGAGTCCTTTTACCCACCCACTTCTCAGAGTACCCCAGGCTCTCCGTCTGGGTCCTAGGTTTTCATCTGAAGAATCCCACGTTCTTTGCTGTCCCTGATATGCTGTGGTTTTCTAAAAAGTGATGTGTTCTAAAGCCCGAGTAGACTGACCTCTTTGGGAACTGTACATCAAAATGATAGCTCCACACTGTGACATTGGTGACTTTATGCCTCTCTCCCTTTGGCAACTGCTTTTTACAATGATTATTGTGGAGTGATTAATTTTACAGAAAGCCTTAGAAAGCTCCCAAAACTCTGCTCTTCGCCTCAGCCTTGGGAAGTCAGATTCGTGATCTATGACGAAGGGGATCAATTTCTTCATGGTCACTTGAGTCTGCAAAGGAGTCAAGATGGCACCGGAGAGCCTTTCTCTCCCACCCTCCCATCTCCAGACCGGTCTTGTGCTCCCCACCTTGCAAAGGGCTGTGTCTGAAGGTGACTAGTGATCAACGCAGAGATTGCATTTCAGGTTTATTTCCTTCCTCCTTGAATCTGCTAAAACAGAACCCTAACGCTAACATGAATAACGTTAATAGCTAACATCTGTTAATGGCTTACTACACACCAGCTGCAGTGCTCACACTTTATTACTGGTGTCTTATCATTTTCTCATATGTCTTTATTTATTTCCAATGTACCTTATTTCTCCATCTGACAATTCTAGTCTCTGAAGCACCGGGGGCTCTAGTCTTACCATGAATGATATCTGCTGACTCGCTCGTAGCATCTTGCTTCTCTCTGTGTTTTGTAATGGAGCTCGTGTCTGGCAGGACCTTGTAGGAGTCCTGTGCAACCTGGATTGAGGCTATGTCCATTTACACAGAACTTGATTTTGTTTTGCTGGAAGCTCTAGGAGTATTCCAGCCAGGGATCTCTTTATGTGAATTTCCTGACCAGATACAATAAATGTCAATACGAAATCCAAATGAAGTTAGGGTCATTGTTGTAAACTATCAAGAGAAAACCTTTTTTTCACTTCCCCAGAGTTCAGAAGAAGGCAGTCAAAGTTGCTTGCCACTTCCCTGAGTAGTCAGGAAGATTTCTTTCCATTCTAACCATTTACTGACAGTCCCAACCCTTCGAGGGTCCCAACTTAATCTAAGCCCTCAAGTTCTTATTCTTTACCTAATGTGAGCTTAAGGACTCATACATATTCTGTATCCAAATGGCTGTTAAAAATTCAACCTACTTGGGAAAACCTATTTTTGTCTTAGGGCAGCTAAAATATTAGGTCTTATTTAACCTTCTGGTTCTCAGAGACTTTTTTCATTAGGCACAAATATGAATTTAAAAATATGTTTGTCGGCTAGGCATGGTAACTCAAGCCTCTAATCCCAGCATCCTGGGAGGCAGGAGGATCCCTTGAGGCCAAGAGTTCAAGACCAGCCTAGGCAACATAGCGAGACCCCATCTCTAAAAAAATAAATAAAAATACGTTTATTATATTTTATCCAGAATGTCAAGTTCCTTTTACCACCCTCCCCCAGGAGAATTAAGGCTATGTAATCTGCCAACTTGCTGAAAATGAAAGTCCTGTGGTAGCAGTTTATAGATATCCTCCTTTAACCCTGTAAGTTCATGACGTGGACACCGTTATTATCTCTGTTTTACAGAAAACAACACTGAAATCTAGAAACAATAAATACATGCTAAGAAATAGCAAAATTGCATTCACACTTGATTCTGCCTTGCTACCAAGCCCACATTCTTAATCACTGCACCAGAAACGCCCTTCTTTACAGCCTCATTGGGGGTGCTGTATCTGGGGTATAGACCAGGGTTTCCCAATCAGAAATCTCTGAAGTCCCTGCTGTTGGACTCAGGAGAGATGGAGGAATGTAGATGAGCTGCAGCCGCTGTCCACAAGGAGAAGGTAGGAAAGGAACACACACGAGGCTCTAACTATATCATGTTGCTGTGCTGTGGACATGTGGCTGAGGAACTCATGTAGAGATTGTTTGCTTTCCTCGGAAATGCCTCAGATCCCACACTTAAAGGATCCCCAAAGTCATCCTGGTTCCTGGTTGTTCCCTTGACTCTGGCGCCTCCCACCGGAACTCAGAGTGCTGTCCTGCTGCGGTCAGAAGTGGAGAAGGAGGTGTGAGGGGCTATGTTCAGCAGGCGCCCTCTGCGTGGCTGGGAGCAGTGCCTTAGGATGTGCCACGTGACCCCGGGTGCATCACTCCCCTTTTCCTGTCTTCTATTTGTTCGCCTGCTGGACAGGACCAATCATCTCTTCTCTGCATGTCTCATGGAGTTCTTGTGAGAAGAGAACAAGTTTTACAGGTTCGAAGCTTGTCCTTGGAGGTGATTTTTAGGGCTACTCAGTTGGTTAGGACACCAGGTGTCCCCTCCCCATCAGGAACACATTGATGAGTTTGGCTTCTGAACAAACCTTTTTGGGAAACTCCTATTCCCCTGCCAGTAGCACAGGGAACCGATGCAGTCGCCCGCCGAGAAGGAAGCATTTTGCACAAATATGTGGACGATGATAAAGGGTGTGAGATGCTCAAGAGCAGAAGGGGTTGAGTGTGTCCGCAGTGCTCTTACCATCTGCTCAGGCTCTGTGTTGCATCCCAAATGCTGTCTTCCCTGCTGGGCTGCTGGTCTCTGCCTCTCCTGCCTTTGTGCCAAGCCACAGACCCATCCAGCCCAACCACACCCCACTCCCCATGTCCTTCCCTCCCCGGCAGGGCAGAGCAGCGTGGCCACTCCGTTGCAGGTCAGTTTCCAAAGACTTTGCATATCTGTCAGGTCATTGAAACCTCGTCAACACCTGATGTGGCAGGCTGGCAAGGACTTATTAACCCCAATTCAGCTATCATCGATTTTGCAGTAGAAATCAAACCTGTGTCTCACACCTCTCTTTTCCTTTTGCTGATGGCTTTCTAATTCTGATGGGTGCAATTACTGGCAGGGTAACCCAGGATGAAACTGACCCTCTTGAATCTCAGTTTCTATCTTAGTAAAAAAAAAAAAATGAGAACAGCTAATAATAACATTTGAATTCTTCCCATGTTCCAGGCACTGTTCTAAGTATTTCACACAGATGAACTCAGTTTTTCTTTATAACAACACTATGAAGTAGGGACTAATTTTCTCCCCACTGTGCAGATAAAGAATTTTAAGTACAGAGAAGTTAAATAACTTGCCTGTAGTTACACAGCCGGTAAGAGATAGAACTGGGATTGAAAATGGCGAGTTGGCAACAGTGCACGCTCAAACATTACACTGTAGGGATTTGATCATCATGATAACTACCTGTGTGATGATAACTACCTCTAAATAGCATGCCTGTGTTATGACTCCCTGTGAAAATTAAATTGGACAATGTATATGAAAGCCTTCTGAAAACAAAGAATTATGTGAATATAAGGTAGTTCTAATTTTTTAATTAGTAAAACCCACGTTCCCATTTAATCACATCTACACAAACATTCAATGAACACTACTCAAAACATCTTAATCGACAAATATTAATCGAACATCTACTATGTGCATCTATCTGCAATGTGTGGTATACTTAAAATAATCAAGTCCCCTTTAGGCACCTGCTGCAAAAGTCCTAGTCAGTTTATTAACACACTCTGGGCCCCCATTCTTGACACTGGTGGTCAGAGTTCTTGCCATGGTATCTCTACATCATATGAAGAGAGAGATTTCTTTCTGGCTGCAGCATTCTATGGCAATACTTCAATGATACTCTGTGCAGAGAAAATATAAAGATAATGTCTTTCATGCCATTGCCACCTCCTGGTAATCATATATTTGGTCCAATGCTGTGCTGAAAGTGTTTCGAGGCCTCCTCTGGGCTCTGGGCTATGATCAGTTAGTGATGTCTACAGTGGCCCCTTGATAAGAAAGTGGTATTCCACCTGCTGCCAAGTATTTGTCATGCTTAGGGGGGCTTAGTTTATGAGTAATGTCCGGAAGCAGGGCCCTGAAGCATTAGGAATTTGAATAGGGAGAGTAAGGAGGCATTAATTAGGAAACAGTGAGCACTGAATGACTACTGAGTGGCATGTTCCTGATTATTCCTGTTCTACCTAATGTCACATGGGTTGAACACCCACTCTTGTCTTTGACCAACTATGTGGTCAGCAGAGCTTGGGAGATCATACTATTGCTACTAGTATGATTACAAATTGTGAGGACTACTGTGATAAGTACTCTATTGACGTTATTCCTTAGACCAGCGTTGTCCAATAGAATGTTCTCTGATGATGGAAATTAGCTGTATCCATGCTGTCTAATACAGCAGCCACTAGCCACTGTGGCTGTTTTGCACAAAATGTGACTAGTGTGACTGAGAAACTGAATTTTTAATTTTCTTTAAAGTTACTTAAATTTAAATAGCCACATTGACTAGTGGATGCTATATTGGATAGCAGTCTTAGAGTGTTTGCCTCTCTTCTATGTTGATTCTGTTATCCCAATTTCATGGACATCCTAAATACAGGGATAACAAGACATTTCAGCAAGAACTTTACAAGAGAAAGAAACTAAATATGACATGATCTTGTACCTAGAAAACCCCAGGACTCCACCATTAGACTCCTGGAATTCATAAATAAATTCAGCAAAGTCTCACAGGATACAAAATCAATGTACATAAATCAGTAGCATTTCTATATACCAATAACAGTCAAGCTGAGAGTCAAATCAAAGACACAATACCATTCACAATAGCTACAAAGAAAATAAAATACCTAGGAATATACTTAAACAAGGAGATGAAAGATCTCTACAAGGAGAACTATGAAACCCCGAGGAAAGAAATTGCAGAGGACACAAACAAATGGAAAAATATGTCATGCTCATGAATTAGCAGAATCCACATTGTTAGAATGTTCATACTACCCAAAGTGATTTACAGATTCAATGCAATCCCCATCAAAATACCAACATCATAATTCACAGATCTCAAAAAAATAATTCTGTGCTTCATTTGGAACTAGAAAAGAGCCCAAATAGCCAAAGCAATCTTAAGCAAAAAGAAGAAATCTGGAGGCATTACATTACTAGACTTCAAACTATACTACAAGGCTATAGTAGCCAAAACAGCATGGTATTGGTACAAAAATAGAGACATAGACCAATGGAATAAAAATAGACCGAGCTATAAAACCGCCTACCTACAGCCAACTGATCTTTGACAAAGCAGACGATGAAGTACACTGGAGAAAAGAAGCCCTATTCAATAAACGATGCTGGGAAAACTGAATAGCCAACATGCAGAAGAATGAAATAGGACCCCTCTCTCTCACCACTCACAAAAATTAATTCAAGATGGATAAAAGACTTAAATGTAAGGCATGAAACCATAAAAATTCTAGAAGAAAAGCAGGAAAAATTCTTCTAGATATCAGCCTAGACAAAGAATTTATGAACAAGACCCCAATGGCAATCACAGCAACAACAAAAATAGATAAATGAGATTAGATTAAACTATTAATAAAGAGCTTCTGCATAGCTAAGGAAACAATCAACAGAGCAAATAGACAACCTACAGAATAGGAGAAAATATTCACAATTTATACATCTGATAAAGGGCTAATAACCAGAATCTACAAAGAACTCAAGCAAATAAACAGATGAACAAAAGAAACAGAATAGAAAGAAATATGGAGGAAGTAGAAAAATGTAAGGAATACAGAAAAATGTACCAAAACCCACTAAAATTAATATTTCAGGGACATAAGAAAATATCTTAAATCAATAAAATAAGAACTAAATGTCATAAAAAGAGGCACAAAGAACAAGAACTGTCTCCCACCCCTGCAGATTAAAAGTGAGAGCCTAAATACAAAGACAAATAGAAAGACTGGAAAATAGTCATGAATATCTTGAAAGTAGCTCCAGTGTATGGAGATGGAAAATAAGAATGAAAGGATTAAAAAATCAGAGGATTAATTCAATAGATATAATGCTTGATTCATAGAATAGGGAATAAAGAGAAGACCAAGCAGAGTAAAATAAGTTATCAAAGAAATAATAAAAGAAAAGTAC
>NW_012148408.1:4135477-4172162 GCF_000956105.1 Propithecus coquereli | reverse complement strand
CGAACATATTTTTGGAAAGCCTTGGTTCTTAATGAGATGCGCTCTCAGCAGTCTGGAAAGCTGAGCTGTACAGAAGGATCCATCTCCTGGGGCTTCCCAAGGGTGGTGTTTTCGATGGACAATTAAGCATATGAAAAATTTTGCTTGTGTTTGTTTCAGATATATTTTACTTACCCACATGCATGCACACGCACACACACACACACACACACACACAATGTAACCTTATAGGTAAAGACGTATGTCCCTCATTACAATCCTACAAACTACATCCCCAAAAGCAATTAGAGGCATAAATTTAATGTCATTCTTTCCAGTCTATTTTTTAATATTTTTATTACACATGCACACACACACACCCCTATAAAAATATATTAATTTACTTATGTTTTGAAATTTTTGCTTAAATGCTATCATAATGTATGCATTATTCTGGTACTCACTTCGCTCTTTCATTGTGTTGAGAACTGTCTGTGTTGATATATGGATCTAGTTCATCCATTTTATTCCATCCCATGAATATACCAGAATTTATTTTTCTTTGCAACTTTTTCACTCTTACAATCAATGTGGCAGTGAATATCCTTAAACGAGCCTCATGCCAAGCACGTGCAAGTTTTCCCAGCATATATACCTAGAAACGGAATTTCTGGGTTACAGGGTAGGCACATTTTCCATTTTACTAGGTCACTGGGTCAGCATCGTTCTAAAACACAATTAAATGGTGCTTTCGGCAGATCCTGGCTCCTGGGTGACAGGCTCATACAGACTGAGCCAGCAGGGGGTGGAGGCTGTATCTGAAATGCCATCTGTGTTGCTGTCACAACAGCGCTGGAGGCTCTCTCATCAGAGGTGGCAGCTTAGGACCACAGCAAAGAGACGCTTATTCACGTCCTTTCTAACAAGCTGGTCTCTGACATTTAAAGGGCTGCTGAGGTTCTTTTTTCTTTACAGGTATGAGGGGAAACACTAGTTAGCATACTGCTGAGGAGATGGAGGGAGGCTGAACAAGGTGGAATAATAGAACATGTCATCTGGGCCAGGAAAGGCTCCATGGGTAGGACGCGGGTGGATACACACATTCTTTCATTCATCCATTAGATCAGTTCACTGTTGACCCTTGAACAACGCAGGGTCAGGGTGAGGGACGTTCAGCCTATTAGGTTGGTGCAAAAGTAATTGCGGTTTTAGCATTGTTGAAATCTGCCATTTGCTATTGGAATGCATTCTTAAATGTGCTTATGTTATACATCATTTTAATGCGCATTTCTCACTTTATTTTTTTGCTAATGACATATTGCTTGCTGTTTATTTTATATTTATTTTAGACTATGGAAATGATGTTAGACAAAAAGCAAATTCCAGCGATTTTTTTATTCGAGTTCAAGATGGGTCGTAAAACATTGGAGACAACTCACAACATCAACAGTATTTGGCCCAGGAACTGCTAACGAACGGACAGTGCAGTGCTGGTTCAAGAAGTTTTGCAAAGGAGAGAAGAGCCTTGAAGATGAGGAGCGCAGTGGTCGGCCATCAGAAGTTGACAATGACCAATTGAGAGCAATCATCGAAGCTGATTCTCTTACAACTACACAAGAAGTTGCCAAAGAACTCAAGGTCGACCATTGTATGGTCGTTCAGCATTTGAAGCAAATTGGAAAGGTGAAAAAGCTCAATAAGTGGGTGCCTCATGAGCTGACCGAAAATCAAAAAAATCATTTTAAAGTGTCGTCTTCCCTTCCTGTACGCAACAACAAACCATTTCTCAATCGGATTGTGACATGCGATGAAAAGTGGATTTTATACCACAACTGGTGACAACCACCTCAGTGGTTGGACCGAGAAGAAGCTCCAAAGCACTTCCCAAACCAAAATTTGCTCCTAAAAAATGTCATGCTCACTGTTTGGTGGTCCGCTGTGGGTCTGATCCACTATAGCTTTCTGAATTCCAGAGAAACCATTCCATCTGAGAAGTACACTCAGCAAGTCAATGAGATGCACCGAAAACTGCAACGCCTGCAGCCAGCACTGGTCAGCAGAAAGGGCCCAATTCTTCTCCACGACAACGCCCAACCGCCCGTCGCACAACCAACGCTTCAAAAGTTGGACCGAATTGGCCTACGAAGTTCTGCCTAATCCGCCATATTCACCTGACCTCTTGCCAACCGACTACCACTTCTTCAAGCATCTCGACAACTTTTTGCAGGGAAAACACTTCCACAACCAGCAGGATGCAGAAAATGCTTTCCAAGAGTTTGTCAAATCCCAAAGCACAGATTTTTACACGACAGGAATAAACAAACTTATTTCTTGTTGCAAAACTGTGTTGATTGTAATGGTTCCTATTTTGATTAACAAAGATGTGTTTGAGTCTAGTTATACTGACTTAAAATTCATGGTCCAAAACCACAATTACTTTTGCACTAACCTAAATAGATCATAAACTCTGGAGGGGGAGGATGATCAATGTAGTTGAAAGAAATGTCAGGCTGGATAGCAAGTGCTTTCATTCCGGGCTAGGGTACCAGGGCTTCATTCTGTTGACATTGGGGAGCTATTGGCTGGAACACATTGGAACTCAAGTTTCCCAGACTCTGCAAAGGTGCAAACACCAGGTTGAAGTTTTAAACTTTTTAAACCCCAAGTCCACCCCTAGCCTCAGCTGGAACTTCAAACGACTGAGAAAATTACCCATAGCCTGAGGCCATGAATCTTCCCTTACACTCTGGAAAGTAATCACACAGCCATAAAACACTACATCAGAAAGAATGTTAGAGATACTCAAATTCAACCCTGATTTCATAGATGAGTGAGCAAGTAATGTGGGCAAGTAAAATAGGCAAAGAAAATAATCACCGTTCATAGAAAGAATATATAGATGGTTCTTAAAGATGTGCAAACATGATTGATCTTGCTGTCCCTCAGCAACCTGGTCACGGTGCTAGAACTGGAATCCAGGCGGTCTGACTCCCAATCTGGAGCCCTTTCCTGTCGCTGTGTTGTCTCTCAAAGCAAAGTCTCCACCAGGCACCTGTACTCACAGCCCTCTCACCTTGACCTTCACCTATGTCAAATCCATAACCCCTTACAGCCACTCAAAACAGGCACTAGGGACATATCTGTTCACTTGTGTTCCTCTGACAGGCCGCCTGCTTCTCTTTACTCTCCTGGTTCTCAGCATCCCTTGACTTCTTCAGACTTGGTCCACACAATGGTCTGCCCAGATTCTCCTGGAACCTCTGAGGCAATCCTGTTTTGTCCTCTGTCTACACACCTCATAGCAATCTCCCCTGCTTCCCTCCAGTCCCTAAGACAACCCAGCTCTGAGCCTGCTCCACCCAGACAGCCCCAGGACAACTTGCAGGCAGGATGCTCCCACTGGAAGCATGACATCAACAGACCTAGAAGCTGCCAAGTTCATTTGAGTAATCAAGATCGGGCCCAGGAAAAGACCTGGACAGAAACAAAATTCAAAAATCAAGAGGATCCTCCCTAAATCTAAAAAATGTGATGTAATACCAAATAAAATTACCAACAGGTTATTTTTAAAACAATATGAGCTGGGCTTTAGGACATAGTATAAAACATAGCATGGTGTTAGGATATTTTTAAAACTTCTGCTACTGCATGTGAATGGACAGACAGATCAATGGGACAGAATAGCAAGTCGAGAATTCAAACCCGATAATAAGGGAATTTACCATATGAAAAAGATAGCACTTCAAATTAATGGATAAAGAGTGAATGGTTTATGCAATAAACATCATTGAGATAACTGAGAAACTATCCAGAAAAAAATAAAATTGGATCCCTACCTCACAACATACACCAAAATAAATTCTAGATGAAGTAAAGAATTTAACGTAAAAACAAATCCATAAAGTACTAAAATATGAGATTGATTTACATATACATACATATATACTATACTCATGTGTCCCATAATGTTTAGGTCAACAGTGGACTGCATATGAGAGTGGTCCCATAAGATTATAATGGAGCTGAAGATTTCCTATCACCTGCTGGGTGCAGTGGTGCATACCTGTAGTCCCAGCTACTCGGGAGGCTGAGGTGGGAGGATTACTTGAGCCCAGGAGTTCAAGGTTGCAATGAGCTATGATAATGCCACTGCACTCTAGCCTGGGCAACAGAGTGAGACCTCATCTCTAGGGAAAAAAAAATGGAATTCCTAGTGCCTAGTCCTATCGCCTAGTGGTGTAACGTCCTAGCATAATGTGTTGCTCACATATTTGTGGTGATGCTGATGTAAACAAACTCACTGCACTGCCAGTGATATAAAAGTGTACAATAATGTCCCAGGCCTTCACTCACCACTCACTGACTCACCCAGAGGGACGTTCAGTTCTGCAAGCTCCATTCATGGTAAGTGCCCTCTACAGGGATACCATTTTTTATCTCTTAGACCGTATTATTTACTATACCTTTTCTAAGTTTAGATAGATTTACATACACAAATACTTATCACTGTGTTACAACTGCCTACAGTGTTCAGTACAGTAACATGCTGTACAGGTTTATAGCCTAGGAGCAATAGGCTGTACCATGTACCCCAAGTGTGTAGGAAGCTGTACTACCTAGGTTTGTGGAAGTACACTCTCTGATGTTTGCACGATGACAAAATTTTATAATGATGCATTTCTCAGAATATATCTCCATCTGTAAGTGATATGTGACTGTATATGTTTATACACACACACACAGTCTTTTATTGTCATAAGCCTTTCTGTGTATGACAATATCTGGAAGTCATGGGAAAAGAAAGTAATTAGGTCATATAGAATCCAATTTCTTCATGAAAAGAAACATCATAAACAAAGTCATACTTTCAAATCAGAAAAAAACCTTCAACTTATATTAATATTATGGTCAAAGGCTAAATCACTTCAATATATAAGTAGATCCCTAAAATTAACAAAAAAGACCAACAGTCCTCCAAAAATGGGCAAATAAAATAATCACGTTTCATAGAAAAATGGAGGTGTTCTTGAAAATGTGCAACATGATTGCTCTCACTTATAAGAAAAATATAAATTAAAATGAAAAGGAATCCCTTGTTTCATCTATCACATTGGAAACAATAAAAATATTTGATGCCGGGGATGCCTGGAGTGTGGAAACAACTACTTTCATACATTGCTGATAGAAATGTAATTTGATACAACCTCTACAGAAAACAAATAGTTGATCAGTGTCCATCACAATTATACACTCACATGCTGTTTTAGCCAGCAATTCTGCTAGGTATTCACACTATGGATAGTCTGACAGAAGTGCAAAATGATGTAGACATAAAAATTATTTTTGCAGCATCATTTTTAATCACAAAAGTTTGGAAGCAATATAAATATCCATTAGTGTATGATTCACTAAGTAAATTATGGTCTATCTAGATAACGAAATGCTAACCAGCTGTTAAAAAGAATGAGGGATACTGTCTAGCATATGTGCCCAAAGTAAATTTTAGCAGGAAAAAAGATACAATTCTTGATATACCAGTGGTAGAATTTTACTTTGACAGCCCTCAACAAACTGTGCCTCTCAAAACTTACACCCTTGTGTAGTTTCCTCCCACATTATTTCTGGGCTTGGGAATGTGACCAGTTTTGGGCATCGAAAGCATGATGCAAGCAAAGTCTTAATAAAAGCTTGCATACTGGGACTTTCTCTCTTGAAACACTTCTTACAACCCAACCATCATCCTATGAGGAAGCTCAAGCCTCCACATGGAGAAACCATGCGGAGAGCAAGAGATACCAACAGTCCCCTACTATCCTGGCCATCCCAGACGAGGTACCAGACACATTAGTGAAAAAGCGGCCTTAGACATTCCAGTTTCAGCTGGTGCCATGGGGAACAGCCATGAGCCAGCCCTGCTGAGCCCCACCTAAACTGTAGAACCATGAGCTAATAACTGATTGTCATTGTTTTAGGTCCCTAAGTTTTGGAGTGGCTTTTTATACAGCACAAGATAGATGAAACAGTATTAATGTGAAAAGATTTCTAAAATAAAATTTTAAGCTAGGAAACAAGGTGCAGAATGATATATATCATTATGAATTTGTGAGAAACATATATTTACCTAGATTCATCGAATGTGCTAGTTTCCTAGGGTTGCCATAACAAATTACCATAAACTGGGTAGCTTAAAACAACAGAAGTGTATTCTATCACAGTTCTGGAGTCCAAACAATCTAAAATCAAGGTATCTGCAGGGCTACACTCCCTCTGCAGGCTCTAGGGGAAAATTCTTTCTTAGCTTTTCTGGCTCTGGTGGCTGTCAGCGTCATTTAGCTCCCTTGGCTTGCAGCCACCTCACTCCAATCCAGTTACATGAGCTTCTCCTCTGTGTGTCTGTGTCTTCTCCTTGTCTGCCTCTTATGAGGACACTTGTCATTGGATTTAGGGCCCACCAGGGTAATGCAGGATTGGGTATCATTTCAAGATCATTAACTTAGTTATATCTGCAAAGACACTTTTCCAAATAAGGTAACATGTACTGATTGCAAGGATTTGGATATGGCATATCTTTGGGGGGCCACCATTCAACCTGTGTAGAAAAAATACACAAGAAACTGGGGTACAGATGGGTTGCCTCCAGGGCAGGGGGAGAAGTGAGGATTGAATGGCTGGAGGACAGAAGAAAGGAGGAAGTATACTGCTCTGGGTCTTACAGAGACCTTTTTGACTGTCACAGCTGGAGGAACACTACTGGCATCTAGTGGGTAGAGGCCAGGGGTGCTCTTAAACATCCTAAGGCCCCAGTCAGTTAGGTAGGGAAAACAAAAAGAAACAGGCAAGTAAGGATTTAGATTTTACATTTATTTGGGTTTGTCTTTCGGCAGAAGGTCTCGGCCAGGTTCCTTTCTAGTTACCAAGGAGAAACGAGTTCTCTTTGTGCTCTGAGATCGTTCTCACTGTTAAAATTTTGCTTGCGTGTACAGTCAGACCCATCTCGATGGTGAGTGAAGGCAGCAGATGTTTCAGCCCCAGCGCCTTTATGTGATATTCTCTCTGTGCAGATGGGCGCAGCTGTGTACATCAGGTGCCAGGGACCATATCGTCCCGAAATCCATTAGGTTAGTTACTGCCCTTCCAACTGCCATGGTTGCCCATGTGCTTCCTGCAGAGACATCTGGGAAAATACAGGCCATTTTCAAAGAAACTTCCAGAACCTCAGTTTCTCTAGCTAAGAACTGGGGATAACAGCCCCATAGCAATTTGGGCGGCAGGGGATGGTTCACATAGAATGATGTACATACATGAAATACTATCACAGGAATGTACTCAGATTTGGATATAAATCCTTTGGTGGGGGTGGGAGTGGGGTGGGGACATGAAGCACACAAGATAGCCATTCAAATTTATCCAACCCACAAACATTTTGTTATCATGTAAGTAACTACAGCAATGCAACAGGCATCTGCGGCTCCCCGCTGCCCCGTGCAGCGTGGATGAGACAGGCTGTGGGTTCTAGGTCACCTCCAGGACTTGGCTCTGATGCCAGCCTGTTCTCTCCCACTGCATTCAGTACACGACAGGTGAGTGGGTATAGTAATATTATTGGGATAGCTTTAATTCTATTCGAATTTATTTTTTAGGTAAATTATTCACAAACCTCGGTACTTCTACTGTTAGTAGTAAAAACTGACTTGCAACACACCTAGAAATTGATCCCAACACACCAGTGGGCCACAACAGGGCAGTCAAGAACAGCTGCCTCATTACCTTAGGATCTTTAATTTAAACACACACAAATACACAAAACCAACAGTAAGTCTCCGGAGCCCGAACACAGCTCAGCTGGACAAGATGAAACCATTTGAACTAATAGGTCAGCAGGCTGCCTCCTCTTTGATAAAGGTGGTTTGCAGAATTTTCCAATTAACCCTCATGCCTTCCCCAACACACACATTTCCCTCTCCCTGCACCTGTGAGGGACTGCATAGGCTGTAAATTGAACCTAAATTGAAAGGAAGCGAGGTTGATGTAGCCCTGAGAAAAATGCTATGATTAATCTCCTCTGGGTCTTCTCAGGTTGCATGTAATGGGTTTGGTCCTCAAATGCTAGCGACTCTCTTTCCTGAAGCGGCAAAATCATAGGTAATTGCTTATGGGGAGAGCCAAATAGCGGATGGCTTCTCCTCTGACCAGATTTATTTTAATTCTCAATAAACAGAATAATAGCATCCTTTTCTCTGCTTTCCAGGTCATTAGAGAGGCTTGGGCTGTGACCATCTTTGGGCACAGGACCTGCAATCAAATGCACTAAACTACATCCAATGGATAATTATCCTCTCATATTGTTCGGCTACAGAGGAGATGGCCCATAAACTATCTGGATGCTTCTGTTGGCACCTGCCACCCAGAGCCATGCTAAAGGGGAAAAGCACAGTGGAAAGAGAGCTGAGTAGGTTTGGGCGAGATGGGGAAGGAGAGGAGATTTCACTAAGAGCCCCCATCCTCTCTTCTTCCATAACACCAAGGGCTGCCATACACTGTGGCAGGGGGAAGCAGGGGGAGGCAGGGAGAGGCAGGGGGAGGCAAGAGGAGGCAGAGGGAGGTAGGGGAGTCAGGGAGAGGCAAGGAGAGGCAGGGTGAGGCAGGGAGAAGCAGGAGGAGGCAAGAGGAGGCAGGGGGAGGCAGGGAGAGGCAGGGGGAGGCAAGAGAAGGCAGAGGGAGGTAGGGGAGTCAGAGAGAGGCCAGGGGAGGCAGGGAGAGGCAGGGAGAGGCAGGGAAGGCAAGGGGAGGCAGGGGGAGGCAGGGGGAGGTAGGGGAGTCAGGGAGAGGCAAGGGGAGGCAGGGCGAGGCAGGGCGAGGCAGGGGGAGGCAAGGGGAGGCAGAGGGAGGTAGGGGAAGCAGGGGGAGGCAGGGGAGGCAGGGGGAGGCAAGAGGAGGCAGAGGGAGGTAGGGGAGGCAGGGAGAGGCAGGGGAGGCAGGGCCCAGGCTTCCCAGGTAATAAGTCAGGAACAGCAGGGTTCAGTTGTTGGAAGAATCTATCCTGATGCATGAGAAACATTGCCCTGGGTAGCTGCCCATCATGGCTTGCATCTCTGTTCCTTCTCTGGTTTTGATCCTCTTCTTGCCTCTCTCTTCAGGGGTAAGCCAGTTGCCATCTGAACCCCTCCAGACCCTACCTCCCTAGGCCTCTACTGCAGCTCCCTCACAAAGACCTTCCTCTTATTATAGGCTGGGGAACCTAGGGAAGGTGAAGAAAGAACTCACACCAGTCACCTACCATATGCCTAGTATAGTACTAGGTGTTCTAAACGTTATCCTATTCAATTTTCACAATACTATGAAGAAGGCATTTCACTTGTCCTTGCTGTATATGAGAGAACTTAGGCCCAGAGAGGTTAAGCAACTTACTCAAGGACACACAATAAGAAAACCAACATTTAAACCTAGGTCTGTGTAACCCCAAAGTCTGTACATGTTCCCCTCAGTCATTCATGACCTCAACTAGACTGCTCTTAGCTAGACTGCTTTTAGGTCTATTTTCCCAATCCCTGCCCCTGCCTGATCCAACTCCACTGACATCTCCCAAACCCTTCCCTCACCCCCATCCTCACCCCCACCCCTACCCCACCCCTAATTTAATTGATGGCTTGGGGCTCTGGCTTCCCAAGATCCATAGCTGGAAACTGACCTCCTCAGAGAGGCTTCCCAGAAGCCAGGAAGGAAATCCAGAGATAGAAGCTCCCACACACAAACTGGAGAGTAGGGCAGGACAAGGCCAATTCCCGGGGCTGGCCGGGAGGTGATCCCAGCACCCAATGGTAGCCAGGCATTCTGATCCCAGGGCCAGACTGGGCTCTTGCTACATGAGGCTACCTGCAGAGGATGCCAAGGGAGCTCTCCTCTCTCTTCCTGAGGAGCACTGAGGATTGGAAGAATTGCCCATCTCAACCAGCCTGAATGGAGAGTGGGAAGGAGGTAACAGGGGAGGGGAGAGAGAAAGTGAGCATGGGTGGGGCTGTGAACAGTGTGATCCGAGGCTTGGACAATCAGGTGCTTTGTGCAGAATTAAGCATTCAACAGCAGACAGGAGATTGGCTGGAGTTCCCCTCCACCCCAGCAGGGGGAGCGCTTACATATGAGCGCCAGAGTACCCGGACCCTATCCACCTGAGCCCCAGGTTCTCCATCGGAAGATTCCCAGGTTCTTTGTGGCCCCTGATATGTCGTGATTTTATCAAGAATTAGGTGTTCTTTGGTCATCTTCCTGCTACCTGCGTGGGCACTGTGCACCTTGACCCTCCTGCTGGCTTCGGTTTTGGCTGTGCGGTTGCAGGATGCTGCGCCGCAGCTGTGTGACCTGGACGCTGACTCCAGCCCTCCTGCTGGAGCCGGGGGTTCGACCTCCTCCTTCCGAGGTAGGAGCCAGGTGAACAAGGCCATCAAGTGCGGAAACAGCCTTGGCCCAGCCTCGTGAGGGAGACTAACTACCAAACAACGCGTGAGGAAGTTCCAGCTCCCAGCGCGCTGACCGCCCTGACCAAGCCAGCGGCCGTTCAGTTGAGAACAGACCCTTCCACACCACCTCCTAACCGCCTATTCTGACTTAGCCAGGGCAGAGGTATGCACGTGATAACAGACACTGCGGCCTGTCGAGAACCTTGTCTGCGTGCTGTCTCTAGGCCTCAGTCTACCCACCTGACAAATGGGCTGCAACACTGGTGAACTCTGCTGTCTGGAAGTCTGAGAGGAACAGCTAAGAAATGAATTACTAGAAGGGGAGCAGTGGAACCAAGGGATTGATAAGCTCTCTTCGAATGAATAAGGTTGCCAAGGCTGCCAGCCTCCTACAGCAAGCCTGTTGGAATCCGGGATTTCACAGCTACTCACCCCCTGATTGGAAACATGATCTTCGGTCACCCCTTATCAAGAACGGTTGTCAGGGTAATTTGGAGCTCAGGCAGGAGCAGTGTTGGAGGGGGTGGCTGGAGCAGGGGCTGGGGACGGCGAGAGAGCTCCTGAAGGAGCCAGGAGGGAAGGCATCTGTCTGGTGATGGATGGAGGGGTGGGAGGTGGGCTGGGGGCAGCCATTCATCTTCATGCAGGGTGAGGGAGGGGTCACGGCAGACCAGGAGCTCGCTTGGGTCCTCGCCAGGCGTGAAGGATTGGTTTCTACCCACCTGCAAAGTGGCGAATGCACCTCTGCCTCAGGGAGAGTTGGGGAGGGGAAAAACCTGACCTCCATATGTGTGTGCCATGTCTCACCCCTCAGTGCAAGACAAGGCCCCCCGGGAAGAACCAGAACGTGAGGACTAGACCAAGGTCGTGCACTTTGTGGGACTTTCTTGCCTCAAGGGCTTGCCTTGGTGCTGGGCTGAAGGCTGGAGGGGCAGACATCTTGGGTGGGGTACTATTTCTGCTTCTGTGTGACAGCTCGTGTGTCTTTCTCATGCCTAGATGTCTACATAATATCTGATGTCACAACAGACACCTGCTGTTATGTTTTTTTCCAGCTTGGTACAGAACACAATGGTATTCCCGCAAGATGGTGTTCCTGACTTAGACCAATTTGTTCTTCCTCTGAAATCTGATAATGGACATCTTTTCAACAATTAAAAAAAAGAGAGACATGAATATGATTTTCTCAATTTTAAGATTTTTAAAAAAATCATTGGGGCCTGCTACTTACTGTCAAAGTCAGAATCTAGAAAAGATAATGACCAATTTAGCAGGCAATCATACATTTATTATATTCATTTAGCTTAAGATATCAATATTTCATGGTGTTCTGCAAAGAAGAACGGAAATTTCTAGCTGCTCTGCTACCCAAATGTATTAAAAAAAAAGTTGTTTCTGCTGCACTTGATAGCCAGCTCTAAAGTGAGCCACTCTGAAGAGGGGCCCCCAGAGGAGCAGGGCTCAGGGGGGAGATCAGGGCTCCTGGAACCCCTGACACCCACCACCTTAGCAGTTTTTCTGACATTCCTGCGTTTTCAGGAGATTTTGATCAGCGTTTTGCTTTTAAAGATCGCAAGCTGTATAATTTGTAGACAAGGCTCTAGCCTAGAGCCTTTTGTGGCAGATCTTTAGAAGTCAAAAGCAGAAAGAGTATGGAGAATTATTAGCAGAAATGTCCTAAAAACAACTAGCTCTACTCATGTAAAGCACTAAAAGCAAAATCTATATGCAAATGTCTGAATATTCAAATATTTTTCCATCAAGCTATTATGAATCGAATCGTATCTCTCCCCTTAAATCCGTATGCTGAGGTCCGAGCTCCCAGGACCTCAGAAGGTGACCTTATTTGGAAATAGGAATTTACAGACGTATTAGTAAAGCTAAGATGGGGTCATACGGGAAAAGGGTGAGCCCCTCATCTAATGTGCCCATGTCCTTATAAAAAGGGGAAGTTTGGATACAGGGACACATACACGGGAAAAACACCACGTGAAGATTGGAGTTGTGCTGCTACACACCAAGGAGTTCCCAGAATCTGGGAGAGAGGTCTGGATCAGATCCTTCCCTTGCATGGCCCTGCTGACACCTTGATCTCAGACTTCCCAGCCTCCGTAACCATGAGACAAGGAATTTCTATTGTTTAAGCCACTCAGTGTGTGGTAGGTACCATAGCCCTAGCAAACTGATACAGTGACTAGCATATCTCTTGCAGTGGTTGGGGGCTGTGGGCAGATGTTGAAGTGCTTTAGCTTGCTTGTATGGGCTGCTTCATTCCCTGTTCCAATGAAGACCCCATCGCCTTAGTCCTGGGAAGCACCGTTCTCCCAAGTTATATCCACTAAGAATAATCTTGGTAGGCTACAGAGGCTGGCAGTGGGCTGTGATTGGAAGACTCAAGGCTATTTCTTATTTTATTTTATTTTTTTAATATCCCAAGCAAGGCATACTTAACTCCTAATTCCACTTCTTAATTAAACATTAAAAGTTCGCACTGGCTCTGCAGAACATGCAGTTATCTGTTCACTTGCAATCATGCTAAATTCATAAATCTAATTTGGCTCTGGCATTAAGCCAGGAGCAAATGCAAGAGATTAACTTTTTCAACCTATCAGGACTGAAAATGAAAATTATTCTAATGTTATTTTTTTTAATTGATCGATTTAATGTGATTTCTAGAGGCCACATGCAGATCTCTTGCACGTGAGGAGAATAGGAAATGGGAAAATAAAGCTCATCCCTTCTAGCCACTTGCTTACGCAAATTCAATCATGAAAGATGTCACCGAAGCCATCACATGGCGAGCTGGCTTCTGACTTACAGAGTCATAGAGTCCTACAGAGGTCACCTTGGACAGGTGTTGCCTTTTACACATGAGAAGTGAGGGTCGGGAAGTCTATGCAGTCAAAACTCCCTTGTTGAGGTTCTGCCACAGTCCAGCCACTGAGGTAGCACTAAGGGTGCCAGCATGAGTTGTATCCCCTGCCCTCAAGGATCTGATGGTCCAGTGGGGGGCGGAGGACAGTGAATTAACAGTTCAGTCCCTGTAATAAACGCGGTGATGAGCACATGCACAGGACACCAGACCAGCACAGCGGAGAGGCTTTGCAGTCTCTAGGAAGGTGACCAAGGATGGCTTTCTGGAGGGGAAGGCACTTCAGCTGAACCTGGCAGGAAGACTAGAGCTGGCCAGGTGTCAGAGGAGGAAGGATGAGTGTTTCGGGAAGCAGGAACAGCAAGAGGAACAGCCCGAAGCTGAGACACAGACCAGTCCTCCAGCTGTGCAGGGCTCTACCCACTGTTCCAAGGAGCTCAGGCATCATTGGAAAACTACGGGGATCTTTGAAATGCTTTGGAAAGGGCTCTGCAAAGTTTTGTCAAGTCTCATTGGCCAGAATGGGGTCACTCTGTGGGGATGGGAGGTGGGGCTTTTGCCCTCCAGGGAACATTGGAAATGTGGTGGTTACAACTTGGAATTTATGCTACTGGCATCTAGTGAGTAGAGCTGATGGGTGCTATTAAACATCCTACAATGCATAGGTAAGGCCCCCACCCCACAAAAAATTACCTAGCCCAAAATGTACATGTGCTGAGACTGAGAGACTCTGGCTGTAACCAATTATTAATAAGGGAATGCAATGACCATAGGCCAACCAGGTGGTCCCCTGGGTCTGGAAAAGGCATCAACTCCCCCTGAGCTGTGCGTGACAGCAGACACCTGAGCAAAGTGGGAGGAACCGGGGGGAAGGTGGGACTGGATGCAGGGCAGGTGCTGACCGCGGACTCACTGTAGACAGCTTCACCCAAGAAAGCTTGTTCCTCCTCGTCCGCGGGGGAGCGGCCGGGCCAGCACTTCAGAAACCAGTTGCCTTTTTCCTGATGGACAGATGGCAGGGCCAGCCCAATTTTGTGAGGCCCGAAGCTTACACAGTTTGGGAAGGCTTCTTAAAAAAAATACAAAATTAGATGCAAAACCTACTGTATATTTAGAAGAAAATGCATCCAAACAAATGACACATTTAAAATAAACTAACCAGTACCGCAGATGGAAGGGGCCGTGCAGACGCGGCCCGGAGCTCGGGGCTCGCTGGCTCGGCCGTGAACGCCCCGTGGCGGGGTGGGCATGAGGCCTGCGTGTTCGCGGGGCCTGTGGGGAAGTGATGGCGTTCCCGCTCGGCTCCCAGCAGGAGATTCAATCACGGCACCACACGAGACCTTGCCTTGGCAGTGTAGCCTCATTCCTCATCTTGGGGAAAGGAAAACCCTTCGGAAACTTGCTCTAGTGGAGACAGATGCTGGGGGCCCTGGAGCAGTGCAGAGGGGTCAAAGTGCGCAGGGACGCTGCAGCTGGTCCCCGTGGCAGCCCCTGCCCCTCCTCGGGGAGGCAGCCGTGCTCTGTAGCGAGTGCACTTCGGAAAGCCTGAGCGGCCCCAACACGGGGCTCCCCAGCTTTGCCCAGGCCAGGTGTCAGCACTGCCCTCCCTGCGGGTCCTGCAGCTGTTGCCCCACTTCAGGTCAGGCAGCCAGAGGACGGGTGAGAACCACGGCCACTGCCCAGAGACCCGCCAGGCATCCCCTCGTGGACCCATGGCACGGGACACACGACAGTCACCTCCTTTCCCACGGGCCTTTTCCAGCTGCTCCCCAGACAATAGGAGAAGGCCCAGGGGTGAGGACTCCTAATCTTGAAGCCTCCAGAATGCTTTTGGCCTCACCCTGCCATTCAGGTGAAGTCGAAGGGGTACCCCACTGGCTGCTCCCCACTTCTGGCCATCAGAGGAGGTGCCCCACCAAACAACAACCCACCCCAATCCCAGAACCCCCCAATATCATAAGCTGTCCTCTCTTTCTGTGATTGTTAAATGGGAGGAGAAATGATAACACAGACCTCACCAGGCTATCATGAAAACTAAACCGAGGCTCTTTTCCAGTGCCTACGGGGCCCCTCCCTGCCTCTCCCTTTTCAGCCGTTGCCCCCTCTCCATGTGTCACGTAGCTCCTCCATGTGGCCTTCTTCCTGCTCCTCAAATGCACCAAGGCCTGCACCACCTCAGGGCCTTTGCACTTGCTGTTCCATCTAACTGGAAGGCTGTTCCCTCTGCCCTTCACCTGGCTCGTTCTTGAGCGGCCTCGTAGCTCATGTTAAAGGACGATCTCAGGAGGCCTTCCTGGGTCTCTCCAGCTCATGCAGGTCCCCACCCCCCATTACTCTACCTGAAAAGCTACCGGCTGCCTTCCTACTCTTATTTACTTTTGCCACTGGTGTCTGTCTCCCCAGCTAGAAGTTTCTCTCTACGAGTGCAGGGCCATGACTCTGTTCACAGCTGCATCCCAGGACCACAGAGCCTGGCACAAGGCAGGCTCTCAAGGAATCCTTGCTGAATGAATGCATGGATTAGTGAATGAATGAAACAATGAGATCATGGAAGCCAAGTCCTGGGGATACCAAAGGTAATTAATAAATTGTTCTGTCTTCTCTGCCTTTATTCTCAAAGTGGATTCGCATCTTTGCTTTGGGCCTCTGTTAGGAAAGAAATGCACCAGAGGTGGTTAGGAGACATACTGGGGCTGGGGCCAGAGGGTCAGTGCTAGTGAGAATTCTTAAATCTCTGCATGAGGGAGACCTCCAGTTCCTTCTACATGCAGAAGATGATCCAAGCTCATATGTAACTGAAACGTGTTATTTCTTTCTTTTCTTTCTTTCTTTCCTTTTTTTTTCAGACAAGGTCTTACTCTGTTACCCTAGCTGGCATGCAGTGGTGTCACTGTAGCTCACTGCAACCTCAAATTCCTGGCCTCAAGCAATCCTCCTGCCTGGGACTCCCACGTGCTAGGATTATGGGCGTGAGCCGCTGTGCCCAGCCCATTTCTATACCACCTTGTTCTTGATATTTCTGGAAAAGCTGATTGCAAAGATACTATTCAACAGAGGTAATATACACTTGACCCTTGAACATACATTCTTGCCTGAATATGAACACACTAAACCCAGAGCCAGCTTGGACATAGACACAATGCAGGCGCTGAGGGGCTGGCCACCTCCCCCTCTGTCAGCTGTGAGACTCTGAGCAAGTTACCAAATCTCTCAGGCCTCAATTTCCATGTCTGCTAAATGGAGAGGGACTCATTTGCGCCAGTCGTCTCCCAAGGCGGTAGTGAGTCATGAGTGGGTTGGGGGATATGAAGCTAAGAGCAGTCCCTGGGGTGCCTGCAGGCCTGTGCCTCCTTGGAAGTGGGCACTCTCATTTGTGCCCCTTCTGTGGGTCCAGATGGATGCATTCCTGTGTGCCTAGGACAGAGCTTTCTGGGCTTTATGTAGTGGCCAGCAGGCTTGGGAGAGTGTGACACCATGGTTGGCTGTGGACTGAGTGTCAGGGGCCACGGTAGAGTCCTACTGAGTCCCTGTGCAACTTTGGGCCGACCTCTTTCTCCTTCTGGGCTGTGACACCCTCACCTCTACAGTGTGTGTGTGTGTGTGTGTGTGTGTGTGTGTGTGTGTGTGTGGGGATTAAACTGGCCACCATAGTTCCAAACTTGCCGATCTTAATGGACACGCTCCCCTACCCCCAGAGGATGGATACAGTTACATTACGGGCTCAGTTCCAGATCACTACAATAAAGTGACTATTGCAATAAAGCGAGTCACACAAACTTTTTTGTTTCCTGCTACATGTAAAAATTATGTTTATACTATACTGTAGTCTATTAAGTGTGCAATAGCATTATGTCTAACAAGGATACATACTTTAATTTAAAAATACTTTATTGCTAAACAATGCTATCGATCATTAGACCTTCAGTGAATCTTAATCTTTTTGCTGGCGGAGGGTCTTGCCTCGATGTTGAAGGCTGCTGACTGATCAGGGTGGTGGTGGCTGAAGGTTGGAGTGGCTATGGCAATTTTTTAAAAATAAAATAATGACGTTGGCCACATAGATTGACTTTTTCTTTCTCAAAGGATTTCTCTGCAGCATGCAAAGCAGTTTGGTAGCATTTTACCCACAGCAGAACTTCTTTCAAAATTGAAGTCAGTCCTCTCAAACCCTGCTGCTGCTTTATCAACTAAGTTTATGGAATATTCTAGATCCTGTGTTGTCATTTCAACAGTGTTCACAGCATCCTCCCTAGGAGTAATTTCTACCTCAGAACACTACTTTCTTGGCTCATTCATGAGAAGCAACTCCTCATCCGTTCAAGTTTCATCATGAGATTTCAGCAATTCAGTCTCATCTTCAGACTCCCCTTCTAATTCTACTTCTCTTGCTATTTCTACCACATCCGCAGTGACTTCCTCCATTGGACGCTTGAACCCCTCGAAGTCATCCATGAGGGTTGGAATCAACTTCTTCCAAACTCCTGTTAACGTTGCTATTTTGATCTTCTCCCCTGAATCACAAATATTCTTACTGGCATCTAGAATCCTTCCCAGAAGGTTTTCAATTATCAGAGGAATTGTTGTCTATGGCAGCTATAGCCTTAGAAATGTATGTCTTAAATAATAAGACTGGAAAGTCAAAATTACTCCTTGATCCATGGGCTGCTGAATGGATATCGTGTTCATAGGCATGAAAACAACATTAATCTCTTGTATGTCTCCCTCAGGTGCATTGGGTGACCAGGAGCATTGTCAATGAACAGTAATATTTTGGAAGGAATCTTTTTTTTTTTCTGAGAAGTACCACTCAACAGTGGGCTTAAAATATTAGGTAAACCATGCTGTAAACAGATGTGCTGTCATCTAGGCTTTGTTATTCCATTTATAGAGCACCGGCAGAGTAGATTTAGCATAACTCTTAAGGGCCCTAGGATTTTCAGAATGGTAAATGAGCATTGGCTTCGACTTAAAGTCACCAGCTGCATTAGCCCCTAACAAGACAGTCAGCCTGATCTTTGAAGCTTTGAAGGCAGGCTTTGACTTCTCTTCTTGACCTATCAAAGTCCTAAATGGCATCTTCTTCCAGTTGAAGGCTGCTTTGTCTACATTGAAAATCTGTTGTTCGGTGTAGCCGCCTTCATCAATGATCTTAGCTAGATCTTCTGGATAACTCGCTGCAGCTTCTGCATCACCACTTGCTGCTTCACCTGTACTTTATGTTACGAAGATGGGTTCTTTTTGTAAACCTCGTGAACAAATCTCTGCAAGTTTCAAACTTTTCTTCTTCAGCTTCCTTCCCTCTCTCAGACTTCACAGAATTGAATAGAATTAGGACCCTGCTCTGGATTAGGCTTTGGCTTAAGGGAATGTCGTGGCTGGTTTGATCTTCTCTCCAGACCACTAAAACTTTCCCCATGTCAGCAATAAGGCTATTATCGCTTTCTTTTCATCCATGTGCTCACGGAAGTAGCACTTTTAATTTCCTTCAAGAACTTTTCCTTTGCATTCACAACTTGGCTAACTGGTGCAAAAGGCCAAGCTTTCAGCCTGTCTCTGCTTTTGACATGCCTTCCTCAGTAAGCCTGATCATTTCCAGCTTCTTATTTAAAGTGAGAGATGTGTGACTCTTCCTTCCATTTGAGCACTTAGAGGCCATTATAGGGTTATTCATTGGCCTGATTTCCATATTGTTGTGTCTCAGGGAAATAGGGAAGCTTGAAGCGAGGGAGAGAGACAGGGAACGGCCAGTTGGTGGAGCAGTCAGAACACTCGCAACGTTTATCAATGAAGTTTGCCATCTTACATGGGTGTGGTTTGCAGCACCCCGGAACAGTTACAATAGTATCATCAGAGATCACTGATCACAGATCGCCACAACAGATATAATAATAATAAGGCAATTTGAAGTATTGCAAGAATTACCAAAATGTGACACAGAGACAGGAAGTGAGCACGTGCTGTTGGAAAAATGGTGCTAATAGACTTTCTGGAAGCCGGGTTGCCACAGACCCCTAAAAAACGCAGTATCTGCAAAGCTCAGTAAAGCCAAGTGCAATAAAATGAGGTCTACCTATAAACGCAAACAAACAAAAGTGGGGTGCCCTGAAGCTCATCTGTGGACCCCAGGGACCTAGATTCCAGGGTCTTTAAGGACCTCCACACTCTGTGTCAGTTCATGATTCTTTGGGACAAACGAGTGTAGCTGACCACAGGGCCCCGTGCCCAAGGGAATTCCAGGTGTCAGAGTGGACAGAGCACCCTGGCGCCTCTCGCATTCCCACAACTCACGGTGGCCCTCGCTGAGCCTGCGCCCAAAGCCGGCCTGCAGAGAGACGCGCTGGGCGAGAGGAAGCTCTCAGGTAGAAGGAGCACGACTGATGGGAAGAGGACGAAGACGAAAGTGGGGCTAAAGGGTTACAGGGAAACGACAATGATAACATTGATGAACCTTGAGTGATAACGTGCTCTGTGCCTGGTCCTGGTCGAAGCGCTTTGCAAGAATTAAGTCATTCACCATCACAGTACCAGAAGGCAGGAGCTCAAACCTTGCAAAGTACTTTCCCTTTTGTTTATCTGATTCAGTTTCCCTCAAATCCCTGAGTAGTTGTCAGGGATGAAAGTGTCACTCCCATCTTAAAGACAAAGAAACAGAGGCTCAGAGAGGTGAGGCGAGTCACCCAGGGTCACAGGATTCCTCCGGGACCCTGACTTGCAGGCTTGCTTTGGTGCGCTTTCCGCTACCCCACGATTTGCCAGCAGAGGGCAGAAGAGAGCTCTTCTCCTGCTCTTTTCCCAGGCCGGCCCGCTGCAGCCCTAGACCCAGAGATGTCACAGGGCAGGCGGCAAGGATCCGTTCATCCGGATGCCCATTAAAAAGGAAAAAAAAAGTATTATTTATTTCTTAACTTACAAATTGCTCAAACAAGTCACTTCATCCCTCTGAGTTTAGTTCCCATATAGTTCCTATATAGATAAAACGAAATATTTAGCAGTGTCTGGCACAGAGCAAGTACTAAAAATAGTAGTTACTGCTATTGCCATTATCCATTGATTTGCACACTATTTCATTCATTCCTCCAATCATTTTAATTCACCAAACATTAATTCATTTAGTATCTGTTAGGGGCAATGCCTGGGGGTGAGTTTCAAGGGTGACTCAGATACGTTCTCCCAAAGCAGGGAGCGAAAGCATCGCAAAGTGACTGCAGTACACTGTGGCAAAGAGGAGAGGGCTCCTCCCTGGGGGGAGAAATAAAGGGCTCCTTTTGGGATGCGCAGACCTCAGCCTGGACCAACGGGATCCCTCTCTCTGAGGATGGGGCTGCCTTGTCTGCATTGTTGCAAAACTTCACAAATATTTCTGAACATGAGCTAAGTTCAGGGAACCACATCGAAGTATGCATAGGATTTAATCCACTGAGGATGATTACAATCAGGACCCATATTTCTTCCCGAGGGAGGTTTGCTATGCCTCCGTGGGTGCAGGGAACTGGGTGAGGACTGCAGAAGCCTTACAATGACAGGGACACAGGAGACACAGCCTTCGTCCACAGTGTAGGAGTCTTCTCCACCTCCCCAGGGACACATGGTCCTGGAGCCTTTGCCTGAACCTCACTCCTCTTTTGAGCCTCAGTTTCCCCATTTGTATGAAAGGGTTTGCATCAGAACATTCTTTAGATGCCTTTCCGCTCTGACATGATACGACTTTGATGCAGACATCACTGCTCTGCGAGGCAGCCTGTTAGATAAGACAGTGTGAACTTCAAGAGGAATCTGCTCCATGTCGGCTACGGCTCCTTGTCACCCACAGAGAAAGCCCACGCCCTTTGCCCTGGGACTCGGGCCCCTTGTGGAGGCAGCCCCTGCACCCTGCCCTTCTCATCTCCTTTATGCGTCAGTTACAAGGAAGCGACCTGCTCCCTCTTCTCCAGGCCCTTTGCCAGATCACTCTACCATCCTGATTTTCTCTCCCTCCTCCAAACTTCACCCGCCTCTGCACCTGAATCGGAGCCTGTCAAACCCTTTAGGGCCTTGTTCAAATGCTGCCTCCTCTATGAGGTCATCCCTGATTTCTCCCAAGCGGAGTGACTTCTCCTTTTTATGTCTCCCACACCCAACTGCACATCATTATCCCTACTATTCACCAGGAGCTTACTCTGTGCTGGTCATTGACCCTTTCACAAGGCTATGATATTGTTATTATTGCCATTTCCATTTTATGGATGAAAAACGTGAGATCCAGGGAGGTTAAATGACTTGCCCATGGAGACACTGCTGTATATTCCAGTAGTTCCTGCAAGTGTCTCATCTCAATGCCAGACTGGAGCCTCCTCCTGGGCAGCCGAAATGCCATCAGTTGTATTTCTCAGGTCCTAGAAGGAGAACTCGAAAACTTGTATTAAAGGATGCAGCAGTTTCTAGGAAGATAACATCGGCAGGATGGGACAGCAGGAGCGGGGGAGAGTCAAAGCTATCTCTTGGGACATTTAAAAATGAGAAGAATCACGAAGAAACAAAAAATTAGGGCCAACTCTATCTTAATCCAAGCCAGTGAAATCTGTGCCCATCCTTAGCTGCAGCAGGCTGGGAAAAATATCCCCTTCAAGAGCACGAGGTTCAGACCCAAGCCTTGCAAAGAATCCCAGACATGTTTAGGTGATGCAATTTTTAAAGCCAAGACTTTTTTCTGAAAGCTGGGAATGGAAAATAAAATAATAGCCACAACACAAGTGAAATGCAATTTTTAATTTGACTCTTGGACGTGTAGGAAAGGAGGGCATCAGGGGACTAGTGTGGAAGGAGTCCCTTGTACAAGGCTGCGGCAGAGCAGACACATGCCCCCTTCCTTCCTTCACAGCTGCTTTTTAATTCACGAAGTTGCTCGCATGGGAAAAGCTGCTCGTCCATAATTGTCCCGGGGGCAGCCAGCATTAATGGAGTCTTGCGAAACTGGTCTTTTTGGACAAGGTGTTTGAAAAATGACCACCAAGGGTTAAGAACCAGGGGGGTTTATCTTTCATTTGTGCAGAGATGAATCCCAGATACTTCTTTTTATTCTGGAACTTTTTTTCCTTGGCTTTTCAAGCCTCCAAATGAATAGGGGGGAAAGAGTGAGCTGAAGTGATTCCAATTTGCAACAGGAGTGCAATTTCAATTGATTTAAAGTGGGGAGCAACACGGGTAATGATCACACAAAGAGGCTGGAATTAGTCAATAAATAAGGTTCAGGGTCCCAAGCCTGACTTCTCTTTCATTAACTTTAAGGAATGAGAATAAAAAGACAGTGGTTCCATTTATCAGGTTGCTAGTAAAAACATGAAGTGGCGCATCCCACGGCTCGGGACCCGGACCAGGTCATGGGAGGCACCGTGATCTAATCTGGAATTTACCCACCCGGCAATATGATTCGACTCGTGAAGATGGACTTACCAATTGCACCCTGCCCAAGAGCTTGGCTGCTCTCAGCCGCACGCCCTCATGGGCTGAGAAACCAGAACCCTTGTCCTTTGTTTTGGTGACACGGAGTCTGACCAAACATTGCCCTCCTAGAGCACTGGATAATCCACCTCTCCTTCCTCCCTCCTCGTCTTCCCCGTACTGCATCCCGTTCTGGCTGTCAGTCATGGAGAATTGCTTTCGTTAATTCAATGTCTAGTGCTGGACAGCTCCCCATCCAGTCGGAGCATGATCATGGCTGTGGCGCAGTGTTAGTAAGATGAAGGGTTTGGAATGATCTCTGGCACACAGTAAACACTCAGTGTGTGTTAGTGCTTATTATTGTAGGTGTTGCTTTTCTGATTATTACCTAGAGGATGATAAATGCTATGCTGGGTGTGTGTGCATGTGTGTGTGAGCACACGTGTGTGCGTGTGCTGTGGGGAGGAGCAAGTAGCATAGCACAGTAGTGAGACTAAGGTAGGAGGTCAGGGAAGGCTTGGGATTTGAGCACACGTGACATCCATTTGGAAGAGTAAGTTTCCCAGTTTATATGTAGCATGCTGTAGTTGATGCAGGCACTACAGATACAGACTAGAGCCAGAGTGTGAGGGTCTCATGCAGCACTCCCCATGCAATTTGGATTTTCATCCCGTAGGTTTTTAACCTTTTCCATTTCTGAAAAGCACAGATGAAGGAACAAGGAATGTGAGGGCTCTGGGAGCAAAACCCAAAGAAGCTCTTCCAGGGTTGACATGTTGAGGGAGTCTCATATTTTAACTTTAAAATTCATTCTAAATTTGTGTTCTATTTTGTAATATAGTCCAATATAAAAATTAAAATGATGGAACTCTAGGAAGATACTCCACGTTGACCTGGGGGGTTTTCCTGCCTGACACTCCTGGAACCTGGGGACCCAATCCAAGCAACACCACTGCAGATGGTGGCTGGAAACTTGGGGAAGGATTTTAAGAGGGAGAAAGGTGTGCTCAAGTTTGCAGTTGAGAAAGACGGGGTCGATGGCTTAGAGGGAGCAAGTCAGGGGGGCCAGGAATCTAGTCCAAAGGTCGCTGCAGTGGTTCATTGCCCAATCCAAGGGGGTAGCAGAGATGGAGCTGCAAACGGCCCCTGCAAGTTCCCGTGTTCCAGGGCACCTTCCTCGTCATTGAGATGAGTAGCCACGTCTTCTTGTTTTTTGTAGTTGCCTGCAACTCTCACTCTTCCTTTTCATTTCAAATGATGATTCCTTATTTTAAAGGTTTCTGGGCCTGAAGATTCAACATTTCTGTGTAATGTAACTGGTTCAGGCTTGCGCATTGTCTCAGTATTAGATGACACCTTGGCAAGCCCCTTCCAGTGTGGCTGGTGGGCAGGTCAGCACAAGCATTCGATGGGGAAGTGGAGGCAGCAGTCACTCAGAATCCCTGGGGGGGTCTCAGGCCAGTCCAGAACACCTGTGCAGGGCCCTTTGGTTTTCAGTCCATACTGGTCATGCAGAGAGGTCCACTGCCCGTGGCTGCCTTGCTCTGATTTGGTCAAGTTTGGGTTCTGTGGCCCCTGCCAGGGTGGGAGGCCCAGCTTCCCTTTCCACACCACTCAGCATGGCATGGGCCCCCATTCCCATGGCACCCACCGACCTCCCACCCCCTCCACTGTCCTTGGGGAGAGCACCTCCAGCATAGCCCACCTCCTCCCCTCTCGACCCTTAGAGCCCCTCCGCTTCTCAGACAGTGCACCCCCAGCATCCGGTTAAGTTTCCTTAAGCCTCTGTGTGTTATTTGTCTCGTGGGTCTGTGACAATTCTCCTTTGTCAGAGCAGACAGGCAAGCAAAGAAACAAAAACAAAAATGAACAAACAAAAACAGGAGGCGGACACATCTATGACAGTAAGAACCAAATATGAATTAAAACCTCATCGACTCACCCTGTGTTATGCGTTTGTTTAATGTTCCTATCACCCCCCCACCCCCCACTGTCCCCAGCTAAACATTTTTTAATGGCATAAGTTTCCACGTTTGTGCATGTGTTTCTCTGTATCTGAGATGGAGATGAGGATGCTGGGCCCGTTTTAGGCCATTAGCACAGGCGACTTTCTCCTGGTGCGGTCTGTCGCAGGGACCAGGTGCTGTTCAGAGGGCCACCTGGTGAGCATAGGTTCAAGGAAGGGAAGGTCAGTGTTGCCAGGAAGCCTTCTGCTAGACTGGCAGCACCTCGGAGGGTTCATCTGCACCAAGCACAAGACCTGGCTCAGCAGAGGCGACAATAATGGACACTTACCGTATACCACACCATGTCCCCACAGTTTACGTGTACTAGCTTCTCTGAGCCTCACAGCCCCCTATGAGGAAGGCACTGTTAGGGATATGGGGGCTGTAGTCAGCAGAATAAGGATCCCCAAAGATGTCCACACCCTCATCCTTGGAACCTGTGAATACGTGGCCATTTTTGGCAAAAGGGACTTTGCGGATGTGGTTAAGGTTAAGGGCCTTGAGATGGGGAGGTCACTACGGATTACCCAGGCAGGTCCAGTGTGATCACACGAGTCCTTAACATTGGAGAACCGTCTCCTGGCTGCAGAGAGCAAGAGAGATGGCAGCGTGAGAAGAATTTTGCCCCTTGCTGCTGGCATTGAAGAGGGAGGACGCGGTCGTGATCCGTGGAATGTGGGCAGCCTCGGACAGCTGGGAAAGGCAAAGATGGGTTCTCCCTGAGAGCCTCCAGAAACGAACGCAACCCTTCTGATACCTGGATTCTAGCCCAGCGAGACCCCGTGAGCCCTTGATTTTAGCTGTGTTAGAAGGTTAGTTCTTCCAATCTACAGAGCTATAAGATAGTAAACGTGCGTTGTTTACTAGCTTAGTGGTAACAACCACTAAATTTGCGGTCATTTGTTACAGTAGCAGTAGAGAACTGACAAAGATTTTCTGAAAGGTTAAATGACACAGGTAATAGCCAACAGGGCTGGGATTAAAACCCAAGCAGTCTGGTTCTGAAGCCCAGGCCCTTAAGGCCCTTAGGCATCATGGCCAGCCGACCACCATCATTGACTGAGTAAGTGAGTAAGCACAGGAGGGAAGGAAACAAGATTAGGGCAAGGAAGGGGAAAAGGAGGGACAGAAAGAGGAAACACTTGTGCAGGGTAATAGTCTTGTGTTCTGTCCACTTCCATTGTGTAGGGGCTTCTGCTTACTCAACAATAACCATAAAACGTGCTCGCTCTCTCTCCCTGCACCCTTCTTCTGCGCTTCCTCTCTTTCTCTCTCCCTCCTCCCTTCTCATACTGCCAGAAGCACCTAACGCTGCACTTTCTAGAACCTTTGTCTGAGAATCCCTTTGGTCAGGGCGTGGTAGAATTTCCAAGATGCGGGAGGCAAGCAAGCACACTGCTTCGCATTCAGCCTCTGGCTGAGATTTAGAAGTGTCCTCACCTCACCAGTGACCCGTGCCACCTCCCCACTTTGTTATGGTTTCACTTTCTGACCCTTAAACCACCTGTTCAGGCCACAACTAGGGTTGCCAGATTTTGCAAATAAAAAACAGGGCGCCCAGTGAAATTCAGATCTCAGATAAACAACAAATAATTTTTTAGCATAAGGATGTCTCAAATATTGCATGGGACATTCTTATACTAAAAGTTATTATTTATCTGAAATTCAAATTTAACTGGGCATCTTGCATATTTATCTGGCAACCCAACCCACAGCAGACCAGCAAGGAGACCATTCTGGGGCAGGAGATGTTTGCAGCCGCTTGAACCATGCTGGGCAGGGCTGTCCGTTCCAGGCCAGCACAGAGAGGGGATTCTCCACATCTTCTGCACAGAAGTGCTGGACAGATGCCCCGTCTGGGGCAGGGGGTGAGGGCACAGAAGGGAGGGTGAGGTGGGTGGAGGAGGTAGGCTAGGACAGACATGGGATCCTCAGGCCAGCCGTCATGACCCAGAAGATGCCGCCCAGTCACCTTCAGCCTTCCAGATGGTTCCTCCAGCGGTTCTAGCAGTGGGATGGCCAAGCTGTCCTGGGCAGGCAGGAGGCAGAGGGATGTGAGAATGATTCACCCTTTGGGGGCTTTGGGCCTCTTGGGTCTCACAGTGGTTTGCCAGAGGTGTAGGGCCCCAGGTCTAGAACGCCTGTGCTTTCGTTCCATGCCTTCTGCACTGTGACCCCTGACCCTATAACACCCTCTACCACCCACATACTCAGAGTCCCCCCAACACTCCCATTTCTTAATTTTGTCTTTTACTTTGACTTTTCCACCAGCCACTGTAGCATTTGTTGGGAATTCAATTGTCTAGCAATCCACAGACCAATCAATAACCAAGTCGTAGTTACCGAGTGCCTACTGTGTTCAAAGCATGTGTCCATCTCAGTAGTAAAGACAAATGTCTGTCTTCCAGGAGCTTATTGTCAAACTGAAAAATGATGTAGGGGGAAAATGAGCAAATGAGAAGATGGTTCTGTCATTTACGAAGCATCCATTAGACATCCGTCACCATGTGGGGTGCCAGAGACATGGGAAAAGCTCACATCAGCGAGGAGAGCCCAAGAAATGAACAGTCACTGGGGTGCACGGAGACAGAGCCCCTAACCCAGTCTGGGTGCCCGGAGAAGGTTTTGCTGAGGCCAAAACAGTCTAGAGAGAGAAGTAGAAGTCCAGTGGGCGAGCGAAGCCACAGCGAGATGCTGCTCTCCCCACTTCTGCTTGAGGTCTTTGAATATTTAATTCTACCTCCTCCATTTGTTGTGCAATTAGATGGAGAAAAATTCATTCACCAGAATTCCTCCTGTGAGGAGATCACAGAACTCATCTGGAAGATATACTTGGATAAGCTGTTTTGGTGTGGAGTGTGAAGAGAGATTCTGAGAGCTCACTTAAGCCACACAAGGTGGCTCCTCACTGCAATGCCTGGGTCAAGAGTGTCGGTGGCAATGTTGGCTTTGCACCTAAACCCTGGTTTTCTTAAAAGATTGTTCCTTTGTTCACCATCTGGCCTCAGTATCTCCTAAAGCCTGAAGTGGAAACGCCGGCCCTGAAGAACCATGTAATTCCTGCTACGTTGGGCTCTTCCTCTGAGCCAGGTGATAAGGGAAGAGTTACGGTCTTTGTTCTCCATTCTCCATTGTCTACACGGCACGTAGTTCTGAGCACACTTTCTCAATACAGCTGCATGCATTTTTTTATAACTTGTTTACAGCAACCACTTTTCCAACAGTTTGTGAAAATAATAAAACATGCACAACATAGAAGCTTTTAAAACAATGAGGAGTAGATCAAATAAACAGTATCAATTTAAAATTTTTTATTCACAAAACATCATGAATGATACAATGCACTTACCTATTTCAAATAGTCATTTGGACAATCACAGTCTTTTTGTCTGACTTTTCTTTTCAGATCTGATTAGACGAGAGTTGTTTTAAGTCTAGAAATCTGGTTGACCCTGAGATAGTCCTGGGAAGACTATTGTACTTGTGTTGTTAGCTCATTTTTAGCTCCAGGTTTCTTTGCAGGAATCTTTTGAAGCTGCCTGTCCATTTTGTAAGGGTTGGGTTAGCTAAAACTAGATAATATGTTGTAAAATCCTCTTAGCTGGGCAAACATGAACTGAATCCATCGCGGTATATCCACAAGTTAAAGAAGCGGGGAGCTCCTCCCTGCCAACTCTCCACTGCTGGGACTTTTCTCGGAGGATGTGCGGGGACCATAGGTGACACGTGGCTGCCCGGCAGTGGGCTGAGTGAGGGCGCTAGTGCCAATGTGCATATGAAATATGAGTAAGGCTTAATTTCACATTTTTAGCTCTTAATAAATATCCATGAAAGTTCTCATTTTGTCTTCCCAGCATTCATTGGATCATGGTTTATACCCTGCTTTGGAAACGACCGAGCTGCAGGGGGGGACATACTGATACAAGCCAAGGAATTGCACAAATGAATGTTTAAGACCAGTGGTGATGTACTCCGTGAAGACAAACCCAGGCTGCCGAGGGAGAGCATGGACTAGGAGGCTAAGTCTTTGACGAGGCGGTCAGGGACCTCTTCCTTGAGAATACTAATTGAGCTGAGATTCAAAGACAAAACACAGCTTCCCAGATGAGGTGTCGGGGAAGAGACATCTATATACAGGAAACAACATCTGTAAGGGCCCGGAGGCCGGAGGAAGCAGAGTCCACTAGGGCAACCGCAAAGAGGCCGGTGCACAGAAAGTGAGTGCGACAGTGGCATCAGATAAACCCGACACCTCTTAGACACAGGGGACTCTGAGAGGTTGCATTTCAAAGGAGGTGCTGAGAAAGTACCCTGGGAGGAAGAGAGGCTGAGAGGGGAAACCAAAGGTATGAACACAGCTCACTTGGCCCCTAGCCGAGGACAAGTTTGGGGCAGCTGGCAGTAGGTACGGCCCGAGGGACCCGGAGGAGGGCTGCCCGAGCACATTGGGATTCAGCCGAGAACGTCCGCGAGACAAGAATGATTAATAATGCGAGAGGGCAGTGAAGTGTGCAGGGAAGGGCAGGCATCCATTGACAGCAGTCACAGTTGCCGATAAAAACCCAAACCTGCCGTCCGCTGGCAAGTCTTTTCCTTGTTTTAAAATTAGTCTGTGTCCCCAACCCCCCACTCCAGCATTAAATTACAAATTAGTTCTCCTGCCGCATGGTACTTACATGCTCCTCAACTCAGCTCTGCCACAAGCCTCGAGGCACAGGGAAGACTTTCAAAATGAAATATAAATTGCTTTATGACCTGCATTTAATTAATGCCACCTTACACTTAAGGTCTGAAAGAAGACTCTATAAACACACTTTAGCACACATGCTCTTCCTGCAAAGATTGAAGAGGGAAAAACAACGATGGCATTAGCCTCAGTTACATTCAAAGAGCAAAACACACTTCTTTACTCTGGGTAAATATTGTAGGATCCACTGGAAGCCATTTGCAAAGCACATACTGAGAAACTAATATTTACAGTGAGAAATATTTATGTTCGTGGGAGGCAGCATCGTGTAGGCAAAAGAGCGAGGGTTTTGGAATCAGACAGTGCCGGGTTTGAATCTCGGATCCCCAAGTTACCTGCAGCGTCAACTTGGAAATCTTGTGCAAGGTCTCAAAGCCTCGGTTTTCTCATTTGCAAAATGGGTGAAATATATTTACTTTGTGGAGTTATTACGAAGATTAAATGAGACCGTGAACGTGAACAACTGATGTCTCTGGTGTGTTCTAGGTTCTCCATCAGGGTGTGTGTGCATCTGTGTGTGTGCATGTGTGTGCATATGTGTGTGCATGTGTGTGCATGTGTTGCTTATGTGTGCGTGCACACAGGTGCATGTGTGGATCTGTTGCATGATGTTACCTAAGAGTTAGCAAAGAGGCTACAATTGGCAGGTCTTCTCCTCTTTGCATTTCACCACAAGCCTAGGACAAATATTAACCCTTTTGAAAAAAATTTGAGCTTTTTTAACTTTCCAACTCTGTTATTTTTGAGACTTGTTTGCTATTATAGCATGTGACCTTGGGCAAGTCCCTTAAATGATTCTTATTGTATCTTACATATTCTTGTAAGTACCCTTAAATTCTGGGAAGAAAAGATAAAGGCAAGTAGGAAGAAAGAAGAGGTAGGGAAGGAAAAACACAATAGTACTAAAAATGAATAGAACTTACTTGTGGTCAGGCCCTGCTCTAAATGCATAACACATTTATTCCTTTAATCATCACAACAATCCTATGAGGTAGAAACCACTTCATCCCCACTTTTCAGATGAGAAAACTGAGGTTCTACTACTTGCTGGGTGGCTTGAGACAAGTGGCTTAGCTTCTCTGAGCCTTGGTTTCCTCACCCTGAAGATGGAAATAATAATGATATCCACACTGCCGAGATTTCTGGTGAAGATTAAATTATATAATGCACGTAAAAGATCCTTGCCACATACATAATGCATGGTAAGAAGTATTATTTCCCAAGGAAGAATGGAGCAAGGATGGTCTCATTCTTCCCTCCCAAGAGTCTTGTTGGGAAAAGGAATGCAGGGGTGAGCAGAGGAGAGAAGTGGGGAGGTGCGAAGATGGGCCAAGGGTCCCGGGAGTCCTGAGTGTAGGAGCGCAGGGGCCGTGGGTCACAGCCGATGGACAGGTGCCGGGTACGTCCTGCGGTGGTTTTATTTCTGCCTGCCACTCAGCTTTCTGCCGGAACCCTCTCCTCAGCTCCCAGGAGTGTGCTGGGATGGTAAAGAAAGGCCTGACTTTTGTTCAGAAAAACTCCAGGACTTCATGGTGCATTGAAAATCAATGACACAGCATGACCGGGCTGCAGACAGGTTTTCACTTCCCTGTCCTCACGCTGTTTCTTCGTGTCAGTTCCCACTTCCCTGTGCTTGGAGGGCACGAAGCAAAGCTCAGATAACTGTTCCCAGGGACTCTCCCTTGCCTAGGCTCGAGGTCCTGGAGGAAGGACGCTGGGCTAACAACCAGATAGGGAAACTGAGGCCCAGTGTCACTCGGTGACTTGCCAAAGGCTATACCACTAGACTCGGCAGGGGGCACCCATTTGGTTCTACAACTTCAGGGTGCTCTGTTCATGTTTATTCTGCAAATATGGTGGCCCTTGTCGTCGTGCAGTGGGAGGCCTGAGAGAGGCGATCCAAGTTGGGTCTGAGTCTTTGAACTCCCAATGTAGCACTCCCTGGACCACGCAAAAGGAACAGCCTTCTGAAGAACATAACACTCAGGAGGGTAGGAACTATTTTCTGAGCTCAGGTTCCTAAGATCAGGGTGGTAGCTTGTTAGACACGAGCCCAAGGTGCTTGCTCTCGGAGGCTGGCACTGAACGCAGCTTAGCAGCCCCTGAGTGACAGAGTGAAGGGGAGAGGGGTGCGGTTGCAGAGGAGAGCAGCATGGGCAAGGGTGGGGTGGGTGGGGTCAGCCGGGCTCCTCTCCTGGAGCTGGTCAAACCGAGACAGAGACTGGGTAGCAAAGGGCAGCTTGGTGAAGCATTAGGATGGAGGCTTAGCTCAGGGTTAAGGAGCCGGAGGCCCAGTGTACAGGCTTGTGCATCCAGGGTGGGCTCCCCGGCTGGGAACCACCGTGCAGCTCTCAACCCGCAGCTGCAGTGGGGGGCTGTGCTCAGGAATGCAGCCATGATGTTTCAGGCGACGATAGACCGCGTATGTGATGGCGTTCCCGTAAGACTATAACGGCGCTGAACAATTCCTATTGCCTGGTGATGTCGTACGCATCATAATGTCCCAGCACAACTTGTCCCTCGTGTGTTTGTGGTGACGCTCGTGTAAACAAACCTACCACAATGCCAGTCGTGTAAAAGTACAGCACATACAACTATGCACGGTACATAATAAACGAATATGTTCCTGGTTTATGCATTCACTATATTGTACTTCTTAAATTTTTAAAAAATTTTTACAAGACAGAGTCTGTCTCTGTAGCCTAGGCTGTTGTGCCGTGGCACAATTATAGCTCACTGTAACCTTGAATTTCTGGGCTCAAGTGATCCTCCCACTTTGGCCTCCTGAGTACTAGGACTACAGGTGTGCATCACCACACCTGGCTAATTTTTCTTCTTGTTTGTAAAGATGGAGTCTCACTATGTTGTGCAGGCTGGTTTCGAACTCCTGGGCTCAAGTGATCCTCCTGCCTTGGCCTCCCAAAGTGCTGGGATTACAGGGTGAGAGCCACCGTGCCTATACCATACTTTTTATCATTATTTTTTATGAGTGTACTCCTTCTACTTATATAAAAAAAAGTTAGCTGTAAAACAGCCTCAGGCAGGTCCTTCAGGAGGAGTCCAGAAGAAGGCACTGTTTGTTATCACAGGAGATGGCAGCTCCGTGCGTGTTATTGCCCCTGAAGACCTTCCAGTGGGACAAGACGTGGAGGTGGAAGACAGTGGTATTGATGACCCTGACCCGGTGTAGGCCTAGGCTAGTGTGTGTGTTTGTGTCTTAGCTTTAAAAAGTAAAAAACATAAAAAAGCTTATAGAATAAGACTATAAGGAAAGAAAATATTTTCTTACAGCTGTACAATGTGTTTATGTTTTAAGCTAAGAGTTATTAGAAAAGAGTCAAAAAGTTAAAGAAAATTTTGAAGTGTATAAAGTAAAAATTTGCAGTAAGTTAAGGTGAATTTATTATGGAAGAAAGAAAAATATCTTTTGTTAAATCGAATGTAGCCTAAGTGTACCACGTTTGTGAAGTCTATGGTCACGCACGATAATGTCCTAGGCCTTCACATTCACTCACCACTCACTCACTGACTCACCCAGAGCAACTTCCAGTCCTGCAAGCTCCATTCATGGTAAGTGCCCTATACAGATGTACCACTTTTTATTTATTTTTATTTTTATTTTTTTTGAGACAGAGTCTCACTCTGTCATCCTGGCTAGAGTGCAGTGGTATCAGCCTAGCTCACAGCAACCTCAAACTCCCGGGCTCAAGCGATCCTCTTGCCTCAGCCTCCTGGGTAGCTGGGACTACAGGCATGAGCCACCATGCCCGGCTAATTTTTTTTTTCTATATATTTTTAGTTGTCCAGCTAATTTCTTTCTATTTTTAGTAAAGATGGGGTCTCGCTCTTGCTCAGACTGGTCCCGAACTCCTGAGCTCAAGCGATCATCCCACCTCGGCCTCGCAGAGTGCTAGGATTACAGGTGTGAGCCACTGCGCCCAGCCTACTTTTTATTTTTTATATCATATTTTTACTGTACTGTTTCTATATTTAGATAGATTTAGATATGCAGATATTTGCCATCGTGTTCAGCATGGTGCATGCTGCACAGGTGTGTGCCCAGGAGCAATGGGCGGTACCACGCGGCCCAGGTATGCAGGAGGCTGTACCGTCTAGGTGTGTGTAAGCACACTCTGGTGTTCACATGACGAAGTCGCCTAAAGACGCGTTTCTCAGAACGTATCCCCGTTGTTCTTAAGTGACTCGTGACTGTAGTAAGAAGGAACTGGAGTGGAGGGACTGGGATTGGGAGTCTTGGGCGTCATGTAGGGAGCCGTGAAGGCGAAAGCGTGATAGGACTACTCCCGCTGAGCCGCCAGCCACGCTCCTCTTAGTGTCCAGCTAGGACCCCCCGCCATGCACGCTGTTGTGGTCTGGATGTTTGTGTCCCTCCAAAATCTGTGCTGAAGCCTCATCCCTGTGGTGGTGGTATCACGAGGTGGGGCGTGTGGGACGTGACTAGGTTGGGAGGGCTCCACCCGCATGCGTGGGATGAGTGCTCTTGTAAAAGAGGCCCAGGAGCCTTCTTGTCTCTCCTGCCGTGTGAGGGGACAGCAGGAATGCACTGTCTGAGAAATAGGCCCTGCCCAGACGCAGAGTCTGCTGGTGCCTTGATGGTGGGCTTCCCAGCCTCGCTAAATTTCTCTTGTTGATAAACTATCCAGTGTGCGATATTTCATTCTAGCGGCCGAGACAGACCACGACACGTGCCTGCTCTCCCGTTCCAGGGCAAACAGCCTTACGCACAGCAGCAAAAAAGGGGCAGTGTCAATGTCTGACGTGCTCCTTCAGACCACATGCTAAGGCCACGTCAGGAGGGAGGACAGCAGGAACTTTCCTGTCCCCAGTGAATGTGGGTCCCCGCCCTTTGCTGTCTGGCCTGCTCAGGATCATCTGGCCTGTCAGCAGGATGGGGCTCTGTGACCCTCCTTGGTTTACAACCAGACTCAGTTGTCTCGTCTTGCTTCTCCCTGTGCACTGGGCTCACACCAGTTCCAAAGAGTAGCGAACCGGACTGACCCAGAGGGAAGTCCAGGCTTGGAGCAGTGTTTATGAGATGGACTAGCGGCTCGGAGGAGGGTTGGGGGAGGGTTTGGGGGAGGAGGAGGGGAGGGCTGGGCAGGCCTTCAGCCCCAGGTCTCGCCACTATGACAGGTGTCCTGCTTTTGCTCTCTGGACCGGCTTATTGTAGTAGATGGAGGGCAGGTGTCCCAAGCAGTGGGAACTAATTATATCCCTGAGGAGTCATTGGAAGAAGACGGCCAAGCCGCGCACTTCCCCAGGACTCTGATTAGCTCCCGCAGACCTCCCGTATTCTGATAGTGCCCTTTATTAGATCACTGTTGGATTCCAACTAAATTTAATTCAGCGTTCACCTTCCTAAACATCCCAGAGATGACAATTATGCAGCATTTTTTAGAAACTGCCACAGGTATCTGAGGCCACACCAACTTAGGAGCTCTGATAACCATGTTGCTTGTTTTAATATAGGCTTTCTGGGGAGCCGGCCCAGAAACCTCTGCCAAAATCTTTGCAAACTGCTCCCTCCTTCCACTCTCCAAGCACCTCATTTACTTAAGTGGTTTTGCCTCCTTCAGGTTGCTTCGTAATCGGGGTGATTATTCATTCCCATCACGAGACAGAACTGGGAGGAAGAGGCTGGCACGGGACCCCAAATGCCCTGTCCTGCATCCTGCTGCATTTTATCACTCATCCTGCTCTGAGTGTGCACTTCTGAGAGTGGAGGAGGCGGTGGCATAGGGTCAGCCACTCCCCGCTGCTGCCCCATGGCCACTGTCCAGAAGCAACAGCTTCACTGTCGTAATGGGGTCAGGCTGGGGGGGGAAAGGTGGTGGGCACGTCGCTTGCTGGCGGGCCAGGAAGACCTGACACCCCGCGGCCTGGCCAGTCTGTGTGCTGCACCTTCCAAGCAAAGCCGCCCAGGATGGGGTGTTCTGGCCGTTCTCTCTTGCACACCTGGGCTGTGGGTCTCCAGCAGGGGTTCCCTGGGACAGTGGTTCATAAGGATAATGGTCAGGGACCTGCCATGTCAGAGCATGTTATCAGGAGAGCACACAGGAGCCGCCAGAGGGGCATCAGATGTTCATCCAAGACCTCCTGCCTCCTAACCGCTAACCGCTCTGCCCATCCTCCCTGCCTTCGTGGTTCCAGCTCGGCCATCTTGCTCTCAGTATCTGCTTCAGGCTCCCAGCCCGTGTTTAGATGAACCATCAAGACACCCTTCACTGGATCACCCATATCTGAACAAACCTCTCTCCCAGCAACGCCCTCCTCGACTCCTGCCTCTCCACAGCCGCTCGATTTCAGCAACACCCAGGGTTACTGCTAAGAGAACCTGCCCCTGGGCTTTGGCCCCATGGAAAATAAGCTTGTTAGAGAGGCAAGTGAGTAAGCAGATGATTATAACTCGGTGTGATAAGATCCGCGGTCAGAGAGCACAAGGGGTGTAACACCCAGGGAGGAACACAAAACCCAGGCTTGGAGGCTCCAGGAGGCCTTCCTGGAGGAAGAGACTTCTAAAGCGGCACCTGAAGAAGGAGCAGGGACAATATTCCAGGTAGAGAGAGCAGCATGTGAAAAGCCTCAGATCAGAGAAAACCAGGCAGGTTTGGGGACATTCAGGAAGTGCAGTGGCACGGATCAGCCTTGCTTGGGACGACCCTTGGGGACATACTTTGAGTTCTGACCCAGAAGTGGAAATGGATTGGTCCTGAGCCATGTACAATCTTGGAGACAAGGACATACTTAGAGGTCAGGGACAGCCAAGAAGCTAATGATTTGATGAGAGAATGGAGCCTATGAACTTATCTCCGTTAACACGGCCTTCCTGTCACTGATGAGAAGTCTGATGTCCATCTGATTCTTTCTCTTCTTTTGTTATTGGAGATTATATGTTCTTTACTGAACCACTGTCACTTCATTGAAGTTTAAGTCATCTCTAAGTTTTTTTTGCTATAATTCTATAATATTATAATGAGCATCTCTGAGTATAAAGTCTTTTTTCTCCTTTCTCCTTCCCTTTTAGGTTCAGTTTCTAGGAAAGAATCTCATGACTGGAATTTCTGGGGCAAATGTTACAAACATCCTAAGGACTCTTCCTATTTCTATTGTACCATGCTGCTTCTAAAAACAAACACTGAAAAATAAAAATGATAATATACCCCTCCCTAAAAAAAAAAAAAAAAAAAAA
>NW_012148408.1:4129875-4133842 GCF_000956105.1 Propithecus coquereli | reverse complement strand
CTTGGTGAGCAGTCTTCAGGCATGGGCAGAAGGGAGAGAGATTCTGCGTGGCTCCAGCCCCTACCAACGCCCTGTCCTTCCCAGACAGTGCCTTACCTCATTCTTACCATGCCTCTATGAGACAAATAGCAACAGATCCGTTTTGTAGATGAGACAAAGGAGGGTCAGAGAGAATGGTAGATATAAGAGAAAGAACAGCATCTGTGGATTTTGATAGACCTGAGATCAATGCCAACTCTTTCACTCTCTAGACTTCAGTCTCCTCGTCTGCACAAAGGGCTACAATGTTTACCTTTTTGAGTTGCTTGAAGGAACAAATGAGATTATGTACACAGACTGTCCTGTACGATGCCTGCATATGCCAGGATAACCAATAGTTATTACATTTTAAAATAATAATAAGTAATATTTAAAGATAGTAAGTAGTAGAGCTGGGTCCTGACCTCAGTTCTGGGAGGTTCCAGATTCCATGTTTTTCCTTCTGTATCACATGTTCTGAAATGAAGCAAATAGTTCCTAATTAAAAGACTGTGAAGGTGGCCGAAGCAATCCATTGCTTCCTTAAAATTATGGCAAACTTGAATTCTAGAAACTAGTAAAAGAATCATACCAAATGCCTGAGATGGGAGATCACGGGCAGGCCTGGAGCCAGGCAGCAAAGAAAAAGGGTAATTGATCGAGCCTCTGTTCTGCAAAGCTGAGGTCAAAGTACTCATCCCAGGAGACTACACCAGATGAGCATTTCAGATTGCATAGGGAAAGAGTTCTCTCTACCCCAGTAAATAATATGTGCTGAACTCCTAATGTTTTTAGATGTGTTTTATATTATTTTATGTAATCATCTCAAAAAACCCATGAGGTCAAATGATAATAAATGCTACGAAACGGAGAAGGTAGGTGGGAGAGGTGCCAGATTGGGGTGATGCTACTTTAAATGCCATAGTTAGGGGAGCCTCACTGATCAGATGGTGTTGGGGCAGAACTCTAAAGGCAGCCCCTCTGTCGATGCAGGGCAGGGAAGAAGGCCAGCAAATTCTCCTCCGTCATCTGAACCTCTGGTTTCGTCTGCCCTGTGAATAACAGCAGTGGTCCCACCCATCTGAGTAAAGCTTAAGGTCCGAAACCTTTTGCAGTCCATTTCTTTATCCTCCCAGCACCCTGCAGGCTCAGACAAAGATATCATTCCCTTCTTCAAAAGTTGCAGCCAAGGTACAAAGAGGGAAAAAGCCTGCAAGGTCATATTGCCAGGAAGTGAATTGGAATTTGATTCCTAGTCTTTCGATACCAGTCTATGTACCTGTCGGCTTTATAGGGGCAGGTGTGTCCCAGGCCCTGGCATTTGGTCCTTTGAGTCTTGGGTCTCCCAATCAGTCGCTGGCATTGCTATGGACGTGCTTGGAGGAATTTGTGAAACAGACACACACGTGCGAACTACACGAGCCCATGCTCCTCTCCCTGCCGAGGTGGCAGCTTTCCTGAAACAGGGAGAAGGTTGTCCTCCCATCACCATCATAACTCAGATCAGCAGCAGAGTTGGGGGTGACTGGCCCTGGCTTTCTCGGGGTGCGTCAGCAGGAATAAAATAGCAAAAAGTGGAAATCTAAAGTTGTGGTTAAAAATGTGAGTTCTGGAACTGGAGGGTCCAATCTCAGCTCCACCACTAAGATGTGACTTGATGCAAAAACATTTGGCCTCTCTGAACCTTGGTTTCCTCATCTGTAATCAGAGGTAGTGATAGGATCTACCATACAGAGTTGTTAAGAGGATTGAATGAGATCATGTGCATAAAGTACTTAAAAACATGTCTGGCACATTACTGCTGCTCACTGTGGACTGGCTATTCCAATTGCTTCCTGCACGAGAGCTCAAGGTGGGTCCGAGGGCACTCAAATGTCCTGGTGCCATTCAGCCAGAATCCCCAGACAGAGTCCAGCAAAAGCAAATAGTGCTCCTGTCTCTCCTGTCTTGCGTGAGGCTCCCGCCCAGCTGGGGCACTTCGGAAAGGCCAAGAGCAGCCTCTGTTCCACTTCACATCTCTAAGTCCTGATTCTGTTGTCCTAGGACCTCAACGTCAGCCTCAATATCCTATTCTCCAGCTCTTGTCGGGAGCCTCTTAGAACTTAGGGAAACAGGAATTTTGGCAGCCTCCCCATTTCACAGATGGACAAGCAGATGAGGCCCTTCTGCTGCAGCGCACACACACACACACACACACACACGCACGCACATGCACATGTGTCTTTCTGGGCTTCCTGCCACGCCACATCAGGATGCTATGTCAGCCTCATCCCCCATCTCTCTCACAGCGCAACCTTTCCCAGAGCAGTTTGTCCAGGAGTGGGGAAGACTGTATTCTCCACTTCACTCTATTTCTCTGATGCCTGATTATTTCGAAGAAACTGGCTGCAAGCAGGAGCTGAGTCGAGTCCACTCTTCCATGCAGGGACATGGCTACAACTGGAGTGTGCATCTCTGCATCTCATCCCCACCTCTCTGCAGTAGACTGGGGGCTTCTTGAGAACAGGCTCTACCTCGCTCAACCTTGCCAGATGGTACCGAAGGGATCGCATGTGCTCTGGGCGAGGCTAACCCAAACCCTAGCTCTCCTGATGTGTGATCTGCAATGAGTGGTGTGAGTAAGCTCTCTGAGGCTGCAGTGGAGGAAGTATCATTTGGCTACCCGCTGTTGTGTCCTTTTTGGTGAAATTTGCAGCTGACACCGCTAGCGGGACAGCTTATGGATGCGCATTTGAAAGAATGGTACCTGCTCTAACAGAACTGTCAGTGTTGGAATTTTATACTTTGCTTGATAATAAATGGTTTCTTTTTTGTTCTCAGTACTTTAAAAAAACTTTTGTATTTTGAAATAATTATAGACTCTCAAGAAGTTGCAAAATTAATACAGAGAGTCCCACATACTTATCACTCACCCAGCTTCTCTCAGCATTTTACATAACAGACTACATTGTCAAAGCCAGGAAATTGACATTGGCACAATACGTTTAACTAGACCAACACAATTGACAAGATTGTAGACTTTACTCCAGTGTCACCAGTGTAGAAGGCACTTGTGTGTGTGTGTGTAGTTCTATGAAATTTTATCACATCTATAGTTTTCATTCCTTTTCATTTTTTAAATTAAACTTTTTATTTTAAGATACTTTTAGATTTATCTGCAGTTGTAAGAAATAATAAAAAATAATAGACAGATCCTGCATGCTCTTTACCTAGTTTACTCTAAGGTCGCTTAGGGTGCCCTAATGTTACCCTATCATCTTGCAAAATTATAGCACAGTATCACAACCAGGATACTGGCATTGATACAGTCGACAGACAGAATACCTCCATTACCGCAAGGGTCCCTCGGGTTACCCTTTTGTACCCAAAGCCCTTCCCTTCCACCCTCCCACTACCTATTAAACTCTTGGGAACCACTAATCTGTTCTCCATTTTTATAACTTTGGCATTTCTAGAATGTTCTATAAATGGACTCATGGAGCATGTAAACTTTTGAGACTGGCTTTTTTTTCACTCAGCATAATTCTCTGCTAATTCATCCAGGTTGGTTGTATATCAATAGTTTGTTCTTTTTTGTTGCCAAGAAATATTCCATGATATGGAAGCACCACAGTTTGTTTAACTATTCAGCCATTCTAGAACATCTGAGTTGCAAGTTTTTGCTATTACGAATAAAGCTGTTATAAACATATAGGTTTTTGTGTGAACATAAGTTTTTATTTTTCTGGGATAAATGCCCAGAGGTGCAATTGCTGGGTCATATGGTAACTTCATGTTTAGTTTTTTTAAGGAACTGCTAAATTTCCAGAGTGGCTGTGACATTTTACACTCCCACCAGCAGTCTATGGGTGATCCAGTTTCTCCCATCCTCGCCAGCATTTGGTGTTCTCACTTTTTATTTTATTCATTTTGATAAAAGTACAGTGATAACACATTGTGGGTTTAATTT
>NW_012148408.1:4127208-4129150 GCF_000956105.1 Propithecus coquereli | reverse complement strand
CTCCCAGAGTGCTAGGATTACAGGCGTGAGCCACCGCGCCCGGCCCCCAAGGGTTTTTTTTGTTTATTTGTTTGGTTGGTTGGTTTTTTGGTTTTTGGTTTTTTTGCCTACGGATAGCCAATTACTCCAGCACTATTTGTTGAAAAGTCTATCTTTCTTCATGTTCACATGGGTCTACTTGTTGATTCTCTGTTCTATTCCATTGATCTATGTGTCTATCTCTCCACCAGGGCCACACCGTTTTGATTAACGTAGCTATATAATGTCTTGAAATTGAGTAGACTGATTGCTACCACTTTATTATCATTATTATTTTTTACTGACCAATATCCCTTATGAATATAGATGCAAAAATATTCAATAAAATGCTACCAAACCAAATTCAAGAGCACATCAAAAAAATCCACCATGACCAAGTGGGCTTGGATGAGGGATGCAAGGATGGTTCAACATACATAAATTAATTAATGTCATCTGCCACACAAAAAGAAGGAAAAACAAAGACCATATGATTATCTCAATAGATGTAGAAAAAGCAATTAACAAAATTCAGCACCCTTTCATGATAAAAACCCTGAACAAACTAGGCATAGAAGGAACATATCTTAAAATTATAAATGCCATATATGACAAACCCACAACCAATATCATACTGAATGGGGAAAAGTAGAAAGCATTCACCCTAAGAACTTCTTTTCAACATAGTGCTGGAAGTCCTAGCCAAAGCAATCAGGCAAGAGAAAGAAATAAATGGTATCCAAATAAGGAAAGAGGAGTTCTAACTATCACTTTTTGCTGATAATATGATCTTATGTCTAGAAAACCCCAAAAACTCCACCAAGAGAATCCTGGAATTGATAAATAAATTAAGCAAAGTCTCAGGTTACAAAATCAATGTACACAAATCATTAGCACTCCTATACACCAATAACAGTCAAGCTGAGAGTCAAATCAAAGACTCAATATCATTCACAATAGCGACAAAGAAAACAAAATACCTAGGAATATACTTAACCAAGGATGTGACAGATCTCTACAAAGAGAACTACAAAACACAGAGGAAAGAAATCTCAGATGACACAAACAAATGGAAAAACATATCATGCTCATGGATCTGTAGAATCAACATTGTTAATATGTCCATACTATCCAAAGTCATTTACAGATTCAATGAAATCCCCATCAAAATACCAATGTCATATTTCATATATCTAGAAAAAATATAATAATTCTACACTTTGTTTGGAACCAGAAAGGAGCCTGAATAGCCAAAGCAATCTTAATTACCAGACTTCAAACTATACTACAAGGCTATGGTAACCAAAACAGCATGGTATTGGCACAAAAATAGAGCCATAGACCAACGGAACAGAACAGAGAACCCAGACATAAAACCATCCACATACAGCCAACTGATCTTTGACAAAGCAGACAACAATATACACTGGGGAAAAGTAGCCCTATTCAATAAATGGTGCTAGGAAAATTGGGTAGCCACATGCAGGAGAATGAAACAGGTTCCATATCTCTCACCACTCATAAATATTAATTTAAGATGGAAAAAAGACTTAAATGTAAGGCATGAAAGCATAAGTATTCTAGAATAAAATGCAGAAAAAACTCTTGTAGATATTGATTTAGGCAAAGAATTTATGAAGAAGATCCCAATGGCAATCACAGCAACAACAAAAATAAATAAATGACACTTGATTAAATTTAAAAGCTTCTGCACAGAGCAAATACACAACCTAAAGAATGGGAGAAAATATTCACAAACTATGCATCCAATAAAGGGCTAATAACCAGAATCTACAAAGAGCTCAAGGAAAATTAGTAATGAAAAAACAAACAACCTCATTAAAAAGTGGGCAAAAGTCATGAACGGAAGCTTTTCAAAAGAAGATAGACAAATGACCAATAAACATATGAAAAAATGCTCAAC
>NW_012148408.1:3994085-4125227 GCF_000956105.1 Propithecus coquereli | reverse complement strand
TGCCCCGTGCAGGAGGTGTTCACTTTGGTTCTAGTAGATGACCCTGGTTTAGAAAGGCCCTGATCCACATAAGCCTTTTGCAGATTTGAGGCCCTGGGCAGTCACCTGCTTTGTCTTTCACTTATTTATTCAATATATAGTTGCCGAGTACTTCCTATATACCAGGCACTGTTTAAGGTAATGGGGATACTGCAGCGAACAGGCAAAAACCAGAAATGGTTAGATCTTATCATAGTGATCGCTGCCTCTACTCAGAGAGAACAAGTGAGCTGCCCACCAGCACACAGCTTCCAGAGCTGGGAAGCAAGCCATGGTGCCCCTGGTTCTCTAGTGGGATCACTCAGAACTGCATGTGGCTGCCACCAGGGGGAGCTTCCTTCTCCAGGCTCCTCTGGACTCGGTTCATCCTGGTTACACTGCATCCAACTCCCCTTCATCTCAGAGGCAAAAAGGAAGACAGTTAGGAAATGTTAATACAATACCTTGCAATTCATGACAGTGGGTGTTCTCACATGCAGAGCCTGGAGATGAAGCCAGGAAGCCACGATAGGTAACTGGCTGCAGGGGATGGTGGGGTCATGCTGTCTCCCCCTGCTGCCTGGAATCCAGGATCCTCCTTCCAGGAAGACAGGAGGGGCCCCAGCCTGGGCCATCCACGGGCACCCTGATAAAACCAGAGCGGCGCTCAGCCCTCTGGCTCAGCAGCCGGCCACGCACCTGCTCTAATTGGGCATTTTCAGGCCATTAAGTAGATCGATCAATGACAATTATCTTTGGCTTTAGTTTTGCCTCTTCTCTGTCTGTCATTGTCTAGGCTGTGAGTTACTGAGAAGGATACAAGTTTATACACCTGCACACACCGTGTGTTCTTGAATCTGTGAGCGCGCCACAAACACGTGTGCACACACATGCACACAGTGGGGCAGAGGCCATCAGAATGGGTGGCCTGGGGCCACAGTGCCCACTGCTGTGCCCCCTCACCTTCAGGTCCCAGGTCTCTTTACGCTGTGAGCTACAGTGGGAAGAAGAGAAGCCGGAGCCCTGCATGGTGGCCAGCAGGGGCCTCTGCCTGACTCAGGGTGTGGTGGGATAGGAGCAATAGAATGTATTTGAGAGGGGCCCCAAGGACCCATCCTCTGCCCATTTTAATGAGCGTGAAGTGATCATCCACAGAGCCTCTATTACTGTCATGCCAAGCAGTGGGCTGGACCTTTGACATACGCTATCCTTTTTAATCCTCCCGACATCTCTTTAAAGCAAGAATTATTTCTCCCATTTTACAGACTGGCAAACAGAGACAGCAAGGTGTTGTGGCCACCCCAGGCAGGTACCTTCCATGGCACCTCTTACCTCATCTTCACGTGCCGTTCAAGACAGCCCTCCACGCTGGCCGAGACCCAGCATGGGAATCATGGGAGCCCACCTCAGAGCTTTTTCCTAGCAAGTTTCCCTGCGGGGAATACCGTCCCTCACCTACCTCATCTTCCAAGACTCAGGGCACGTCCACAAGGGAGGACTCCCCCATGGCTCTCCCCCGCCTGGCCCCTGCTCCAGTCCCCATCAGCTCTCCCCGCAGGTAGCTGCTGACTGACTCTCCCCGGGCTCCTACCTTGCTGCCTGCTGATTATAAGCACTCGAGGGGCCAAGAACATGCAGTGTCTTTCTTTCAGCCCCTTGCATCCCTCTCTAGCTGCTCTGCGCCCAGAAGTTGTCGTTGCAGGGGGCTGCCCCTCACCAACAGCCCCATCCCAGCTTGGCAAGGAGCCTGACAGGTATCTAGAATTCAAGAAAACCAAGGTCTAGAAAAGCCTGTCCCATGCAAAATACAGAAGCAGATGGGGATGAGCTGCCTCCATGGCTCTCTTCTCCCTCCAGTGGGATCTCTGCATCCCTGCTGCTGTTGTCCCCAGGAGCACGCCCTGTGCTCCCAGCTCCCTCCCCTCCCTCACGCCCCCCAGGGTAGAAGGAAGGCTGCGGGTGACGTCTTCTCTTGTCTTTCTCCTCTTCTCCTCCTTTCCTTCTTCTAAGCCCATCTAGAAGCTGCCACGCTAGCATCTTGGGATCTGACCAGTGGGTGGAGTGCCTCTTCCTTACCTCAAATAAGGTCATTTCTCAGTACAATGTGCATTTTCCTTATCCAAGTCTTTTGCTCACAATCCATCACACACACACCTCTTATCTTCTCTCTGTTCTTGCTCTACATCAAGCATCAGAGAGCTCTGCATCATGGCTGCCACAGTTTCTCATGCCGCCTGGGATCTTTGTTTCTGATCGGAAGAACTGAGTTGGAAGATAGTGTTTCTTTAAAATTTGGGATCCTAATTGCCGGTGAGCTGGGGCTTTGAAAACGATGTACTCAGGTGCTGAATGACACAGTGAGAAAATTAAGGCTTCGGCATCAGGCAGATGTGGGTTTGAATCCCACCTCCACCACGCACTAGCTGTTCACCATCGGTGAGTTTGCTTAGCCTTCTCAAGCCTCAGTTTTCCTGTCTATAAAGTGGGAATAATAGCAACAATCTCATAGATTTATTGTGAGCATTAAAGTTACATGATACGAAGTGTTGCTATGTACTGGACATGCCATAAAATTACCGTAATTAATTGAGCATGTCTGCCCTATGCCTGTGAGGGCTGAGCTGCATTTTGACAGTTCAGGATTAGAACAAGGGAGCTCCAACGCCCAGCAGAGGATGGTCGCCAATGACATGACCAGCAAATAGCACTTGTGGATTAACTTCATCAGAACTCACCAAGAACTGGCCCTTAGGCCTGTAAAGGTCAGATGTCAGGTGGCAAGTATCCGGGTAAGGAGTAAAGATCCTATCTAGGCATCAGGACATGCCAGTTCTTAGCTCAGTGTCCCTATTCACGAGGAAGAGAGGGCTTAGGGCTCCAAGAAAGTTGAGCAGGAAAACTGGAAAATAAGATTTCTGCTTTGCAAGCTTGCTGGGACTGAGGCTGGACACTGTGCAAGCGGTGACCTGGGGTCATTTTGTCTTAATGTGGCTTTCTGAGATAGCCAACAAGTCTTGAGCCAAGGACTGTGACCACTTTTAGAATGTTCTATGTTTTAAATGGAAGCAAAGTCCTGCAGAGAAGGAAAGGGGAGAGCAGTATGCACTGCTGCTTCCAGCATTTTCTCGTCACCTCTGCCTACCTGGTATAGCAGAAGGAATAATGAATTAAGAGCCTGGGGATCGAGTTCCAGATTTGCTATTTATTCATGGCATTGCATTAGATTTCTGCATCTAATGCACTGCTCACTGACCTCTGCCTCTGAGTTTCTGTGTCACCCCTCTGTCAAATGGGAATATCTACACTGCCTCTATTGCTGAGCAATTAAGAGATGATGAGGGTGAATGCTCTTTGCAAACTAAGAGACCTGTAACACATGCATTGGATTGTGATAATATTCTGATATGGCTAATCCTGAAAACAAGGCAAAATAATAATGATAATGATTATTCTTATCTATCTTGGAATTATTTCAAAGATATCTGTCCATCTATCTGTCATTTCTGTAGCTAACTACATATCTACCTTCCTGCCATCCTTCCTTCCTTTCAGTCTACCTCCCTACCTTCCTACATACCCAGCTAAAAATGCCCAGGGATGTTTCACACATTCAATCAAGCCAATGAACACACAAGCACCCAGTGCTTGAAGAAGACCACCCCTTTAATTTACAAATGTTGACAATGACTGGCAGCAGGTAGGAAGCATCTGTTTATTGGAATTGTATGCATCTCTGAACATTTACTCACCTAATGTTCTTGAAATTAAGCTTGGAATTTCTTCAGTATGTAATGTTAAACATACCTTACCCATTTTGAACCCAGTACAGTGCATGAAACCATTTCTGATAAATGAATGTATTTCTGATGGTTAATTTATATAATCAAAAAAAGGTTATGCATCAGTGAACAATTCATTTGGTTATCCAAAGGTTTAAAAGTTTTAAGAAGTGCATAATGGCTGAATCTTGGGAAATAACCCCTAGAAACTATTGAAGAAATGCTAATGAAACATCAGAGGGGAGATCAAATAGATGATGAAACCACAATGAACATCTAGGCCCAAAAGGATTGACAGAGAACACTGATAAAAGAGAAATTGGAAATGAAACGAAGTGCAACTGTAGGACTGATCAAATAAAAGTACAAGGTTCAAATAGTCGACAGGCCCTAGTAGTGAGAAAAGGAGGACATAAAGTAGGAAAAAATGCACCATCACCATGAGCAAGCAGAGCAATTTATCGGGGGCATAAAATATAAGATTAATATGATCACGTTGGAAAGGCTTGACTGGACCTTGGTCTGGACACCTGCACTGTGATGAGAGGGACAGCCAAACACAAGAGCACCTGCCCCAGTGGGGACTCCGTCATCGTGTTCCCATCTGTGGGGACACGTGCTTGTGTGGACTCTACCAAGTACCAAACTAGACAAGAATAGGAGTGTTCATTGTGATGGCAAAGAAATATATTATGAAATGAATAAAACAGGTTGCGATTTTATAATAATTGTTCAGATCTTTAGACCAGCTACTGTTGCATTGGGTACAAGCTGTTTTTACTACCTTTAATAAGAACACCTGCTACTTATTGAATGTCATCATCACCAACAACAAGATTGCCACCATTTATTGAGCACCTACTATATGCAGGCCCTGGGTCAATGCTTTACACTCTTTAATTCTCATGTTGACAACAGCTCTGAATGGGAGGAGCTCTGTTCAGTGTTTCACAGGTGAGAAAACTGAGATACTAATAATTTAAAAAGTCTTATTCATGTTTCTGTGGTTAGTAAGTGAGGGAGCCAGTATAGAAACCCAGATTTGTCTGACTTAAAGCCATGTTTCGTCTTTCTTCTCCACTCTCCTAATCATAACATGCTCCACCTCCTGGCCCGGTGGCTCAATCCTTGGAAATCTCAGGTCCGCCCTCTTCCTGAAAACGTTTTAGTTCACTGGCACCTTCCTCTGTTCCTATGACAATGTGTTGAAAACAGCAGATTGAGACCCTCTAGAAGGTGGCGGTGAAGTTCACTAAACGAGTAGTGGCGAACAGCATTAAAAGGAAAAGCAAAGAAATAACACACAGAAAATATCACAGAGCATCATGTGGCAAAGATGTATTTTTTCAGTTACACGTATGCCAGATTTCACTGTATCAAAGTATCATTTATTGGAAGATGTATTCACTGTATCATTTATTGGAAGATGCAAAATTTTATGGACCATTCAGAAAGGAAAATAAAAGCTGCCAATTAACAGTAAGATGTCATATCTAATTTTCAGAGATGTTAAAATGTGAAAAAAGTGTGTCTGAGAACGATGGACTATGTGGTATGCATATGTGCACTGGGTCACTCTGCAAAATGCATTTCCTGCTATGGGTCACAGCCAGTAGAGTTTGAAAACCTCTGTTTTCTGTGGTGGGAAAGGTGACTTAGGGCATCCACACAGTGGTTGCAGCTGCCAGGTGTGCCCAGAGTAGTTGGCCAATTAGTGTGCTCAGCCATGGGGAGTCCTGGCCGGGTCCCGGCCGCAAGGTGCCCTGTGACCTGGCCCCTTGGGCAGCATGCTCTGACGAGGCTTTCGGGTCTCCCCGCCAGTGCCAGGGCCAAGCATTAATGAAGGGGCCTGGCATTTTGAGGATGTGACCTAGAGGTGTTCCTTTCTCAGCTTCACATTATATGGAGATAAGGTCCTGGCCAAGAGCATCATGTCATTAATCGAGGTGTTGAGAGATAATCAAAAGGGAATTGATATTTCTAGGCAACACTTAGAAGGCTCAGAGCTTCTATTCAGAAGATAACTGAAAGGCCAGCCCCGGCTATTGCAAAGGAAATTCTGACTTCTGGCAGAAAGGTTGATGGGTGGACAGTGAGAAGATAAGGATTTTAGAGCTTTGGGTTCAAATGTGACCTCAGCCTGTAGCACTGATTAATCCATTCAATCAGCAAATATTTCTGGAGCACCCATGAAGGCCAGGCGTCATGCTAAGGTTGCTGAAGATCACAGATAGTGTGTTGGGAAGGAAGTGGCTTCAGAACTGCGTTGAGTGGGTCCCCACCTTGTTTCTCCACTTCTGCCTTCACCAGAGCTGCACCGCCTGGTCCCCAGGGACCCGTGCTGCAAGCTCAGGCCACTGCCAGCTCCCAAGCCAGTCCTGACTGAGGCTGGGGAGAGTCGGTGCCCTCTGTGCCCTGCCTGATCAAGTCGGTGTTAAGTCCCAAGTTTCACCATGTGGAGACCAGGTGGGCAGCCACCACTGCTGGATCCTTCCAGCTCCCCTGAGAGCCTGAATTTCAGCACTGCCTACTTCCTGCTTGCGATAGTTCATGAGCCATAGATCTGGCTTGTGCGATGAACCTCAATCGCAGTCAATCCGATTGCCCTACATAAGGTCTTGGTGTCCTCTAATACTAACCATAGCTAAATGTATTGGCTCTGTGCTAAGAAATGCATAATCTTCTTTTATCTCATTTAATCCTTTCCAGAGTGCTCTGTGATAGAGCCTGTTAGTATGCCCATTGTACAGACAGAGATACTGAGACTTGCCAGTCCCTTTTACATGCAACTGTGTAACTGGTGCTAATGGCATCCCTGCCTGACTTTGAACTGTTTTGCCACCAAGAGTCCCTCACTGTCCAGCCACGTGGGTGCAACCAGGGAATGGTGAGGTTTTGCAACTTCAAGGGGAGTCCTCAGTCTTTCTACATCTTGGAGTGATTCAGCTGCAACAAGAGGAGATTCTGGGATGACAAAGTGAGGCATTCTCTGCACTACTGTGCGTCCATGTATGATCTGAGAGAGAACCGTGGACGAGGAGTCTGGAGTGCTGGTTGGAGTCCCGGCTCAGCCACACCTGTTGCATAGCCCTAAGTAAATCCTTGAGCTTCCCTGGATTCAGTTTCCTCATCTGCCAAATTCCTACGGCCCTTCAGCACTGGCACGCGTGAGAACACAGGGGCGGAGAGCATTATCGCGGAGGGATGTGTGCGTGCGTGCAGATTAAGAATGGAGCTTACATTAAATGCCCGGCGCTGTGCAGGGAGCGTCGTGCTGCACGCGGATGTTCTGTGAAACAGCAGAGATGGGCTTTTCTGTTTGGATCTGTTTCTTCACATTTTCAATCTGCTCAGCTTTCCTTTCTGAGCCTTGTCCATGGCCAAATGCTGGACGGAACAGAAATCTCTACATGCTGGGCTGGAAAATGGGGCCAGAGGCAGGGAGATTCTGGGCAGGATGCGGGAAGCCACTCTTTTGGTCCAAGGGGAGCGCCGTCTCCATGGAGAGAGGAGAGAAGGCAGCTTCGTCCTTCTCCGCAGGGGAAACCGGCAGCCCAGCACCACCAGGGGTAACTTCCGCATCAAAGGAAGTTACTCGGTGGCCTAAAGAAGACCCCATCTCCCATGGGGTCCATGCTGCCTGCCACTCCTTTACCAGGGACAGAGTTTTTCTGTTTCTGAGATAGGGACTCATGTGCAAGTGTAATGTGTAGCAAGCCCAGAAAGAGCCATGCTTCCCAACTACCATTCCGTTAGGGATTTGGCTCCTTGGAGCTTCCTTCCCTTGGTAGCTAACACTTGACTTTCAAGGTCAGGTCAAGGGAAGCAGGGCTCCATCTGAGCTATACATGTAAAGGGATCTGCAGATACCAGAGCATCTGCTGAGAACGACCGGCCCCACGCTCTGCAATGGGAACTTCATTCAGTTTATTATATATTTAACAGTGACAGGACTTTATACTGTAAATAGAAGTAGAAATAGAAATGCTATTCGGCAGGGCCCTTGCAGTTTCTTTTCACTAAGAATTTGATGAGAACTTTTACAAGTGCAGCCGCTGAGACAATCTCTGTGCCAACTTGGTTTGAGTTCCTCTTCTGGGCTCTGCTGATCCTATGCACACCGGCGCCAGGCACAGTCCCCGCTCCCTGTGTGGGATTGGGGGTCTAATCCAGGCGGATCAGGAAGTGCTTTGTGGTTTTAGTTGCAAAGAGACGTAGCCTGGCAATCAAACAATGATTAAACGTGTCTCAATTCTTGACTTGTCTTTTGATGAAATGCAAAAGGTGGGTGTGCATTCTTAATTCAAAGAAAATCTCTTTAAAATCCTCTCATTTTTTGTTGCTCTTCTAAATAATCTCTTCCTAGAATAGGTATCATGCACTCCCAAGACTCTTTTAGCTCCCATGGCAGTCTCTCTCTTTCTCTCTCTTCCTCTCTCCCCATCTCTGTCTTCTCACTCTGCCTTTCCTCTCCCTTAGATCTCTATTATGTAGATCAAACACCTCTCAGACTTATTCTCTCCATTGCATCCCTTACCTGAATTCTGCATGAGAAATCTGCAATCAAAAATCCTCCTTCCGTGGCTGCCGGGGGCGGGAGAGTCAGGGATACTCACACGCGGGTAATCTTTGTCCCTGTTACAGTTACTTCCTGGTATCGGACCTTACTACTATTTACAGACTGTTCACTGTCTCTGCTAATACAATTGCTCAAAGGGCACTTTAGGTATAATCATTATCCATTGATTTTTTTTCTGAGGCTTTTATTCTCTCCAGTAAGTTCTGCCAAACACTCACTGGCCGCTGGCTCTATTTGTTAAACAAGGGAGAGCTTTGTTCTGTTTGGTTTTTCTCTAACCTGAGCTTCTGCCCACCCTTGGCACGGGACAAAGGGGATATTTTCTGCTACCCCTTTTAGGGAGCCGAGTCACTCCCTGGTTAGGATTGGAGCTGAAAATGGGTCCCCCCTTAGGAAGGAACGTGGGTGCCAGGGCACGTCCTGTGTCTCCATTAACAGCCCAGTCCGCCTCCCCAAGAAGGCACTGCTGGGGGCGGGGCAGATCCTCTTTGGGACTCTCACCACCTGTGAGGAGCAGGCTTACTCAGGGACACCAGGGAGGAACCTGACTGAAAATCACCTCACCCCGATGGGTGTAGGATGAGCATCCGAGACTTTTCTCAGAGGAGATTTTTGAAAAAGGTAGAAGAGTAAAAGGTTCTCAGGGTGAAGGGACCATGGAGTTCTGGAGAAAGGCCCAGAAAGGGAAGCTGTGGCTAAGAAGGTAAACAGCCTGATTTCGCGATTTCACTGAGTGCAGAGCCAGGAGAGGGGACGAAGTCGGAGTTCTGTCTGGTCATGTTTCTCAATGATGACTCTTCACTTGCTACCTGCCTTGCCAGCTCGCCAAGCGCTGCCACACCTATTTCCTGTCTCTTCAGCAGCCTGGCTCCTCCGGAGGGACTCTGTGTGAGAAGTGAGTCCAAACCTGCCCCTGCCTGTCACCCACTCAGCCTCACGTCCCTCCCTCCGCACACTCCTCCCGAACACCCTCTAGCCTGGGCCGGGTCTCCCCACCTGGGCTCCCAGGGTACCCTCTCCTCAGCTTCATGTCACTCATTAGGCTCTGGTCATGACCACCTGTCATTCTTTCGACTTGGGAGAAGGAGGCAGAAACGGGAAACAGGGTGTGTTGTCTAGCCCGTGACCACGGGGACAGCTGCAGCTCGGTCCTATGGGAAAATTCCAGGAAACATGCCTCAGGGGCTTTGCAACTGAAGAACAGGGAAGCACAGAAGTTCCCACTAACTCCCCATCCACCCTTGGTTGAAGGCAGCTCCAGGGCTACTTATCCTCGGGTACTTTCGGCCTGTTCTGTGTAGGGAGAAAATGTGCTTGGGCAGCCAGGAAAAAAGTCCCTCTGGCAGAGTCACAGCGGTTCTCAGTGAGCAGCCTTCGGGAGGTGAGCACAGGCAGGATCTGCTGTACCTGCTCCCTGTTCAATGGTGACTCCTGGAGCAGGGCCCTGGGTGCAACCTTGTGACCAGGACATAACTGTCTCAATAAATGCCAAAAAAGGTATGTGCTTCCAAACTAGGCTTTCATGCGTGCAAACAGGGGTTCTACTCGTTCATGTGACATCCTTGGCAGACAATACTCTCCAACCAAAGCACTGACAAAGTCATTTGACAAAGGCAGGGCTGAGCCGCCCTTCCTCCCTTCCTTCCTTCCTTCCTTCCTTCCTCCCTCCCTTCCTTCCTTCCTTCCTTCCTCCCTTTCTCCTTCCTTTCTCCCTTTCTCCTTCCTTCCTCCTTCCTTCCTCCCTTCTTCCTTCCTTCCTTCTTCCTTCCTTCCTCCTTTCTTCCTCCCTTGCTTCCTTTCTTCTTTCTTCCTTCCTTCCTCCTTCCTTCCTTCCTCCCTTCCTCCCTCCTTCCTTCCTTCCTTCCTTCTTTCTTCTTTCTTTCTTTCTTTAAATTGACAGATAAAATTGTATGTATTTATCACGTACAACATAATTTTTCGAAGTATATGTGTGTGCGTGGCTCTTAATAGCCACTGGAGTGAAGAGCAAAAGGAAACCTTACAAGCCCAAAATTCCACTGGAACTTGGGAAACAAGTTCCTACCCCAGCAAAAAGGTATTTGGTGTGAGTCCCTTCCTGATGCTAAAATTTTCCTCCCTGGTCCCTCTTTGTCCCATCTCCAAATCCACCCTTTGTGCGTGGACGTGAGGTGGGTGGGGAGCCGTAGAGGTACCCAGAGCAGCCGGAGGAGAAGGGGCCCAGGTGGCCCAGCTGCTTGTGGAGAAAGGATACTTCAGTGGCCAGTTCACTGCTTTGGGAGGGGCAGTGGGGAACAGACAGAGGGACAGGAGGGTAGGGAAAAAAAAAAAACAACAACAAACCCAGGACAAACCTGCTCCTTGCTGCCCCAGGCAGTTTTTAGTTGGTGGTCCAGCCTCTGCTTCTACCAGTGCATCATTTAGCCTCTGGCGCTAAGAGGAAAAAAAGGGAGCTTAGGAAAAAACATCTTGGATAGGGACAACAGCAGAAAAGGAAGAAGAGGGAGGAGGAGGAGAGGGAGGAGAAGGAATAGGAGGGAGAAAGCAGCTTTGCACATTGCGAAGGTTCTGTGGTCGGCCTGCAGGAGGGGCACACCTGTCTCTTTTCTCTCTTTCAAAGCTGGGGAGAATTGGACAGGTGCATGGTGTGTATACATATGTGTGCCTGTATTTACATGTGTGTGCTGCCGGTGTTACTGCCATGTGTCTGTAGCATTGTGAGCATGCGGTTTGAGCAGTTGCGGGTTGTCCTGGCCACTTGGTGTGTTGCTACACACGTGTGAGCTCATGTCAGTGCAAATCTGAGTGCCATGTATGTGTGTGTGTGTGTGTGTGTGTGTGTGTGTATCTAGGCGCAGACTTTGTAACCTGTTTGCTCCCTAGAAAGAAGCAGAGTGGATGAATGAGAAATCTTCCTTTAACTTCTCAGCCACAACAAGCAGCCCAGAGAGATGTTCCCCATAAATCTGGGTTCTGAGAAAGAAATCAGAGCCACCCTACAGAGGTGATAAAAGGAGGTTCAGGCGTGTTCCCAAGCTTGCCACCTGGACACTCGCTTTCAGACCAGCCAGGGAGAGTCCTGTTCAACACTCTCTATGGCAATGAGGTGGCCTAATAATGAAGTTTGGGGCCAGATGGCCTGACACATGGTAGGGTAATGAGAGGGACTTGAGGCCACCTTTTTCCCCCAAGGTACCACATACTCATTAGGAGAGGGGAAGTAAGAATACAGATGAGATTATTTTGTTTCATTTTAATGGTTATATCTTTTTTAAGTTAAGGATACCCTTGTAAACATTATAGCATTCCAGAAATGCACAACTTAAATTATTAAATTCTCCCATGCCCCATTAACAGTTTGACATTTTTTTTTCTGTACATTTTCTTTGCACATACTAGAATTCGGGATCTACACTAATGTGCATCTGTGCACATAACGTATCTGCATACATTTGCACATATACATATCATTGTTAGTTCTTACAGAAACAAAATAATACAATATTGGTCTGTGATTTGCTTGCTTCTCCAAACACCATTTCGTGGGTGTCAGTCCATGTCAGTTCATGTAAAATTGCACCCATCCATCATTGACATGACTGCGTGCTGTTTCTTTGTGTGGGTGGCTCTGATCTGTTTGTCTAGTCTCTCGATAATGGACTTCTGCTTTTCTAAGTTTTGCTGTTGCAGCAAGCTTTCTCGTGGGGTGCCTTTGCATACCCTCCTGTGACTCTCTCAGTAAGGTCATGGCGATGAAGTTCTGTCCCAATGGGGACCTGCCAGGAAGGGAGGGCTGGAGAACCGTGAGCTTCCAGTCCCCCCATTGCCAGTTCTTAGCTTCCCTATTAATATGCAGGGCAATTTCTCGTTCGCTGCCTCTGGTGCCTTTTCTCCACAGAGAGAGATGCTAAAAATAAATTCACCTGCCTCCTAGTCACTCTGTTTATTTAACCGTCTTTCTTAAGGATTCTCAGCATATCCATGGGGGTTTAAAAATACAGACTCCAACAATTTACCTGCAGAGCAGAAGATGAAATGCTGCCTCCCACTCTGGGCTTTCGCTGGTGCTGCTAGGATGTGCTCATGCCCCTACCCAGGTGGTAGTTCTAAGAGAAATAAACCAGCTAGCCTAAGAGCAGAGTGACTTGGGTAGAGTCCTAGCTACTCTGCCTCACAGCTGGGAGATATTGGTCAAGTAATCTGTTCAACCTAAAGTCCAGTTTCTGGAAAAGAGGATAATACTACCTAGAGTGTTAAATCCAACAAGGTATTTACAGTAATTAGCACAGCCTCTGAGATGTAGCAAGTGCTCACTAAATCTTAGCTACATTATTATTGTTATTGACCTACAAATACAGCAATTGTATCTGGTTCAACCTAATTCCATTATAGCCTTCCTTATCTCCCTAAATGGAATCACTGTATACTCAGTTGTTTGATTTAGAAACAGTGAGCTGGAGATGCAGTCCTAGGCTTGGATGACAAATATTCTTTTGTTTGTTTATAATATTTACTTCTTTCCCTGCTCACTGTATGCTTGTAAAATTTCTAATATTACAGAAATGTGTGACTTGGAATGCGTGAAATTCCCCGTGATTCTCTGTCCAAGATAACCATTCTTTGCCAAAATATATTCTCTATTTCCTTGTTTGCCATTTTGTTGACTGTTTCCCTCCTCCACACAGCCAAGCTCCAATTGCACAAAGATGATCAAAGTTTTCTTCTCATTGAATATCCAGCATCAAGCCTCGCAGGCTGGCATGTTGTAGGAAAGTAGTAGTAAATGCTTTTTTGAAGGAATAAGTTAATAATTATTATTAATGACTCAGGCGAAAGTTCTGATAAACCTGGGGAAAGGGCCAGACATGAACATGTTCACTGCAGCTGGACAGGGCAGGCCAGCAGAGGACGGGATCATCCTCTAGTTAGCCCCCAAGGAGAGGGATAGATCCAGCAGCCAGAATCAATTATGCTGACGTCTGGAGGCCAGACAGTAGATGACAGCCCTATGACACTGTCGGAATGTGGGCAGCATACTCAGGGAACTAGAGGTGGTGACAGTCATGTGTGCCCAGCAACAGGAAATCCAGGAGTAAGCTCAGCTCTGAAATCCAAGTGGATAGGAAGTCCGATTCTTGGGAAGTTGTCGCAGGGGTTCAGGAAGACAAGCTGTGGTCCAGCAGCACCCATAGGTGCTGGTGGGAGCCCAGAGAGCCCAGGGCAAAGGAAGGATCCAAGACATGAGTTAAGACCCAAGGAATGGGGCTGTGCAGAGAAAGTGGGCTTGGGAGCCATGAAGGAGGCAGGATCTCAGGGTCACTAGGCTAGAGCCAAGTGCCAGTAAAATATGCCTATTTATTTTAACCTCATCCTGTTAGACCCTACCCTGAGGATAAGCCTAGAACCTTTCCTAGCCCTCTCCTGCCTTAGACCAGGACTGGCTGAGATGCTATGAAATGGTGGTGGTGGGAGGTTGAGACAGAGGATGAGACCTGGGCACGGTGCTCCTGGCACAGTCCCTGTGCATGGGAGGGAGGGAACACACACCCTGCTTTCTGCTGGCCTTACTGGCGTATGCTAATGGCAGACACGGCAGGGGTAGGGTGCGTGGTGATGCAGGGGGTGAGCACATGAGCCGAGAGGCACTGGGGATGCCACCTCCAGCAGTCCTTCTGCCAACAGCCTTTGGCAGGGACTGGAGTGGGGCGATCTTGTGATGTTCATTTTCTAACCTGTCCTTCCTTGCTATCCTGGACTCCTGTGTCCCAGAGTCTACCCGTGAGCTGCCCTCTAGATTGTGTTCAGATGTCAGGGCTGCTGAGAGGAGCAGGTGGCCAGGTCTTTGTTGCACCCCAAAGGTGGGGAATTGCCCACACGAGAGCCTTTTCTGATCTCTGTAGTGGCCAGGAGAGCCATGGCAAGTCCCTGGGGCCCCAGGGGCTACTGGCTCAAAGCACTCCCGCGAGAACCAGGGTAACGCACTCTCAGGTGACACCCTGCAGACTTTGCCCTGGCCATACTTTGGAGAAGGGAGGTATCATTGAGGCAAAATTCTGATGCCTTGGCTCAGCCTTATGTGTCTAAGGAAGAGGGGCTTGTGCTGGTGCCCTGGTAGGGGAAGGCAAGGGGGAGCAGTAGGAAGAGAAGGGCTCCTGCATCTCCCTCAGCTAGGCTGGAATCCAAGGCTTTCTACTCATGCCCTGTAGACTCGGACAAGTTACTGAACCTCCCAGAGCCCCATCTATATTTGAACATTAAATTAGATCATGTGCAGAGAATGCCTAGCACAGTGTCATCTGCAAATAGAAAGCAAATGCAAAATAAAGGGCAGCTATTATTATTATTAGTGGTGGTGTTGTTGTGAGGTCAGAGATAAGCCTGGTCAGGGAAGAGATCAGAAAAGGCGCAAAGGGAGTTTCAAAGTCCGGGCCAAGCACTCCAGTGTTCCCCGGGGAAAGCAGCTTCCAGGTTCTTGGGGCTCAAGGTCAAGGGTTGGGGTGGGGTTGTGGGTATGACCTTCTGATTGGGCTCCAAAATGTGTGATTAGGGACACTGTTCCAACCTTGGGCTGCCCTGAGTGCCAGGGTGGGCAGTTCTTCCCCGTCTCCCAGCTGCTCATTGAACCTGAACCAGGAGAGAATTGTGTGTTCCCTCACCAACAACAACGACAGTCATAAGCATTATTATCATGATGTTTTGATGTATCAATATCATATTATTATTGTAGGTAAAATTATCTTATTATTATAAGTATTGCTATCCTTAAATGTACTTAGTCCATCATTTACCATGTTCCATGTACCAGGCAAGGGCTTTCCGTACATTATGACATGCGATTCTCACAAAAACCCTCTGTGGTATTATCATCTTCTGGATGAGAAAACTGAGACTCAGAGAGGTTAAGTGATTTTCCCAAGGCCACACAGCTAATAAGTGGCAGAACCAGGAACTGAACCCAGTTCTGTCTCCCAAGCCCACACTCGCAACCTCTGCCTTGCTGCCTCCTCTTCTCCGAGACCTGCGTGGTCAGCCCTGCTGTGAACCAATAACACAACCCCTTCCGAGCCCTTCCCCGTTCTTGAATCAGAGACTCTCAGACTTGGAAGCGACCTCAAGGTCATCTGTTCCTACACCATCCCCCCTCACCCTGCTCATCCAATATTTGAAAATGGTGGTCAAGTCCCCAGAAGACAACAGCCTTTCTTATCTGGATACAATAAAGAGCCCTCCCTGGAGAACAGACTCCACCCTGGAAGGCGATTCTCAGGTGTTCCCAAGTCCTCTTGCCTCCTGGGCTCTCAGACCTTGACCTCCCTGCTCACTCACCACCCCCACCATGGGCACCCTACCGCTCCCGGTGCCTTTAACTTCTGCCGTTGTCCTCCCTGCTGCTCAGCCTGGGTGCTAAGACCCTCCAGGCGTGATCCCCTTCCGTCTCCCCAACAGCATCTTGCAGCGGACACTATTCCTACCTCCATTTTACTGCTGAGGAAACTGAGACACGAAACAGTCACCGAACCTGCTGACGTGAAACCCTGGGGATGGGGGGATTCTCGCTCCAAAGCCCGTGCTGCCATCCGTGGGCTGCATTCTCTCCACGCATGTCTCAGTTCAGCCACTTTCTCTGTTTTTCCTTCGAACAGCTGAGATAGGTTGGCGTCAAAATCAATCCCTCCTTCCAAAAACAAACAAAAAAACAAAACACCCTAAAAACAGCACACCACGCTAAAGACTGAGGTAGAGCACAAAGGAAATACTTACAGAAAACACCGGCGGCATGAAGTAAGGTTGCCAAAGCACAGATTTCTGGTCCTTCAGAATTACTTCCTTGCCCCAGGGGCTGACGCCACTTCACGGCTCAGGGCCCTGGGCTCCCTCCCTCCTGCCACCATGTGGCAGTGCCACCTTGGGCCCTGCGTACAGAAATTGAGCGACCTCCCACCTGCTCTCTGCTCACCCAGGCTTCTTCTGCAACTGCACTCCAATCTGGGAGTCCTACTTCATCCACACTTGTTCACTTAGTCATTCAATAAATATTTATTAGCAGGTAAGAATTTAAAGAATAGTCTCATTCTTTCTGTGAGATGGGACCTTACACATCAGCCTTTGATTTTATATTTATTATCCATAGATCTACTCAGTGCAAAACCAGTTTTGAACCCAAGAGATGATGCTAGTTATGATAATGATGATAAGAATAAAGACAATAACTAATGCTTGCTGAGCGTGCACCACGGGCCAGGCAGTGCAGCTAAACACTGCCTGAATTGTCACATTTGGTTCTTTCAATAACCCAGGGAAGGAGGCACTGTTATCGTTACCATTTTACAGATGAGGAAACAGCCTCAGAACGTTAAGTTGCTAACATTACACAGCAAGGAGCATCAGGGCCGGGATTTGGACACCAGAGCCTGAGCTCTTGACCACTGTACTGTAGCGTGTCATAGAGAGCTGAGCAGGGGACATCAGTGCACTAAAGTCTGCAAGTCAGACATCTCCATGGGGCACACACAAGTGGGGGTCCTTTCTCCCAGGAGGACAGGGAAGGGGGGCAGGGAAAGGCTTCGTGGAGTTGGCACACGTGGGCTGGTAGTGCTCAGGGGTAGCTGAGCAGGTGGTCACTGCATAGACGGGAGCAGAGGGTCACTCCAGGCAGAGGGACAGTGTGAGCCAGGACCCAGAGGAGTGGCACAGCCTGGCTTTTTTGGGAACTGTCAGCATGTGGCCGACGTCCGTGGGGTGGGCAAGGGAGGAACTGATGGGTGAAGAGGCTGGAGATTGTCAGGAATGAGATCCCAAAGGCCCCACAGATGACAGGGAGCCCCAGAGGGACTGAGAGCAGAGGAAAAAGGTGACCAGATGCAAATTGTAGAAATTTGGGAGCCTGGGTGAAGGGTGGTGGGTGGGAGGGGTGGGGGCTGGTGGACCAAGGAGGACCTGATTCCATAAAAGGCTCAACAGGGCAACCACACCCTAACCACAGGAATGGATAAATATCAGCAGGGCCCCCAAACCTTGAACAAGCCCCTTCCCCACTTTGCTGAGCCTCTTGATACTGCAGCGGAGAAATACAAAATCCCCAGCTCTGCAGCCTTGCTACGGGGACCTGGCTCCTTTCTCTGGGGTGCTACCGAAGGCCAGGCCTTGCTGACAGGGCCACTCTGCTGTCCTGGAAGTTAGTCTGAGGCCACTGAGCAGTGCCCCATTGCTTTTCAAGTGCTGAATGGACCTCAGCTCATGAAGTTCAGCTCTAAAGGGCCCTGGCTGCGATGCCCTCCCTCTGGCATCCTTTAGCCCTCCCATTGCTCCTAGGGAAATACTGACTATCTTCTTCCATGTAACCACCTGGGAGTCACCAGTCAAGGATCCAATCACCTCCCTTATTATATAGACAATACTTGTATTAATACAACCCCAAATATGCCACTTGGTCAGCATTAGCTTTCTAACGTATCTATTTTTACAGATATTTTATAAAAACAGAAGAGCCCTGTGATTTCCATCAGGTTCCTCCAATTAGGACAGCTGTGCATTGGCCTGGAAATTGACTGGAAACTCTCCCGCTGGTGTGAAATGTCAGCCACTTCAGACAATTCCTAAATGCCTTCTAATTTTAAGCCTAATCGTTCTTCTCTAATAGTCCATCCAGGGAGACTCCGGACCTTGACCAAACAGAAAAGTGGAAGAAAAACTGGCAGAGATCAGGCAGGAGGCAGGATGAGGCCAGAGAATCATTCTCTGGCTGCAGAAGCAGGTTCCTGGGATGGGAGCCGGGGTGCCGGGAGAGCCCATGCACTTGGTCAGACAGAACTAGTGGACGCAGTGCGATGCAAGCAGATACTGGTGACACGGTGCCCGATCCAGTGGGCAGGCTGTTTAAGAGGGTCTGGATGAAGGCAACTGTGACTCCCAGGAGGTCAGCCCCACCCAGAGCCGAGAGGACTTTGGGCAGGGTGCGTGCCTGCATCTGTGCCTTTATTCACTCTCACTTTGCCAAGCACACCCCACATGCAGCAGGCACTATGCCGGGCACGGTGCAGTGTTAAGAGCACAGGATTTGGTGTCAGGCCACCTGGAAGTCAAACGCAGCCTGGTCTCTTGCTAGAAGGTGAATGCTGGTGTTGATAAGTTCCTTAATCTCTTTGACTTGAGTCCCCTTCTATTAAATGGAGGTAATAATTGTATCAGCCTCAGAGGGCTATTATGGGGATTAAGTATGACAACAGGTGTTGACAGTGCTTAACAGGCATGGGCACGGGCTAAACATTGACGAAAATGGTTATTATCATTATCAGCCTGGGATGCAAACAGGAACGGAACAGGATTCCTTGCCCTTAAAAAGCCAGATGGATAGGGCTCCCACTCCAACAGCACCCAACAGCAAACCGGGGGGCACGTGGAGGCAATGGAAGCCAACTCCGACTAGATCCCCATGGAAGGAGCTGGACAGACCTGCGGGCATCCGGGGCCACCCTGGCCAATCAGGGGGAAGATTAGCATCCTTTCCCTCCTTTGGTCCCCGTCGGGGTGGTCCCAGCCACCTGTGCAGGCCTGCCCATAGTACAAGAGGCCTCTCTGCTCACATGCAAGCTGGAGACGGAGCCTGAGAAGTCGCTTAATACTGGTGTGTAGCGGACGAGGCCCATTAGAGACAGCTCAGTGGCTGAGGCTGAGCAGCTTATCTCGGCTCCCCAGTGGAACCAAATCAAATCCACAAAAAATATTAGGTTTTCAAATCAAAAAGGCAAAGCATGTTGAGTAAACCAGCCGCCGGCAGCAGACAGCTAATTGGTTTGTGTCTGTCAGAAAACATTGAACTTAACAGAGATCAGGAAGCACTGAGCAGAGCCTCACCTTCTGGGGTTGGGGGACCTACCCAGAGTTCATCACACTGCCCCCCACAGCACCGCCAGCACCCCAGGCCCGCTGATTCTTGCCGTTGGGAGGAAACGTTGCATGAGCAGAAGGAGCGGTAGCAGGAGGGAGCTGGAGTTTAGCTCCTCCCCTAGTCAGACCACAGACCTGCCCCTGTGCCCCCGTGTGCCAAGTATTCATCTGAGAAGTACTTACTGAGTGGCTACTCTGTGCTGGGTATCAAAGACAGAGGGATAGATATGGCCCCCAAACTCTGTCTTCACAGTTTAGTATTGGGGTTATGCGGTGGGGAACCGATAGCCTTCTGATTTCAAGATTGTTCCTTTTTAAGCACCACAGTAGACAATAAAAGCTTCATCTTTCTCTGCTGCACCCCTTTTAATCAAAAGATTTGTTCTGTAAAATTTACATTCAGTCAAAAGGCCACACTCAAGGATCTGGAAGGCCATATGCGGCTCCAAGGCTGCAGGTTCTCCACCCCGAAGTGGAGATTTGTATCCAGTGAAACAGTATCTCCAGAGAAGACATGCTTGTGTCTCTATGGGGGAGTCAGGAATCCTCAGATGCCCCCCAGAGGGCGAGCAGACTTGTTCCAGCAGAACAGCAAGGGAGGGCATTGCAGGAAGAGAGCACGTTTCCTTCACAGACAGAGGTGCGTGTGCGAGAACGCAGCGTGCGTTGCTACCTCTGGGTGTGTCTCCCTCCAAACCCGCTCCTGGGCAAGCAAGGAGTTTCTTAAGTAGATCTTTTCCTCTGCTGCTACATCCCTGTGGATGCACCATAAACATTGACATTTCTCCAGAGCAGGATGTTTTTTAAAAAATATTTTAGATGAATGCCAGGCCAGGCTGCATGAAATGTCATGGTGACTTTCCAAAGAGACCTGCCAGGAGCTAGGGTGAGTAAAAATAGCCACTGCTCAGTGCGGATGTGAAGAGAGTAAAGATCACAGATAGAAGAGTTTATTTGTTTTTAAAATAATTATTTCTAAGTGGTTCTGGGCCTAAAGAATGCGTCAGACTGGCAGGCAAGAAAGCAGAAGGTCTGTGTCTGACACCAGGGAGAGAAGGCAGAGGAAGGAAGCAGATGGAAAGGTGGGGGGCAGGGCCTCGGATTCCAGCCCCAGCCAAGCACGCCTTAAAACTGGGGAAATCGCTCTAGGATTGTGAGCCTCAGTTTCCCCACCTGGAGTACAGAAAGAGAGGGAAAAGCATAGCTAGGGAATGGTCTACATGTGACTACATCCTGAGAGCGAAAAAGAAGCACTAAAGGGCAAACACAGATAGAGAAATGAACAAGGATGATGCTAGTGTTCGGTCACAGGAAAAATAAGCACCATGGACAGTTCCAGGCCGCCCTAGCTCTGCTCTTCATAGCTGCTCACCTGGGTTGGCCCTGTCACTTTATCACCATAAGATATTACAAGAGGAGTCCCAGATACACACATAGAGTTGGAATCAGAGCACTCTGGGAGCCAGTGCCAGCCCTGGAGTCATCATTTGCCAGAAGTATAATCCTGAAGTTGCTTAACTTCTCTAAGGTTAGGTTGCCTTCATCTGTAAAATGGGGAGAGCTGCTACCCTCGGGCTTGTTGCGAGGGCTCAGTGAGCCATGAAACCAAGCACTCACCAAGACATCTGCTTCTTGGTGGACACTAAATAAATGACCACATGAAAAAGTCCAGCAATGAACTACCAGCGCCAGAGGCCCCAACTTGTCTTGGCTCTCACTTTTGGGAAGGAAAATCCTGACTCTAATGTAAGCCAATGACTGAGTTAAGTGAGTGTGTTTGCCAAATGTGAAAACAATGACATTGTACGGCAATTTTCAGCTCAGGTTGATGGCATGGTCGGTATGTGTGCAGCCAGATTTTGGAAGGAAGGAAGCAAATATTTATTGAACATATGCCATTTGTCAGACTGTTATTAAATACCTTTACATATGTTATTTCATTTAAGTCTTAGAACAACCCTATAAAGTGAAAATACCTACCTCCCTTCCATCTTTTTTTCAAAACCAGTGAGGGACCATCAGAGAGATAAAGAAATTTGCCTAATGTCACATGGCTCATTTGCCATTCTGACTCCAGACAGTCTGACAGCAAAACCTATGTTCTTTCCCCTGAAAAAATGTTGTGTCTATAAAACTGGACCTGATATATAATAGAAAGGTTGAATTTAGCCACATTTTGCACTCAGCTTTCAACTTGCTTCTCTCTCTCTGTTTACTACTTTGTGTCTTTTCCTTAACTGTAATTAGTTTGTTTATCCCATAAAAAACCTTGACTTAATCCTAAAGCCCAGTCCCCACAGAAGATTCTTTACACGTTCCTTTGCCCTGACTTCTCCATCCGGAAGAATTCCACTCTGCCCTTCAAGGTTTAACTCAAATGTCAACTGCTCCACAAAGCTTTTCAGTAATCTTTTAAGCTCCCACAGCACTTGGTACACATCTTCTACTTATCCTTCCATCTCAGATACCTAGCACCATGTCAGGCACTTAGTAGGACCCCGAGGAGCATTTATTAAAGGAAGAAAGGGAGAGAAATGCTTCAGTAGCAATAAGAGTTATGGCAATGATGATAACCATCATAACACCAGCAGCCAACTTATTGTGACGCATGACAGTTCAGGCTCTGTTTTAAGCGCTTCATGTATCATCTCATTTCATACTCACAGTATCATCCCAATTTAACATAGTAAATTCCTTGTTTAAAGTCACACAGCTGATTAAAATACTTTTAGGAGATTTAGAAGACAAGTCTAAAAGATTTAGAAGTCTTTTGGTAGAAGACCTAATTAGTAGAAAATTAGTAGAAGATAATCAGAAAAAGTTTGAACCCTAGCATTTTGGTGACAGAGCTGTCCAGGAACTACATCTCTGTGCTCTTCAGAAAACTGCAGGGGAAAGAACGTGAGTCCAGCATCTGACACACTGACCCAAGGCACAGCCTTGCCAGGTATTAGCTCTGTGGCTTAGGTGTTAGCCGTGTTAACTTGCTACGTGTACACTTCCTTGTCTAGGCAGTGGAGTCAACCCCGCCCACTCTGATATGTTGTGCAGAGGATGCGTCCATCAGAATGGACCGGCACACACTGGGGTTTAACAAGCACTGGCTCCCCAATTTCTCCACAACGGACCCTGTACATCTGCTACTCCTCGCGACTCTCCATTCTATTTTGGGAAGAGGGGTCTGCCTTAGACATTCACAGTATCCTGCTCATTTATTCATCTGGTAAATATTTACTAATCAGCTATTACACGACAGGCACTGTTGTGGGTGTTGAAGGTATAGTGGTAAATTAAATAGACAAGGTCTGGACTGCCATAGCACTTATATCCTGTTATATTACTTAAGTTATAGCTTATGTCACTATTATAACTAACGGAGAAACACATGAACGTGCCAAGACCAAGAGGCTGTAAAACAAGGTGAGGTGGCGGGGATGGCTGTGGTCATGCCACGCTGGGGAGAGGGGCTCGGAAAGGACTCTGGCGGGTGGCATTTTGGCTCAGCCTGGAGGGAGAAGGGGCCAGCCTCAGGAAGACCTGGAGGAAGAGTGTTCCTGGAAGAAGGAACAGCAAGGATAAAGAGGCGGGATAAGTGTGTGCTTCAAGAAAAGAAAGGTGGGCCACGAGTGATGGCGGAAGGGGATGGGCTCAGAGAGCCTGGGCGGGCTGGTTGTGAAGGGTCCAGGAGCCACCGGCATGGGCGTGGGTGTGATTCACAGGGTGGATGAAAGGTGAGAATGAATTGGAGGAGCCGTTAGAGGAGCACTTCCCCCAGTCTCACTGAGCATCGCAGTCTGACTCCGTTCAAATAGATGTCTTCCGTTAAAAATCATCTTTGCTGCCGCATAAGAAACAAGAAGGCTACAGATAAAACCATCGTCTTGAAAATGTTTTCTGAATTATTTTCTGAGAGATGTAAGAAATCAATCTTTCTACAAAAAAAAAATGGCAAAGTTGCTAATTTTATGAGAAGACTCTAAAATAAGGATGATTTCACTTCTCACAGGCTGTCACTAGATTCCATCCAAGACTTTGCCAGATTCAAAAAACACTGTATGAGACGATACCAGACCCCTGTGGTTAATACAGACAAGTGGAATTTCTTGACAGGAGATTTTGATTATGCAGAGGAGTCCAACACAGGTTGCCTGAGTTAAAATAAAAAGAATTGCTGAAATGAAGGGCAGTGGAGAGCCGGAGGAGCTTTGCCATCAACTGCGTGCTGTGGCTGGTGAGCTTCAGTTTCCTCATGTTGTCCTGCATGTGGCTGGTTGGCTGCATTAATAGAGGTTTAGTATGGAAAATGCGGGAGTTGATCTTTCCTTCTGCTCTTCTTTGATCCATCCCTACTCAGACATTTTCCAATATTCCATAAGTTTTTTAGTTTTTTGACAAACTAAATTAAAAGTTGTGTATGAAAGTATTGCACTTTTCCATTTTTAACAAGTGGATTAAAAATTCCACAGAAACTTTTCTGTCAGGGGATTTGAAAGCAGATCAGAGCAACATTCTTTCTCTGTTTTTTCAGGATACACATGTGAAAACTTTTATAGGAGAAACACATAATTTTTGGCAATAAAGTCCCGTAACAATGGCAACATTTCCAAACATCCATTTTTCCAAGCGCTCTCTCCGTAGCATGTCTTTCTTTTGAGACACGATTGCTCTCTCGTGTGCTGTTAAAATGTCAGCTCTACCTCAAAGGGACGGATTAAGTGTGCATTCTTTTTTTTTTTCAGAAAGTATCTACTAGGCGGCATACTCCTGACAGCTACATGTCATCACAGAAAAGATCACCAAATTTGGAAGGCTTGTGTTTCCTTAAAAGAATAATATGTAGCTCTGCTTTATCATCTGTTTTCAGTACTCACTATGACACAATCACAGAGACTGAGCTACAAGAGATGTTCTGGTCACTTTCCTTCCGTTACAAAGCATCTTAATGATGGAGTGTATTTTCAAGCTCTTGTTTTTATAAACGTAAGCACACTGACGGCACCCGGGGCCTTTTATTTAGTGCTTGCTTCCATTTCTTAGTGCAAGCGCTCGCCTGCGATTGTGAGTGATTCAGTGGATTCGTGCTCTCTCTCCGACCTTTCCCCGAATCCTTTTCTATTATAATCAAAGCAGCACCCACATCAGAGGTTACAATTCCACCTTTTTCCCTCCTAGAACATTGGGTTTCTTTTAAACGAAGTCATTTATTTTTGAAAATATAACTTTTCTGGTACGTATCATTTTTAGGTGCTTAAAAAAAGTAACTCTTCGCATTTTGAAGTTGAATAGTATTGAAATCACTATTGAGTACAAATGAAATTATTATTAAGGCCAAATTACCATTATTATTGACATTATTATTGAAACTGTGTTTTAAAAAAACATATATTTACAGATAAGTTCGACTCCTCTATCTATACTTTCATTGAAGTTCATGTATATAGCAAACCTTGTACCCTACATATTTTGTTCTAATAATTTTTTCTTCTGATCTTCAGTGCTGTTTTCTATGTTTTATTGTCTGCCATACATTATTTCAGCTACACGGTGTAATGAGATCCTAGGAGAAGGAAGAGGAAGGTTCAAGGAAAAATTTACACAGGAGATGTTTGGGGCCTAGGGTTTGCAGGATGACTAGGGGTTTGCAGAACAGACAATAAAAGGAGAATGTCTGTGGGGTGGGAACAGCATGTGTAAAAGCCAGGCTCATGAGACAGCCTGGTGTACTTGAAGAACTCCAAGTAGCTCGGCACACATGGGGCTTATTAATAAAATATTTTGGCATTGGTGACAGGGGCTCAGAAAGCAGGAAAAGACAAACCTGGAGAGACAGCAGCCAGGGCCAGATCACGAGAGGCCAGTTACACTGTGCCAAGGAGTTCAGACTTGATTACAGAGCCAACGGGAGCCACGGAAGGTGAGGAAGGCATGTCGTCATTTCCACAGCATAAGTGGCAGTGTTCAGACACACAGAGAGGAGGAGAAAGAATGCAAATGTCTTCCAGGGCCGATACCACAATGGCACTGCATCGAAAAAAAAAAAAAAACAGATCTTAAATTATAAGTTATTATTTATTTCCTTCCTATGGCCTTTGCATTTTATGTTGGCTTTAGACACATTCTCTGCTACTAATACAACAGACCATCTCAGAGTGAGCTGCTGAGACATACACTTGACTGCATCAAGGGGGCTGCAGAGTTAGTTAATAACAAGGAGAACTGAATAACCACTATGAATCCCAGTCAATTGCAGTAGAAGCAGAATATGGGTAGGGCGGTGGCCTACATTCCTGCGGATGGGTAACTAGGTGTGATTTCTGTATAATCAGCTGTGGGTCTGACAAGGAGGTTGCTAGTCTCTCTTATGGACAGCATGAGGATACATTTTCTCAAAAAGAAACTCTGCAAAGATGACAAAAATAGCAATTCCCTTCTCGTGTAGAAAGCTGAACAGCTTAGAACATACGATAAGCTTGTGCAGACATCAGAACAAATATTTTTGTCCTCTTTTGTAGATGAAAAAACTACATGGTTTTCCCAGGGTCACATGGATTGTCAGCAGAAGAGAAAGGTGGAGTTTAAATCCAGGAAATTAAATTCTAAGCCCAGGGTGCTTTCTACTTTACTACTTTGTAGGGAATATCTGATGTATTCGCAAATGTTAGGTCAGGAAACAGAAGCCACTTTAGGTATTTTAAATAGGAAGGTATTTAATATAGGGAACTAGAGGCTTACACAACACTTGTAAGGGCTGAGGAAAGAGGTCAGGGATGCTTTGCTGTATTTCAGAAAATGTGGGAATGAAAAATCACAAGTAAGCTACTACATATCTCAATGCTTGTAGGAGGATGTCCCAAAGCCCCTGGCAAAAACCCCATCTACTGTCTGGTGGAGGCCACACTTGTGCCCACACAGCTGCTGCCAGAGAATAGTATCTTCTGTTTTTCCATCTCAGAAATCTCAAACCAAGTGCCTCCCCTTGGCAGAAGCTCACTAATCGCTGGCAAGGCAGTGTGGGAAATGTAGTCTCCAGGCTTCTAGCCCCTGAGTTTCGGGCATTGCTTTTAGAAAAGCAGAGATGATACCGAGTATGAACAGAAAATAGCCAGCATGCCCAGTTATTAGCTAGAATCATAGCTGAGATGAGGAGAATCAAAGTGACTCAACTGGGTTGTTAAAACTAACTATGGATTTGTCTAGAGGAAACTGAGACACAGGGAGTTCAAGTGACATGCTGACATCACAGTTGTACGTGCGGAGTCAGAATTGACACTGAAGTTGTCTGGCTCCAAAGTCCAAGTTCGGAAATGCCAAGGCATGCCACATTAAACTGTGGCTTCGTGGATGCATGGAGCGTATACACTGGAAGATGCTGCTCACCAGCACCTCTTAGAATCGGCCTCCATGCCTGTTCTCCATACAGGGCTCCCTCTTTTGAATGTGGCTGGTACCTGGTCCCCCTCCCCTAAATCCTTTCTCATTTGGAAGGAGAAGAAGTCCAGAGCTCTCGGACCCAGAGAAGATGGGGCTGAGATGAGAAACTGGGGTGACCCTCATGTCTGCACAGTATGGACTCCCTTGCCAAAGCAAGTGCTCCTGCAGTCGCTGCTGACAGCTGGTGGTAACAGACTCTGTAGGGCCAAGACCTGCTAATGCATTTTGTCACTTTGAAGAGTTCCTCCAATTACATGTGCTGGTCAGAGGCCAGAGTTTAAAATGTGTTGCAGTGTACACTACTAATCTCTTTTGTAAACTCAGGTAGTACAGGCTGATGAGATGTCAGCTGGAAAGGATCTCTGAGAGCGTGGTCTGTGACTCTACCTCCTTCATTCACTGGAATCCTGCATGTAGGAGGGCAGGGGACATGACTTCGCCCAGGTTATGCCCCCAACAGTGGCAAAGTTCTAGGGCTAGTAATGTATGAGGATAAGCTGTCTACAGCTTGGTTTCATTGTTTTATTTTAAAGGCATTCTCCGTAGACCCTGAAAATCCAGAAGACGCAGGCTCACGTGGGTCTTTCTATTGATTTTCAGAAGTAGGAATACATTTGTACTAGTCAGTCAAAATACACCTTCTGGCCTACCTACCATGTGTTTCCTGTGGCCAAGGTTCTTGGGAACTCAATGAAATTAGGGGTGTTCATGATCTTGTGATATTGGAATGGAAACTGTAGCTTTTTAGCAGTGGGAGCCCCTTGAGTTAACCTCAGAAGTTTCCATTTTCAAAGGTCTATCATATAAGTGTTCTGGTTTTAACTTCAACTTGGTGCCCACAATTTGCCATTTTTCTCCTGAAATTATCTTCCCTCTTAAAAAGTTCTAAGGAATCATCTTTCTTGGGTGGAGCAAGGGGAGTTTAACAGATTTTTTAAAATGATAACACTAAATTTTGGTGAAAGAGCAAGGAAATAATAAACTCTCCTATACTGCTTGTTCAAATGGAAAAATTTGGCAATGTACGTCAAAAGCTTTGAAACTTGCCATATTGTTGGATGTATTATTTCTGTAGTTAGAGATGGCCACAAAGTTTTATGTACAAGATTGACTGTTGCAGTATTACTTATGATGGGAAAAGTTGGAAAAAAATATCAAATATTCAACAGATATATCAGTATTTATCTAAATACTGATACATCCATACAAGGGAAAGAAAACTTTAATAATAATCAAATAATAGCATATATAGCTCTTCCTTTTTGCCAGCTTAACTTGTAATTAATGTATATGAAATACAACAACCCTATGAGGTGGATGCTATTATTATGCTCATTTTACAGATGGCAAAATTGAGGCCCTGAGGATAAAAGTGACTTGCCCATAATTCCCACAGCTAGTATGTGGCAGAGTTGAGACATAAACCCAGGCTGTCTGGTTCAAGAATCCATACTATTAACCATTATGCTACACTTGCTCTGGAAGAATATCTACTTACTTCGGTGAATGTGTGTAAGTACATGTGGATACATATATAAAAGGACTAGACCTCTATACACCGACATGGAGACTAGACGGTAGATTGCAAGCAATCTTCTTTACACTTTTCTGTATTTTTCAAGTTCACTTCAAGGGCATTTTTTTAATAAGAAAAATATTTAGTGCATGCATTTATGTAAAGAAATAATGCAAGATGTGATGTCATCTAGCCCCTTATCCAATGCAGAAATCCATTTATGTGCCATCTCAACAAGGAATTACTCGACCTTTACTTGAACTGCTCTGTTGACAAGGAGCTCATGGGTCTGGCTGTGCAGGGTTGGCTCGGTCTAAAGAAGGAGGAGGAGGTAAGCTTGGTAGAGCCTAACCCATAAGATAGGGAACCAGTTAAGGGATTTGGGGCAGAAGTTTAGGGATGCTGAGACCATCAATGGGTAGCTTGATGAGGTACAGCTCCAACTTAAGGTGATAAAGCCCCCAGAACACTACATTGTTTTCTGTCTCATTTATTTCCCAGCCTGTTATGAAATAGTTCGTTCAAGAAAGAGGTTTCTAGTGGATAATAATGAGGACAACCACCTTTAAAGAACTCACCATGATGAGAACATGCCCTTTTTCAACTACAAAATTCACAAAGATTGAAACCCGGTGGGGCTCAGGATGTAGAGCATTCTCCTATACTGCTGGTGGAAATTCAAAATGATGCAACCTTGGATAGGGCAATTTGGCAATATTTGTCAAATGCGTTCCATTGAACCTAATGATCCCATTGCTAGGAACCTACCTGGCAAGCATTAAATACAAGCACAGGAATATTCATTACAGTCATTACGGCATTGATCGTGGTTGAAAAAATAAACAAAGAAATGACATTAGAAGCAAAGTGTCCCTTGATTAAAGCCATGTTAAATAAATTATGGTACCACCATATGGTGGAATACTTGGGAAACATTAAGTAGTATGAGAGAGACCTGCCAGTACTGATGTGGGAAGATCTTGATGCTGGATTAGGAAGTGATGAAAAGCAAACTACAAAACAGAATGTTAAATACAGAAGACTATCCATGTAGCTATGGATATGAGAGTATACACATGTTGTTCCCCAAAGAAAATACAAGGAACTGTTCACATACTGTTTAAACTAGCCACCTGTGCAGAGGGACTGAATAGTGAAGAGAGACAATCTCATTTTCATTTTGTATCTATTTGTTTGAATGCTCTACTAGGTATTACTGTTATTTAAAAAATAAAAGCAGAGGCTATACGGGAAATTGCAGTCAATCTTTTTTGTTAGTTTTCTACCTCTCTATGCTAAAATAACACACACACACACCCCTAGTAATTGTTGTTTTATTTTTTAAGCATAACAGAGACTGTTCCCCCAAGGCTCTCTGGTAACCTCTCTCCCTCCTCAGAGCCAAGCACAGGATGTGTCTGCACTGGCTCCTCCTGGGTCCTGCCTGTGCTGTCTGCCCAGTTGGTCCCATTAACTCTCTTGGCCTGTGAGTCAATGAATGAGCCCAGATAAGGAACATAACAGAAGATGGACTTACCCAGGAAGCCAGGGCAACAGCAGTGTATTCACCAGGACATGCTGGATCATGCTGTAATTGCACACAGATCCCAAATCTTAGGAACTTGACAATACAGACGTTTATTTCTTGCTCATGACACAGTCTGATGCGGTTGTGCTCCTCTCCTCCATATGGTGACTCAGGGATTGAGGCTGCTCCAGCTGTGGGTCTGCCCTCTTGTGGCTTCAAGGTTGTCCTGGCATTATCTAAGCGGGCAAAGGGGTAGGCATGAGGAATACTTACCCACCTCAGCCTGAAAATGACACATGTCACCTCCGTGCATATTCTAACACCAGTATATGTCCAACCTAACTGCAAGGGAGGTTTGGAAGTGTAGAGCAGCACAGGGATATTGGTGACCACTGACCAAGGATACTCTCTGCTCCAATCAGGAAACCCAGAGCAGGCACCCCTCTGTGCAGTGAGATGTATGGGGCAGGAAAGGAAGGCTTGCTCCCAGCTATCTTCCTCAGTGCCCAGCCAGCATCCCCAAAATGTCCTCTCCCCATTCCTCCATCTCTCCAAGGCCTTGCAGAACATCGATTCATTGTTCTGAGTTCTTCACTCCCTTCTTGTAATGGAACTACCCATACAAGCCCTTTGTGATGATCAACTTTATGTGTCAACTCGACTGGGCCATGGAGTGACCCGGTCAAACACTATTGGCCAAACATTACTCTGAGTGTGTATGGGAGGGTGTGTCTGCATGAGATCAATCAGCAGACCGAGTAGAGCAGATTCCCTCCCTATTGTGGGTGGGTCTCAATCAACCTGTTAAGGATTGAATAGAATAAAAACTGAGAAAGAAAGAATTCTTTCTCTCAGCCTGTCTTCAAGCCGGGACATCAATCTCCTGCCTTCAGACTTGGGCTGGGACTGGAATTCAGACCATTAGTTTTCCTGGTCCTCAGGCCTTTGCACTTGGACTTTGGCTCTCCTGGGTCTTCAGCTTCCTGACTGCACATCTTAGACTTTCCAGCCTACATCACTTCATAAGCTTATTCCTTATGGTAAATAAGTGTGTGTGTGTGTGTGTGTGTGTGTGTGTGTGTGTGTGTGTGTGTGTTGGTTCTGTTCACCTGGAGAACCCAGACTAACGCACCATTTGCAACTGCACTGCTTCCCACTGGAGCAGCCAGAGAATAAGTCTCCACCCCACTGAGTTGGCCTTGGTCATGTGACTTTCTTAGGGCAATGGAGTGTTAGTGGACACCATAGGAGCAGAGCTTCTGCGTGTGTTTGCATAATTTAGCTTGACGCCTTGTGCACCTGTGATTGCCATGAGGAGATCATGCTACAGATGGCCGCTGCCCCAGCAGACTGGGCTCCGGAATAAGGACACATTCAGCCAACTTGAATCTGCCTTGGCCTGGACTCCAGCTTGACCCAGCCTAGCAAAGCCCAAATCAGCCAACCTCAGTCAACCTACAGACCAGCGAGCATGAAAATAATTACTGTTGTAAGCCACTGGATTCTAAGGTTTTTGTTATCAGTAAGAATGGATCTGGAGCCCCATTAGAATGCTAACTTCGAAGAAGCGTGGAACACACAAAGCCTGGGTCCTGGGGCTATCGAAGGTCATCTTAGGGAGGGGCAATCTGGAGCCCAGAGACGGAGGGTCTTGTGCCTGAGGCCACGGAGCACAGACCAGAGCCCCAGTCTCCAGAGCCCAAACAGTATTTTTTCAGAGCCAGACGTCCACCATCCAGCAAGGGGAGGGCTCTGAGGCCTAGAGATGCTGGTTCTGATTCGGGCAGGAGAGAGGGAAAGAGAAGGAGAGCAGGCAGGGGCTGGAAGGGCTGGAACAGCTGGTCAGGACAGCAGAGGCTACCAGTGGGGTTGTGGGAGTGCAGAGATCTAAGCAGCGTTCTCTCACCTCCCTGATCAGCTGAAGTCTGGGGATTGGGCAATTTGTGGATCCCTGCTCAGCTACCACCCCAATTCCCAGAAACCATTCTGATGGTAAACCTGATTCCTGGATACCTGGTGAAAATGCTGATTTCTCAGGCACCATTTGTATAATGTGCCTTCCAATTGCTCCCTGCCCTTTGCTTTTGATGTATGTTGTTGTATTGTTATATCCAAAATATTTAAAAAAAAAATCTTGGAACACTAGGGAAAGTAGGGAAAGGAGCCCAGGGTAAGAGGTAAATGGGACAGGAGGAACAGGCCTCTGCTTCTTTTGTGACCTGAGGCACATCCAGATGTGTGTGTGTGTGTGTGCGCGCGCGCGTGAGCTCGTAGAAAGGCTTCTGTTGGGTGGGGTTGACGGGGGCGGTGTTTGACCTGATGCCAGAGGGTGAGTGTCCAAGGAAGAAACAGGTGGCGATCAGGATGAAAGGAATCCCGGCAGAAGAACCTGCATATATGAAGGAACGTCCTTCGGGTGCTCAGGGAACTGGAGGGAGGACCAAGTGACGGAGGCTCAGAGAGCAAGGGAGAGAGGACAAGGTCACGAGGGGATTTGAGCAGGCACAGGCAGAGAGTCTGTGGTTTATCCAAGTGCACTGGGAAGCCGTTGATGTCTCTTAAGCAGAGGATTGACATGATCCAGTTTTACCTCATACAAAGATAAATTTGGCAGCGCTGAGAAAAGTGGGTTGGAGGGAATCAAAGGGGAAATATTTTCAAATTCTATTGTTTAGGTTCAGATGGGAGATAATGGTGGTTAAGCCACAGACGTCTCGGAGGTGATAGAAGTACGCAGGGTCAGGATGGGTCTGTGGCAGGAAGATATTTGTGAAGGGTTTGCCTGTGTCCCTCCCCATTGGGACAGCCCAGACCTGAGACACCTGTTGCTTTAGCAGACTTGCCAGGGTGGGACTAGAGGATAATGACATCATATCCTCAGTCTTGGGATTAAAGAGCCAAGATCCAGGTACACCATAGAAAGACTTAGGAGGAAATAAAACTAGGCTGAACCAGGCCGGGTACAGGGAGAACAAATGCAGCCATAGTAAGGAAGTTTATAATACTAGTGAGGGCTCTGTATCCATTATATGCCCATTTAAGTCAGAGAGGCAAGGGGAGCACAAAAGTTCTCCCTCCTCCTGAAATGTTTGGGATCGTAGAGCAAAGGAGATCTGTGTTGGTTCCCAGGTGGAACCCGAGAAAGTAAACAGGGTCCCAGAGATCCCAGCACCATGTCAGCCTGGTGCTGGGTCTCAGGGACTCCCAGGCATCGCTTCTCTTGGGAGGAAGGCGATTCCAGCCCACGTGCATATAAGGATATAGGGGTTCAGGGAAGTCAAGTGGCTGCACTGAGTTCATCCAGTGAAATCCACAGATCTAGATTTGTGGACTCCTCTGACCTATAGTTGGAAGATGCCAAAAAGGCGTGAGTCTCTCCCATCATCCCTGAGACTTCTATTTGAAGCCCAGGACTTAGGGCCGAGGGGAAGGAGCAGCAGACTGGAGAGAAGGAGACTCAGCCTTAAACCCAGATCTACACCATGCTGGGGAGATAATTCTACCACCTGACCTCTCTGAACCTCACGCTTACCCTCTAAAGAAGGGCGATAGTGTGAGCCTGGCCCTTCTCATGGGGACGGAGGAGAAGTGACAGAAATAGACGCATGGGAAACTGATGCAGTGCTATGCCCATGGAGGTGTTCTGTTTAGAGGGACACAAGCTGCCCTCTCAGTCAGCCAGCTAGTCCCGTCTTTTGAGAGTTCTAGCAGCTTCCTTTTCTTGACCCTGTTCCGTTTCCTGTAATTTCCACTTATTGGCTCTGCTCCTGCCCATTGGGCTGTACAGAGCAAGTCCACCCCCTTTGTCCCGACAGCTCACAGGTAAATCCCCCCGGCCGAAGGCATAGTCAGGGACCTGCAGAGACTTCTTGTCTCCAAGTTAAACCAGCTCCGTCCCTTCTTCAATGTCTCACAAGGTCGTGCATTTGAGTCTCTCACTCCCCTGTCCCCTTGCTCTCCACCCACCCACCCCTGAGGACACTCCTGCTTGCAGATGTGCTAAGAATGTGCTGCCCAGGTGGGTCATAGGCCTGCTCATTCTCAGCCACAGTTTTGCTCAGGTCTCTGTAGGGAGTGGTGGAAAGCCCTTCTGCTGGGGCCAGGACCACTCTCGCTATGAATGAGTCACCCATGACTTGAGCTGATGGAGAGTCACAAGGCAGGGACCAATGACAGATAGATGTCTCCATTATTTCCCCCCGTCTGCGAGAGGTAGGCATCATTCTCAGTGTTGTCATCCCCGGACAGAAAATGAGAAAGAAAAATATAACCGTGACCCATTTCCCAAGGGAAAGAGTAAGCAGTTTTTCTAAGGCTGTTTCCGAGTCCTCTAGGGAGCGCTGGATCCAGTCACAGAGGGTGTAAAGAGAAGAGACCCTGGCCTTGAAGTCAGTGCAGGGGATGTGGAGGGGATGACTGCAGGGGAAGGGGGTTTAGAGGAGTGGGCCCAGAGCCTGGCCCAGTGGGTTCCTGATGTGAGTTTCCTCCCTGCCCCGCACTCTCAGGGTTGATGTTTCTTCCTGACTTATTCACCCCACATGTCCCCCCAGGAGGGTGTGGTTGGGCAGGGAGAACGAGAGAGCATTACAAACTCTCCAGTGTGTCCTGGGTCTCGGTTCCCACTTTGTTACTTGGCCCTTACTGGTCTGCTGCTAGAACATTGTCAGGCTGTTCCATGTCCTGGCTTCTGTGGTCCTAACTAATGCTCTTCCTGGTCAGAAGCTTCTCCTGCAAGATGCTTAGCTCCTGGGCCAACTGGTGCTGGGGACTACCCCTGAACCTCTCCCCCACGGAAGAGCTCTGCTGTTCTCACACTGCATGCCCATACTGCACTGCGCCATCCACGTGGGTGTGGAGGGAACAGGGCACAGACACTCGGGAGGAGCCCAGGGGGCACCATGACCACAGGGTGGAATTGGATGCAAGTGTGAAGTAGGCACAGGGGTCCTCAGAACCCCAGCCCCTGTGTCGGAGTGCTTGGCCCCCTTTAATGGCATCCTGCCCCTCCTTCTCTCTCTCAACATGTGCTCCAGGGTCTGTCAGTTTCAGTGCGGTGAACTCAGCCATTTGTTCATTCATTCATTCATTCATTCTTGAATGAGTAAATATGTTCTGAGGGTCCAGTATGTGCCAGGCACCGTGCTCCATACTGGGGCCAGCGGGGGACTAAGACACCGCCCTGACCTCAAGGCCTTCACAGTCTAGTTGGAGAGGCAGCTGCAGACCAGGTTCTTACTGTAACGAGCACAAAAAGAGAAGCAGTTCCGGGCGTGGGCGGGGGCCAGCTTTAGCGACTTAGCCTTGAACTCCAGTGGCAGAGTGGGGCTTTGCATGGTGTGCTGTGGGGCCCGTTTGTCTGTGTATCGCAGCACCCAGCCCTGAGCTGACGCCTGCCAGGGTCCCGATAAAGCCGAGCGGAGCAATTCAGGTGCTCTCTGAACCCCCTGGCTCCAAGCCTCCGTAATTCTAAGAGAAGGATGGCGCCGATGTGCCAGATGTGAGAGCTGGGTCCTAAAAAGTGTTCAATAGAAGTAAAATAAATTGGAACCTGCTTCTTCCATTGTCCTCCTGGCGTCTCGAGAACCACTTTTATTCTCCTTTCTGTCGGCCAAATCAGCTCCTGCTTCCAATCTGGCCCCTGGGTCCGCCGCCGGCTGGCAGGTATTTCTGCCCTGGATCAGCTCATTGGTGGGAGCTGAGAAGACTAATAACAGCTCCTGACAGCCCTTCACGGTTTTCCCTAAATGTTCCTTCCTGCACAAAAAGTTTAATAAAAATATGTATTAAAGCAGAGACTGGGAGTGGGAAATCAAAGGCAGTCTCGTGGCCGTGTTACTGTCATCCCTTCTGTTCTGCACTGCTGCCACTCACCCCTGGGAAAGTGGACGGCCAGGCTGGTGCATTTGGGGGCCTGCAGAGATGACGTGGGAAGGAGACAGGCATCTCTGGGAAAGGCATTGTGCCTAAGATGGGGGGCGCGTAGAGGTGACGTGAATTTATCTCAAGGCTGTCAGGGAAGCAGTCTGGGCCAGCATGGGGGTGCCTGAGGCAGGGAATGCTGCGTCCTAGGTAAACAGGGGGTCTAGAATCTCCGTGGTCGTGTTATGGGTGGTCTAGTCTGTGTCGCTGCTTCATTATTGTACGTAAATCAAGAGTTCTCCCTGCAGAGCAATAGTATACATTGTTACCCACCCCTGAGTTATTATACTGAGTTAAAAAAAGAAAAGTTGGTTTCCAAACCGCGGACTACCAGCTTAGCAGCACAAAGCGTGTTAATTACATGGGACTTTCTCTTCTATTCATTAAAGTGGTCCCCAAAGTGCCTCTAATCGAGGATGTTTTGCTGCTTATCTGTCCATTTGGTGCCTACGCCTTGAAAACAATAAAAACTGCTGCTTTAAAAGTTCTCTACAATTGAGCCTTTATATAATTCACGCCAGGGACCCTCTCCCCTACCCTCTTTTTGCATATTACTAAGAGTTTCTAAATGGACCCTGCGCAGGAGCTACTCAAGAAGAAAGCTACCCTTCTCAGAGACGGGACAGGGCTTCTCTCCTGGGCCCCCCTGCTGCAGAGACCCACCAGACCCATGGTGCGATCTGCAGCCAGGACTCTCACTGCACCAGCAGACACAGAAAGTACTGGTTGCTCAATATGAAATGATAAATATGCATTAGATCTGTGCAAGCTGCAGGATCAATTATGAGAGCATGCTGCCAAATCAGCCTCCAACTGCCCCGGTGTCAGGGTTTCTGCTGGAGATGCTGAGTCCACCTGGGTTTCTCAGGATGTAGGAGTGTGTGTGTGTGTGTGTGTGTGTGTGTGTGTGTGTGTGTGCGTATAGGGCAATTATAGGAGTTGAACAGCCACTGACCCAGGAAGATATGAGATGAAGGTTCTAGGCCAGACTCTGCTTCCAACTCGTTTTGTGGCTTTGGAAAAATTATTCCCACCCCTCGCTCCCAAGCCTCATCATCCCATCCATGGAACAAACAGGATTTTGTGGGGAGCTTCTTTACCCTGGAGCCCCAGCTCTGAAAAGCCTTACTCCGAAGGCCTGGGTGGTGCCTGGTCTTCTGATAAAGGTCCCAGGTGTTCGCTATGCGCCTCCCTCCCACCCTCAGGCCCCTCCAGCCTCTCCCTCAGCAGCCTGCCCTGTGCCCGCCCTCCTGGCTCGCCCAGCCTGCTCTGCCCCCAGCCACTCCAGGGCTGGAAATGTGCCCTCTCGTCTATTTCTCTGAGCACCCCAGTTTGCTCCACTTCTCAGGTAGGATGCCTGTGTGTCTGGCCCGAGTGTTCCTGGATTCTGTCGTGATGCCATTTGTGTTCCATTCCTGTGCTTGCCACCTGTTCATCACATCACTGTTTTGCTCCTGAATTCTCTTCTTGGTTCAAAGAGAACAAACGGGAAGGTAGTTTCCAGCGGAAAACCTCATGAGCACCAAATACGGGGCAAAGCTAGCAGGACACCCAAGGAGCTAGACGAGGGGCCCGTGATCTAGGCTGAAACACACTGGTCGTTCCCTGCTCTCTAGATCCACTGCACCTCTTCCTGCCTTCTCTCCGTGCTCCTCTCAGGGAAGCTTCATGATACAAATGACCAAAGGTTTTAGGGTCAGATCAATCTGGATTCTAATCCTGACTGGTTTTATCACTGGATGCTGTCTGCACCCATGGGGACCCCTTCCTGTCTGGCCGTGGGCACTGTCCACCTCCAGCCACCTCCTTCAGACACTGCCTTCTGCCTGCAGGGCCCGGCTCCTTTCCAGCCTATAGCAGAGACCCTTCATCAAAGTGGTTCCCCTTCCTTCCTGGCCACACAGGTAGACGACATTTTCCAGGCCCCCTTACAATTAGGCAGGGCCACGTGACAGTTCTGGCCAATGGGACATGGGCAGAGTGATGTAGCCCACTTCCAGATCCAGCCAGAAAAACCTGCCACGTGACCCTCTACTCTTCGTCACAGTTTGTCTGCTGGGTGTCAAGGTCCAGGACAAGCTCAGGAGCCACTGATTTTGGCAAACTCATATTGGCCTGGGTCCCCGAGCTCTCCTCTGTTCCTTCTGCCTTCAGTATGTCAACCGGACTTTCTGTACAGGGTGAACAAACTTCTATTGGGTTCCATCACTGAAATGTAGGAGTTCATCTTTTATAACACTGCTTTCACTAATGTACAGCCCATAGAGACAGGTCAGTCCTTTATCCCAGGGGAAGGATCTAGAATCCAGTTCTGGCTTCTCCTTATTGGACTCAATCCCAGCAGTTAACCAGGACTCACATCTGGGATTAGACCTCTCCTCACTTTCTACGCATTTCTCTCTTGTCCATTTCTCCCTCTGTCGGCTGGAACACTCTTTCTGAGTGCTGGGACAGGTCGGGCAATCCCACGCAGAGGAAGGAAGCCTGCCTGGCCATGCTGCAGAGAGCTCCTTAATGGTGCCGTTGCGTTGGGATCATGCTCCTTCCAAACGCTGTGTAAGCACATGCCACTGTCCTGGAGTCCCAGTCAGGCTCTCTCCTTCTCAGATGGCTCCCGCATAGGAAGAGCCATACAAGCAACCTGATGCCACCCACCCCCCACCACTCCCACTGCCGCCGCTGCCACCTTGCTAAACTCCAGGTGCACACTGACCGGAGACTCTGTGGATACCTGGTGTCCCTGTTGCCATGACAACCAGTCACAGGGACTGATGACAGCAGTGACTTCATTCCTGCTGGGAGGGTCAAGAAAAGCATGGTGCATAGAAGAAAATGGGGCTTCTGGAGGTGGTTGGAAAACGCGGAACCGGGAGGACTGGAGTGGGATTTTGAAGATGGTGCTCACACTCTATGCCCCTCAGCTCCCTCTCTGCAAAACTAAGAGATACTGGGAAAGGACTCGGGCCTTCCCCCAGAGCCCCTGTGGGATTCTAGGGTGGGCTCTGGAGGAGAAAACACTGAAGAGAAAGGTGTAGTGTAGAAGGTACAATGTGAAAAAGAGGTGCACTTCATTCAACAGGTATTTCCTGAGGCCTGTTGTAGCCTTATTGCTAGGGCTATAGCAGTGAGTCAAATGGATCCTGTACCCAGGCAAAGGGACCAGCCTGTGCAAAGGCCCCGAGGCAGGAGAGGCCCATGTGGCTGGTGCCAGTGAGCAAGGGCGGGGTGGGGAGGGGAAACAGGTGAGATCAGAGAGGTCTTTTGGTGGGCGACGCATCTCATGGAGGGCCTTGTCCTCTGAGAGGGTAGGGGGCCTGTCTTAGTCCATTTTGTGATGCTATAATAGAATCCCACAGACTGGGTAATTTATAATAAACAGAAAGTTGTTTTGCTCAGAGTTCGGGAGGCTGAGCAGTTTAAGATCAAGGGGCTGCATCTGGTTAGGGCCTTTTTGCTCTGTCATAACATGGAGGAAAGCATCACATGGAGAGAGAGAGAGAGAGAGAGAGAGAGAGAGAGAGAGAGAGAGAGAAAGGGAGAGACAGGAGGGCTGAGCTCATCCTTTCATCAGAAACCTCCTCCTGTGATAACGGCGTTAATTCATTCACGAGGGCACAGCCCTTATGACCTAATCTCTTAAAAGGTCCCATCTCTCGACACTGTTGCATTGGGGATGAAGTTCCCAGCGCATGAACTGTGGGGGACACATTCAAACCACAGCAGGGCCTTTGGGGGTCTCTTCGAGAAGGGAGACCTGGTCTGACTTACCCATGAAAGGGACCCGTCTGGCCGCGGTGCGGGCAGAGGCGGCCGGGCAGCAGGGTGGGAGCAGAGAGGTGCAGAAGACCACAGGAGGGGTGACACGCAGCACTGAAGGCGATGAGAGCTGGTAAGATTCTGGAAATATTTCAAAGGAGAAGCTCACCGGGAGGAAAAGAGAAGAGACAAGGGTTGCAGGAAGGTTTTTGGTTTGAGCAGCTGGAGAAAGGAGTAGAAAAGGAGAGGAGTGGGGCGTCTGAGCTGTCCTTTCTGGAAGTGTGGCAGAGCTCGCCAACCCCGGAGGGGGCGGGGTGCAGTGAGGGGACAGGACCTTCTCCACCCAGAGCACAGGCAGGGCTCGTTCCCTGGGCTCCGAGCCTCCTTGGCTTAGAACATCCTTCCTCCCTTCACCAGCCCTGTTTGTGACGCGGGGAAGAGGAGGTCCTGGGGGTGGCGCCACACTGGCCTGTGCTCAAGCCCTCGTCCTGCACATCCCACCACGCAGCCTCGGCCAAAGGCCTTTCGCTCTCCCAGCCTGTTTCCTCACCCACGCGCTACTCTGCACCTGCTGGCTGTTGTCCAGAGACAGGGACATTCAGCCTCGGCAGCTCTGAGCCCCGGGCCTGGTGACATGCAGCACTTCGGCACCCCAAATGACCTCCTGTTATTCTGGGGAACATTCGGGTTAAGGCAGCCTCACACGTGCGCTGAGACAGGGCCGCCCCTCTCTGTCCGCTCTAGCCACCTCCTCACCAGGCTCCTTTTCTTCCCTCCCCAGCTGGCTGGGGACTGCCCAGCCTTCAGGAGGGTGTGTTGGGGAAGGGCCCAGGGAAGTCCCTCCACCCCTTGTCCCCTTTTGTTTCTGGCCCCCAAAGGAGACCTGTCCCTTGCAAACATAGCTGCCTCTAGTTCTGGACCTGATCCCACGCACAGTGGGGGTTCGCTCACATTTTCCATTGTTTTGAATGTGTCCAAGGCATGACCTTATTGAGCCTCTCCCTGGCCCTGCGAGGCAAACGGCAGATATCTGGGCTCCCATTACAGATAAGGATGCTGTCCCAGGCTCCAGTCTCTTCCTCTATAAAACAACAGGGTTAACCTAGATGATCACTGTTGTCCCTTAAGCTCTGACTTTCTACTACTCAAAGGTACACACATGTACAACAGAGACCCCCCTACATACACACACACACACACACACACACACAGTGGAGCAGATGGGCACACATGTGCACACAGGCGCGGCCTTGTTGATTGTGTGATACACATGCACACTCACACGGTCCAAATGGAACTGTGTCTTTCCAGCAAAATACATTCTTGCATACCCTATAGACAGTCTTAGCCTTCCTGAAAAAGCACTTGAGGGAGGTTGAACTAGATAATTTCCAAAATTGCTGTCATTAAGCTCTCCAAATTCTGACATTCCATCTTCCTTGTCTGGAAGGCCGCAAGGTCTCTCACAGCCAACGCTGGTGTTCATCAAACGCTGAAATTCCAGGATCTGTATTATAGGCTCAAAACATGCAAGGAGAAATAAGAGATGCAAAGTCCACAAGCCAGTTGGGAAGGAAAAAAGGCAACAGATGACTGATACCAAGTGAGAAATTGTCTGTCCATCTGCTGCTTCTCCTCAAGGAGTTTTCTTTTAAATCCCCTTTTGATACCAGCCCTCACATCTCCACATACCGTTTGTGCCCTGGAAACACACCTAAGGAAATGCTGCCCTTCTATTGCATGCACGCTCATTAGGGACCTATGTCAGGTTAGACCCAACTCAGTGCAACTCCTGAATAGACAGAAGGAAGACCCGAAGGACAGGGAGTGACTTGCAAACACGCTATGTCAGAAACCAGCTCTCCTGAGGGCAGCGTCCTTGGACAAGCCAGCAGAAATGGCCAGGACTATCCGTCAGGCTCACAAAGCCCAGAAGGTTACAGCAATGTCCCAACCGGGGCGAGGGGGTTTGCGTTCAGTCATGAGGTAAGAGCGTGAGGACAACTCAATGAGATACGTGCCCACCACCTCAAGAACAAGTCCGATCCACACGCCACCTGGGTACAATCGCAAATGGCCTGCCACAGAATTTGAAATCCCATTAATAGTCATTTCTCTGTCTTCGGGGTATGCGAAGGCGTCTATTGAAATGAAAGTGGTGCCCAGGCGGAGTGGCGCAGTTGGTCACCATGGTTTCTCCTTCTTGAACCCCTCAGCATGGACTCATTAGTCATTTTTTTACAGCAACATCACAGGATGTTGAGGTAATGGGACATAGAATAGATATATTTGGATGAAGACAAGGCTGTCGGTAAGGAGTATTTTGAGGGCATTTTGTACATAATGGATTTTGACAAAGAAAAGGAAAGAGGGAGAAATCAAAGAAAGGAAGACGGAGATTACGAACAGCCTCCAGAGCAAGAGGACAGAATATAAGAGGATGAGCCGGGAGACCAAGGACACCTGCTGTGTGGCCCCGTGGGACTGTTGTGTCTGGATCTCACCCACAAACTGAGAGGTTGGGCAACGGGACTCTGAAGCCTCTTCCATCTCTGATTCCTTCCAGTAGTAAGACCAACTTTGCCCCCAGGGTTATCGTAATCACAGTAACAAAGGAATTATTTGTGTTTATACAGAACTTCCTATTTTGTAAAACTTGTGTACACTCGTTATCTCATGTGATTCTTATAGAGAAAAAGTTAAGTCATGTATGTGGACGTGAGAGGCACATTTTGCAGAGCACATCATCCACACAGGGGAGCAGGATTGTCATCTCTGTGTACGCTCAGAATACGGTGAGATTTAAACACTTGCTGTCAGATTTCAATTTATGAGCTAACGTGCCTTTGGTACCCTGGGGGAAGGAGTCTTGGAGTTTACAGTAGGTGAAAAAAACTCTAGGCCACCTGCATTTCCTCCTGCCAGGCGTCATGTCTTCTTCCCTGCAGGACCCTGTGGGCGTCCTCAAAGACTTGTGAGATGTCCTTGGGGCCTTTGCTGACAGCAAAGAGACATGTCTGCCCTGGTTTCCTGGGGACGGTCAACAGGTGTCCTCCGGGTTGATGGGAATGAAGCTCGGGGACCATGGAAAAGTCTGGCTTCTCCACCAGCCTTGTCATGAAGCCTTTGGCTGTGTCACTGTCATCCTGTAGCAAGCAGTGAGCTCAGAATCCTCTCATCCGACAAATGTTTGTAGAGCACCAACTGTGATCGAGACTGAGGCCAGAAGCCCTGAGTCTTTTCGAGAGCTCATCCATGAGCTGTTTGACTTTGTGCAAGTTGCTGAACCTCTCTGGAGCTTTCTTTCCTCATCTATTAAATGGATTCATGGGTACCTGCCCCATCCCTGCACAGGCCTGTTGTACAACTCAAATGAGACTAGAGTGGCATAAGCCACTCTATTGGTATAAAAGATGGCTGGTGCATGAATTTGATATTGCTATAATATCCATATCAAGGAGAAGGAGGGAGAAGGGAAGGGTAGGGAGAAACCAGAAAGGAAGGGGAAAGAGGAGGGAGAGGAGGGCTTTTGGGAGGGTTCTAATTGCCTCATGAAGACAGCGAGAGCCTTTGTTAGACACAGCGTGCTGGGGGCTGATTGATGCCTTAGTGACTGCAAACTAGGAAGGTGGAAACAGAGCAGGGAGGTAGGGTATAAAAAATACAGACAACAAATCACTCTACTCATGCCCGGAGCCCCTTATCTCCCCTCCCCTGCTATTTCAAACACTGTGCAGCTTCTAGAACCTGAAAAGAATTTGTGCATTTAAATTAATCCTGCCTTTAATGCTCTACCATCACTTGTCTGGAAGTTTAAATAAGAAAAACTGTTTTCTTAAGTGAATCCGGACCTGCACTCTGCAAACAAAACAAATCATATCACGAAGTTATTTCATGCCTCTGTGTTGATTAGGGAAAGAAGAGAAGAGAGACAGAGGGAGGAGGAGAAACTCCCCCAGACCCAACCACTGAAGGCAGGAGAGCCTCACGGTTGGCTAGAGCAGGGAGAAGCTCAGAGCTCCAAGATTTGGCAGTGGGTCTAAATTTAGAACTGATTTGTAGACAAGTTGGAGGGAGTTCAGAGAAAAGCCACCAAAACAATTAGAGGAATGCAGCTTAATTGGCCCAGCTTGGTTGGCAACTGCTAAGCAGGGAGCATTATAGAGTCTGTAGCCAGAGGAAACCGCATCAACACCAGCGAGGGGGAGGAACTGTTTAGCTTGCAACAGAGAGGGACTCCAGAAAATAAATGGAGCCCAGAGAAGCCTGGACACAGCTCAGGCCAGGGCCTGGCCCCCTTGGGGAGGCCCATTGTGTTTCTCTGGCCAGGAAGCTAATCGTCTTCATGGGCCATTACTCCCCAAGTATGACTGATAACAATGCATTCGTTATTTAATTTAATCTTCACAACCACCCTGCAAGGCAGATGTGTTTATTCCATTTTTGCAGATGAAGAAACAGAAGTTCAAGGATGCTGAGTGACTTGCCCATTATCTCTTGGTAGTGAAACAAAGATTTAAACTCAGATCTGATTAGTTTTAAGGCTTGGGCTGGTCTCTAGAACTCAATATCACCCGCTGGGCGTTGCGACAAGAAAGGAAGAGACAGAGACAGGAGCACCTCTGGCTGAAGCTCCCTGGGCTCTGCACGCAGGGAAAGGTTACCTACGTGGGAGGGAAAAAGAAACCCAGCGCTTTCAGGGGTGCTCTGTGGCTGCGCTGGGCCTTGGACAGCCTGGGCTCCCAGCCTCAGCCCTCTTGTCTCCCGAGACCTTGCTCCTCGTCTCGATCTGTCTGAGCTCTTACCACTCACTCCAGACCCCATCACCCTTTGACATCCTAGCTGCAGTGTAGCCAGAAGAAAATGAACTCCAGGCCAGACAGACCTGGTTTTCAATTCTGTTTCTTTTTGAAAAATTGTGTGGCCTTGGGCAAGTTACTCAATTTCTCTGGGCCTGAATGTACTAACCAATTAAACAGAGATAATTAAGTCTATCTTACAAGGTTGTCGGAGGAACAAACAGGGTCGTGAGCATAAATGTGCTCTGCAAATCATACAGTGCTGAATGCAACAGGGTGTTCTTAGTGATTGTGTTGCGAATTGCACTCTAACTCGCTGTGGCCAACGCTGGCCACCTCTGGGTTTCTCGCACTTCATGCTTGCACCGGACCCGGCCATCCCCAAATCCAAGCATGCCCCGGGGTGAGATGGATGCTGGCCTGAACTTAGGGCAAACCAGAGAAGGCTCTGGAAGTGGACAGTGGGTGAACACCAAGGTTAAGTCTAACTCAACCGTCTGGGAGCATACAGAGAGGACCTACATCAGAGCAGGGCAGAATGCCAGCGCTGGGACACAAGCACGGGGCCAGTGGCAGCCTGGGATCCAGAGAGTCATGGAAGAGATAATGCAAACCCCGTAGGAAAAGTGACCTAAGAGCCTGCAAGGTGTCTTGCATCCGAGGCAAAGCAGGATTTTCCTGATGGGACAGAGTCCACAGCTGGGGCCTTGGGACTTGGCTGGGGTCGGGGGTGCACATTTGAGTAAAAAATGACAAACAGGACCAGGTGCCTACTGGCACTTACAGCACCTTCAAAGCTCCCTGAATGTTGTCGGGTCACCGGCAGGCCCAGGAGATGGGGTTTTATGAGGCCAAGGTGGTTTGAGCCGTGCAGATACTGAGAACCCACGCGATCTTCAGGGAAACGAAGACCCAGCGGCAGGGTCAGCAGCCAGGGAGGCGCACAGACCGGGAGTTGAGAATCCCAGGCTCGTTCCGCCTCACTGCATCGACCTTTTCAAAATTACTCCTTGCCCTTCAATTCCCTCTTCTTTACACAAATCACACAACACTTCCTGAGTGCCTACTATGTGCCCGGCTCTGGTCTACACACTTCACATGCCTGACCCTTTTGCTCCTCAAAGGGACCCAGTGGGGAGATGACATTATTATCGCTATTTCTTGAAGGCCTGGAGAGAAAACCTGTCCATGTGGCAAAGCTGACATGGAAACCTGGGCCTCCTAGCTCGGGAGCCCCTCCCTTAGCCACTGCATGCCGCAGCCCTTCAATAGATTCTGAAATAGATGGTGTCTGAGGCTCTTCACAAAATCACAGAGAAGAAGTGACGGGCTGAACCCTGAAGGTAACCTGGCAACTTGTATTCCTCTTACTGATGAGGAGGCCCAGAGAGACAATCAAGTGCCCAGCAGTGAGCAGGCATCCTGCTCTGAAACGCAGTCACTGTGTGATTCAAAATCATCGGAAAGAGGAAAATTCATTTATCAGCCAGATGTTCTGCTGACATCACAGCTGTGGCTGCACACACAATTGCTGCATCTGTAGGGGATGTTTTGAAATTATCAAAAATCTCTGTGTGTCCTCATCTCAAGACCTTTGTATATACCAGCCACAAAATCTAAGCAGTAATTCTTTCTGTTTTTGAGAGAGAGAGAAAGTCTCACTCTGTCACCCTACTTGGAGTACAGTGGCATCATCCTAGCTCACAGCAACCTCAAACTCCTGGGCTCCAGTGATCCTCCTGCCTCAGCCTCCCAAGTAGCTGGGACTACAGATGTGCACCACCATACCCAGCTACTTTTTCTATTTTTAGTAGAGATGAGGTCTCATTCTTGCTCAGGCTGGTCTCAAACTCCTGATCTCAAGTGATCCTCCCGCCTCAGCCTCCCAGAGTGCTGAGATTATAGGCGTGAGCCACCGCACCTCGCCAGGGATTCTTGACTTTTGTGGTTTACAGATGACTTTGGGAATCTTGTGAAAGGTATGGATCGTTTTGCAGGTGAAAATAGATGTGCACTTCCGTTTGGAGGGAAGGGGATTATGAACGCGCTGGAGCTCTTCTGCGAATCTCTGGGGGTCTATGAGCCCCAAATTAGAAAACCTCTGTTGATAACGAGAAAAGCAGAGCAGAGCGAATGGAAAGAACAGAGCAGCTTCTGCAGAATCTCTTGGGGGGCAGAAGGTGCGGGAAACGAGTCAGAGACCTGCTGCTGCTGAGCTGAAGAGCAGACAGAGGAGAAGGCGGCAGAAGGCGGCAGAAGGTCTTTCATGCTGTTCCTCGACCTTCTTTCTCCCGAGAAGTTCTTCAGAAGCCATCCTGCTCTCTCCACTCTCCCTCTCCTTCCCTTTGGTCTGAGGTAGAGACTCTCCCCTCGCAGTGCCGTCGTGTCTACAGCCATCCCACCAGGGTGGGGGACGGGGCCCGCCTTGGCCTCGTGTGCCGACATGTCCTCAGTGCACAGCACAGCACCTGGCACGGGTGCGGGGCCCAGTGGCAGCTGTGGGAGGAGTGTCTGCTCGCTGTGCTGCAATGACAGAACAGGGAGCTTTGCACATTGGCTCGAGTTATCTTTGTCCTTGATCTGTCCTTCCTGGGCACAGGGTCAGAGGCAGGTGTGACAGAGGATCGGGGTTAGGTCAGGTTCTGTAGGAACAGACCCAGACATGGGGCGTCCTGTGTGAGTGGCTTGTTGGACGTGTGCGCTCAGACACACCCTCTAGGGGTGCGAGGGGTGAAGCTCGGTCAAGTCATAACTTCTGAGGCATTTCCTGGTGAGGTGGCTCCCGTCAGGCCAGCAGAGAAGGATTCTCAGGAGACAGGTGCAGCCGTGGGCTGTCAGAGCCACTCCTCCCAGCCGCAGGCGGGTGAGTGGACGGCCCAGGAAAAGTTCAGATCGATCCATGGTGGCCGCCTGTAGCACGGCACCGAGAAAAGGTCAGAGGCCGAGCCCTGGCTCAGCTGAAATGCACCAAGATGGATTAGCCACGCCCGCTGGGGTGGAGGAGTGCAGCCCAGGGGGCCCCTGTTACATTCTGTGCCTAAGGGGACGCCAGAGCCCTGCTTATTAGCAGAGGCTCGCGTGGTCCAGGGACTCTGGGGCAATTGTGTGTGTCGCACACTGTGTCAGATAGTTTCCTGTGTTGTCATTGACTATGGGTAGAAACCAGACAGGCAGCTGTAACTAAAAGACAGCTCTCCCCAACTAAAGTGAAGGAATTGCTTATAAATGGGCAGCCTGTTAGCAGGGGAGGCAGCCGCGCTCAGAGCCCAGACCAGCAGCATTTAACTGAAACAGAGGCGTTAGGAATAGATGCCCAGAATCTGAGATCTCAGCCCAAAGGCAAGGACCAGACCGAAGGCTAAGACCCCATGTCTTGGGCTTCTGCACTCCCACAGGTGCCTAGCAATGTGCCAAGCACACAGCTGTCCCTCAGTCACCATGGTTTCGATGTTTGAAATAAAATAAACCAAGCCTTGGAGATTAACTCTTTGCAGTAGGAGGCTACTGCTCTGGAACTTCTAGACATATTCTCCCAGGCAGATCTGGCAGCCTCTCAGTGGAAACGGCGGCCTGGTTTCCTGCGTATCTCTCAGGATGTGGACAGCGAATTTCTGCTTCTCTACCATCACAGGTTTTGGTGTCAGGAGAAATTGGGGTGTCACGCAGAGGTGCAGTGGCTGAACGTGTCATACTCAGGTTTTGTTTCACGGGCCCGGCAGCCCTGGCTGTGAATGAAGGAGCCTGCTCCTCTCCGCAGGGAACCACCTATGCAGGGGGACAGGGTGGCTCCCCGTTGGCTTCCCTCAGGCTGGGGGAGGCCCCAGGGAGGCTCACAATTGTCCTAACAAAGACGACAATGAGGACAACAGCCATGGCCACGAATGTCTACACGACTGCCTTACGAGTTATAAAGCACTTTCAAATCCACACTGTGTCTTGATCTTCAAAACGACTCCGGAGGTAGGAGGGGCATGGAAAGACTTAGCTGCTTCTAGGCAGAGTGGAACTGGGCAGGAGATGAGAAAGGAAGTTGTGTCACACAGAGCACCTGATCCAGCCCCTTCCCCCAAGGAAACCCAGAGTCACACTTCTAGGGACACTGGGAGTTGGCCCAGTGGCTGTCATCACCGTGGGACATGCAGCATGCTCGTCGAGGGCAAGGTGAGTGAGAGATCACATCCCGGGTGGGCCACCCCATGGACGTGTACCCCACCTCGGCATTAACCTACAGAGTGTGTCTGCTTCCTCCTGCTCGGTCATTCTTAGCCTTTGAAATTCAGTTCAAATAGAAAGGCCACGTGATCCAGCAATTCCACTCCTGGTTGCACACCTAAAATAATTGAAAACAAGGACTCAAGCAGACACTTGTACACCCATGTTCTTAGTAGCCAAAGGGCAGAAACAAACCAAGTGTCTATCAACAGCCGAATGGCCAAAAATATGTGGTGTGTGTGTGTGTGTGTGTGTGTGTGTACATATATATAAAATGGGATATTATTCAACCTTAAAAAAAAAGAAACACTGACCCATAGAACACGGATTAACTTTGAAGACATTGTGAAATAAGCCAGACACAAAAAGACACATATTGTGTGATTTTACTTATGTGAGGTTTCTAGAGCAGGCAAATTCAGAGACAGAAAGCAGAGTCTGGGTTTCCGGGGCTGGGGAAGGGGAATGGGAGTTATTGCCGAAGGGCGCTGGGTTCTGTCGGGGATGACGGACGGTTTCTGGAGACGGGGAGTGGTGACGGTTGCACAGTATCATGTATGCACTTAATGCCTCCGAGTTACACACATAAAATGGTTTAAACAGCAAACTTTGTTACGCTTATTTTACCACAATCAAGTAAATAAATAAGAAAACATTTCAGTTCAGGGTTTATGGCTTTCTGAAAGCTTTCTTGGCTCCAGCTTGACTGGAATGCTCTCCTCTGTGTGCCTGGGGACACGCTGTCCTCTGACTGTCAATGTCCTCGACTATCAGTATCTCCACACTGAGCTGTGAGCTCCTGGAGACGATGGTCTGTGTCCTCCTCTACTTCCTATCTCTGGCTCTGACCAAGTGCCTAGCACACAGTGACAATTGGATAATTCTCTTTTAAATTAATGGATCTGATATCGATGGTATGTTTGAAATGCATCATATAGCTTTATTTAAATAATGAAACAGACATTAACTACCATCGCAGTGGTGGTTGGTTGGATAAACTTGACTCAGGTTCTTCTTAAACTCGTCTGACTCTTCTTCCCATCATTATTAAATGGGCAACACAGTAAGTGGATTGAGTGAAAAATGCTGAACCCTGGCTATAGAGTGAAAGAGGTTCGGGTTACTAACAGTCCTTAACACATGCTGATATCCCTGCCAGAGAAATTCTTCTCCCTCTCCCTTTTTAAAGCATGGTTAACTCAGACTCCTCATTCATGTTCCAACATCACCATGTCTGGGAAGCCACCCTAGACCCCTTGTACCAGGTAACATCTGCCTTCCTTGCCCTGAACTGCCATGAGCTCTTGTCTCCTGCACCCTCACGCCTGTCGCTCTGTGTCATACATACTCACGTGCTGTTTCCGTCTTCCCCACTCCACGGTCAGCTTCGTGAGGGCAGGAATTGCTCCATGCCCAGCACCTAGCAGAATCCTAGCACATGGGAGGTGTTCAATAGATATGTATTGAAGGGTGGCTCAAGAAATGAGGAGTGGATGAAGGCAGTGATGTGGGCATGAAGTTGTATAGAGTGCGTGGCCAATCCTTCGCCTGTGGAAAGAGCTGTCCACGATCACTGAATCCAACCTTTTCATGAAACAGATGAGGAAGATGAGGTCCAGAAAGAGAAAGTGAATTTTGCCAGGGTGGATAGCAGAGCGACAGACAAACAGGAACTGGAATCCAGGTATCTGGCTCGTGGTCTTGTGCCATTTCCGTTATATTTCCACTGTTCCCTGCTCCTTTCAAGGTCAAGGTTTCTGCTGTGTAAGATGATGTGTGATGTCATACTTTTGAGAGTAAGATGTAAGTTCATATATCTTGCATGGGCTTTTGAAAGTATCACCCATTTTAACAGAGACATTCTGGAGAATAAGGCATTAAACTAAAATGTCCCTTGAACAGTGGGGTTTAAAACATTGGACTTGGCTGGTGGGGAATAGAATTGGGAGCATTTTACAATCTCTATTGTTGTCCCTAATCCTTACCATGAAATCAAGCTGTCCTCTTGGGAAAATCTGACTCACATGGGATTGTTGTAAAATCAGTGGAGACTTGCTTGCCTGAAATTATATGTGGTCAAGAGTTGGGACTAGGAGAAGAGATGGTGGAGAGGATACAGGATTATAGAGAAGATCCACCTGAAACCTAGACAAGGGAAATGAGTAATAATGTGCCCATCTGTTTCTAATTCTGTCAAGGGGAAAGTGTGGACAAACTTCAGTCCTTAAGCACAGCCACTCGGAGTGTGAAAGAAATGGGGCATGCTTCATTCATACAAGTGGGCAGACATCCACCTTCTTCACTGCTCAATACAGGTGATGTGCTCAACCTCAGGGCATGAATCAGGACTGTTGTGAGCCAGTCATGGCAGTCCCTTTCCCCTGTGCCAATGATTGGCCTGGCAATGAGCATGTGGTCAACTCTAGCCAATAAACACAAGGAGAAGACCATCTGGTGTCCTGGGGGAGAGGATTTTCTCCCTGGAAAAGGAGAAAGCCAGTTTTCATGTTCCCAACTCCCTGTCTCCCTTGGAATTCTGCTATATAGAGATATCATGCTCATAGCTGCGGCAGCCATCTGGGGACCTTGAGGGAAGGTGTCTCAGGCACATCGAGTGAGTCCTTGATGCATCACTGAGCCGCTGAACTGACCCTGAGACCTCCTGTTTCTGGTTTCTTTTACAGTGAAATACTAAATACCCATAAGCATGAAACCATTGTTAGGTTTGTTTATATTTTAAGCCAAGGGTCATCAAACTTTCTCTCTAAAAGATCAGATAGTAGATATTTTCAGCTTTGCAACTATATGATTTTTTGTTACAAGTACCCCACTCTGCCATTGTAGCACAAACCCAGCCATAGACAATATGTAAACGAACAGGCTGTGTTCCAATAGAACTCTACTCACACAAACAGGCAGTGGGCTGGATTTGGTGGTCCGTGAGCCATAACTTGCAAATTCTTGGTTTAAATCACGGATACATTCATCTCACAAACAGTTATTAAGAACTTCCTACACGCCAGCTGCAGTTCTGGGTGCTGGGGTACAGCACAGTCAAAACAGATCAGATCTCTGTCCTCTGAAGCTTAGACACTGCTCAGGGAGGCATGTAATGAACAAATAAAGAAAGAAAGAAGATAATTGCAGATGGTGGTAAAATGCCGGATGGAAACAGAATGATGTGATGGAGAGCTCTGGGGTCAAGCAGAGCAATAGGGATGGAGCCAGTTCAGGTGAGTTGGTGAGAGAAGGCATTTCTGAGATGACATTTGAGGTTTAAGAATGAGAAGGAACTTGCTAGATAAAGAGATAGGGAGGTCCTGCAACAGGCAACAGGAGCTAAAAACGCAAAGACTCAAGGACAGGAATGCTTTCAGGAAGCATATTCAGAAAGTCAAAGGAGAAGAATGAACAAGGGAGAGAGAAGCAGGTGGGTCTAGATCATGCAGAGTCTGGAAGGCCTGAGAAGAGACATGGATTCTATGCCAGGAGCAGTGCAGGGTTCTACAGAGGGGAGAGGGGTAGTGATGATTTACATTGTTAAATTATCAGGCTGGCTGTGACATGGGTTGTGGAGAGGCAAGGGGGAAGCAGAGATGATGGTTGGGAAGCTGTTGGAATAGCCCAAAATTTTATAAGGGGTGTCTTAATGCACCGAAGTTTGGTTACACAATAGGTTCCTCCTGGATGGTAGAGACAGGTTGAAGGAAGAAAGCTTAGGAACCCAGAAGTGCCAGGAAAAGGGCTCCAGACAGACCAGCTTCTCTATGAAGGTATTCACGAAGCCACAATCCAATGAGGTACTGAGGCAGGGTTACCTGGTGCCAGGAACCAAGGGTTGCAGTGGACACTCTCCACCCTTTGCCAGCTCATACGCAGAGCCTTGCACCTGTGCTTCTCCTGAGTCTAGGAAGGGCCAGGACAACTTAGAGGAAGCGGAGTGCTCCCACCTGCAGGCCACCTAAGGCAAGGGCTAGGTGAGGCGTGCACTGACCACTCTCCCTCTGACTTCCCTAGTTACTTTGTCTTACACTACAGCACTACCCTCCAAAAAAAGACATTAGTGGAGGGGCTGGTCACATTGTGTATTTATTCCTCACTTTGTTCCACAGAGGCATTGAGGCAGCTTTCAAGAAATATATATAATAAAATAGAAAGATATAAATGAACTATATCAACACTAAGGAACATAAAATCAGATACAAGATCGAGACCAGGGGGCAAAAGAGGAAACTCAAATGCAGGTTATGACGTCCTACCTGGTCGCCATCGCAGTGGAGGATGGGAAACCCCATCTGTTTGCTGTCTCCTGCTGTCTCATGTGTATTCCCTCCAGCATCGTACGGTTTCCCTTATTGACACCAACCCATATTGGGGCTTTTTGGCCAGACACATGGTGACCACATGCCTAGTGCAGGTGCCCATGATGAGAGCCCCACTCTCCGCACCTGCCTCTGTGGCGATGGCAGAAACAGTGTTTGCTCCACTCTGGGTGGGGAAAGTGCAGCTGGTGTTTGTAATTTTCTACTCAATTGCTTTGTTCTGGGCTTGGTTTAGCTCAATGATTTCCCAATCAGATTAGAATTTCTTCACATTAATAAAGTCAAAATGCTAATAAGAAAGGGAAGTGGAATGAAGGACTGAGATTTCATCCTATAGGGGACAGGGGAAGGCAGCTAAGTTCCCAGGGCCAGAGGTCCTAGGAGTGGGCAGGGCCAGGGTGAGGCTAATGAAGGGGTGCTTCAGTGAACACAGGCCAGTGGTGGCCCGCCTGGCTCTTGCTCTGACCAAGGCTAAATCCCCATTAACCTCGGCTGGAGAGTTCAGTGTTCAGCTCAGGCCACTTTGGACAACCCACTTCTCCTCTCCTCCTTCCCCAACCAAATGCGATTGGCCAGTTTATCAGGAAGGGGTGGACCTCTAGGCTGGAGTAGGGAGGCTGCCGGCCACAAAGGAGCTACTTACTGTCCAGGGCAGCTGACAGCCACAGAACTCATCTCCAACTGAAACCACCTGCTCCCTCTCTGACCCTTCTTCTCCCTCCTCCGTCATCCCGCAGTCCTCCCTCATTCCTCTGCCCCACTTCTGCTTCAGGCCATCAGTGTCTCTCTCTTGGGTCTGTCTGACCCGCAGTTGCTGTTAGTGTCCCCTCTAGCTCAGCACTCTTAGGCTCTCAGCATCCTCTCATGGACCATCTCCCCAGTAGCCCAGGCAGGAGGGGTGCTCCCTCTTGTCCCCCCAACACTCCCACTCTCCCCCACCTCCCACCCCTGGCTTAGACGCATCGCCTGTCAGTCTCTGATGAACCACAGGCTTCCTCACTCAGCTAGCAGCCCTGGCCAGCTGGGCTGGTCCAGGTGCAGCATCAGCCTCACCTGTGCCAGGTCACATGCTCCTTTCTCCTCTGAATTTGATGGAGGTGACAGGGCTCTATCATAAGAGACAGCCTGGAGTTCTGAAGTAGAGTGACCAACTCTTCCCAGTTTGCCCAGAACTTTCCTGGTTTTAAAACTAAAAGTCCCAGATCTTGGGGTCAACCAGAATGGTTGGTCACCTTGCAAGAGAACTGGACTTAGACTACAGAGCCAGCTTCTGGTCCCAGCTCTGCTCTGTCCTGTCTGTGACCATTGGCAATACACAGCTCCCTCTCTATAGACTAACGATCGTAATCGCTTCCCTGCCTACTGCTCAGGGCTGTTCTGAGGGTCACATCAGATAATGGATGTGAAAGTGCTTAGTGAACACTAAAGCACCAGACAGATGTAAACGGGGTTTTATTCCCTGGTATTTATGACCTGGAGGCCAGAGTATTAGCAATTTCAATTAATCAAACAAATGGAAAAATAAATTGGTTTTATGAAAACGGATTCCTGCACCTTGCCAAGGGTTCAGGGCTGGGGCACAGGAAAGAAAAGAGTCCAGAGGGCTGGTAGCTCTGGCTGGGCTAAACCCAAGCAGAGGCCTGTCCACACCCACCCTCTGCTCCAGAGGACCAGAACATGCCTGCCTGGGACTTATATGCTCAGCTCCAGCAAATGGGTGCAGCAATGTCCTTTCTCAGCTACAAAGAAATCAAATGCAACTTATCCTTACTTACCCATGCTGTGGTTGAATAAGCCTGGGAAGTGTCAGGAAAGCATCGTTGACATGGGGCTTCACAAGCTGCTTGAGCGCTTACCCGTGAACATTGGTATGTTCCCCGCTCTGGGCTTCGAAACACCCTGGGCATGCTGTGACATGCTCTGAGCAAGTCCTCTCTCCTTCTGTACTTGCTGCTATGGAGACTGTCCCCAGACACTGATGCAAAACCCTAGCTGAAACAGGACAGGCACTGCCTTGGAGTTTGAGTCCCGACACTTAGAGTTGAATGTGGGCATAGCTATCATGAGCCACTCCCTTCTTGATTGTGGCTGGGGCACAAATTCAAACTCTGTGACAGACAGCACAGTGCCCACTCTGAAGGCGCTTCTCTTCTAGGTGGGGAGGCAGGCAGAGAAATGTCCACACATAAGCAGTTCTCATAGAAGAGCTTCTAAGTCCACAGTCAGACATGGGGTCATTCATGTCAATGTGGACTCAGGGTAGGGGAAGCGACAATCTCATTCATGGTTTGTGAGCGAGGCTTGCTGTGGACAATTTGTAATGCAGATCATCTGTCCATGGGTAATTAAGAATAGATTGTATCCAGTTCTGGTTTATGGGTTTATGGCATCGGAGCACTGGGAGCCCAATAAAGAAAAACAACAACAATAATAAAACTAATAGCCTCGTCTCCTCCAGCTCTGCTAATCAATGAGGCCATCAGCAAAGAAGCTTTGCCTTAGACCAAGCCACTGCTGGGCTGGATCTTTCCAATCAGCCTGCGGAAGTCCCTAGAGCCCCACACTCTTTCCATCTTGGGAGCTAGCCACCCCCCGCCCAGCCCCTCTCATTTGCAGCGTTTGTGATGTTATTTGCTGATGAATTCCACTTTGAAAAGCCAGCCATATTGAGAGCCATGGGGGTTTACCTAGGTTGAAAGAACAGTGCCCACTGCTTTTTAACATGATGGATGTTTTAAAATTGGAGGACGTTTTTAAAGTTTATCTCTCTATTTTATAGAAGAGAAAACCAAGGTTTGGAGTGCATATGAGGGAGTGTGACATGGAGACCTAGCAAGCGCCTTGTTGGAGAAACAGGGCTTACAATCAGAGCCTTCTGATTGATCTGTGAGATAATGGCAAATATATATATTGAATACTTACTACGGGCGAGCCACTGTGCTAAGAGCTTGACGTGTATTCCGTCATTTAATCTTTGTGGCAACTCTATGAGCTACTTACTATTATAATCCTCATTTTGCAGAGGGGAAAACCAAGGTGCAGAGAGGTTGAGTAACTTGCCCAAGGTCACACAGCTAGCAAACTAAGCTGAAATTAGACCTCAGACTCCAGACACCATGCTCTTACTGAAGCACTCACATGTCTCTTGGTTGAGCACATCCTGGAACCTGCAGCTATTTGGAAAGTCACGAATTTATAGACTGAGTCTGGCTCCTTTGCTCACTCTTTTAAAATGTGTTCTTTGATTCATTCACTTATAAATAGTTATTGAGCATCTATGACATATCAGGTTCTGGGGGTTCCAGGTGCTCACAAGCCATTCACATCCCACCCCTAAGTGACAGTCTTCTATTTGATAGACTGTATTAGTTTTCTATGGCTGTTGTAACAAATTTTCAAACTCGGTGGCTTAAAACTACACTCATTTATCTGCTCACGGTTCTATAGGTCAGAAGTCCAAGAGGCCTTAGCTCTTTGTTTAGTCCCGCAAGGCTGAAGTCAAGGTGTCAGATGGCCTGGGCTCCTATCTGGAGGCCTTGGGGAAAAATCCACTTCCAGGATCCCTCACGATGTTGGCAGATTTCAGCTCCATGCTGCTGTAGGACTGCGCTCCCCAGGGCTCGTACTCAGCTTCTAGAGTTTGCCTTAGCGTATGGCCTCTGTGTCCTTAAAACCAGCAGTGGCATGTTGCGTCCTAGTGCTTCAGATATCTCTGACTTCCCATTCTGTCCTCCCCTTCTGCCTCTAAAGACACATGGAATGACATTAAGTCCACCCAGATAATCCAGGCTAATCTCCCTATTTTAAGGTCACCTGATTAGTAACCTTAAAGTCCCTTTTGCCGTAAATATAACATATTCACAGATGTGATATCTCATCATATTCAAAGAATCCGGGGGTCGGGAGTGTAACCTTGAGGATGGGGCGTTTTAGAATTCTGCCTACCACATAAGCCAGCTAGATGATACCTACATGATCCTGGGTGGGTGCCCCATGCAGATGACACTATTAGACTTGTAGTGTTTTATACCATAAGCCTTTAACCCACTTAGAGCTCTTTTTCATACCCTGGGGAGGTGCTCATATAAGAGGTTACTACCACCTTGTCCAGTATCAGCTGAGAAGCAGCGAGAAAGAGTCAGATCCCACTGAAGAGGCATCTGGGGACCCCATGGTCACCAAAGCAAGAGTGAGGAGGAGGTGCTCCTCTGCGGTCACTGGGTCTTCACTCTTGTTCTTAACTCCTTCTCCTAACCCTGAGCTAACCTGGCCAGGGCAGGGAGCTGTTAGGACCCTCAGCCTCACCCGTTGGTGCAGGGTGCATTGGTCTTAGTGCAACAGAGTCCCACTCTCCAACTTGCCTGCTGTGGACCCTGGGACCTGCACGTCCACAAGTAGCATCATCTTATTCTTCTCCAGTACTGATGCAATCCGCAGGGTGGTTTTTGCCCAGATCTCCAGTCCCCAGCTCTTTCCTGCTCCTCCCTCTGTGCGTACATTTCTCTCACCACAGTGGTCACAGCCCTGCTCTGATAAAACTCTGCATACAGAACCACGGTGGTGCTGCACTCCTGACTTTGGGCCCCACTTGCCACCCGGACACTTGTTGACGCTGGGCCCTTTCCATTTGATTAGATACCGCTGGTTTGATACCAGTCTGAACAGAGCCTGAGTTCTCCATGCCAGTTTGGACGCTGTACAAAGTGATCTGGAGGTCAAGTTACGACCCCGTGAGTACCAACCCTGGAGATTGGGCTGGTACTATACAGGATTCTCAGTGAATATGGAGTAAACGAGTGAAGTGAGTGGATCCCCCATGGCCCTGGTGTGTCTCTCCTTGTTCTCTACCGCCACCTTCAGAACTGAGCTACTGACATCCCACGATGCCCTGGGCCAGGGCTCCAAGTCTCCTGCATCCTGCAACCATCTCCAAGCGGGTCCCTAGGCCCAGGTGAGCATGCAGCAGCAGGAGCTAGAGAACCTTGACCCCACCTGTCTCTTCCTCTCCGCTGTGACATCTGTCTCTGCAGGGGCTTCCTGCGGTTGCTGTTCAGGTCACAGGCCCCAGTGCCCAGCTCCGCAGTTCTAATCACCAGGCCCTGAACCACATGAACTCTGGCATGCTTTTAGCTCTGACCGTCGGCAATCTTGGCATAATGCAAGACTGGCACGTTCCAGGCAGGGCTGTACTTCAGAGTCACTAGTGCCACAACCACGGTCAAGCTAGGCCAGCTGAGGTGGTGCTGGCGTAGGGAAGGGGAGGGAGGATTTAAGTAAATGAGGGAGAGAGGGAGTCCAGTGATAAAGTAACTTAACCCCAAACACATAAAAGTCTTCCTGAGAACAGGCAAAGTCTTCCCTAAGAAAATTTGTCTGAACTTTTCCCTTAGTGTCCTTTAGCCACTTTGTCTATGTCCCTTCATCCTTCTGTTAGTCTCAGTTCTCTTTCCCACCCATTCCACTTTGTACAGTCTTCATTCATACTAAGGTGTAAATGACTAGTAACATAAATGAATATTCAAAGTAAAGCAACAGTCAGGGGCAATGGCTCATACTTGCAATCCCAGCAACTTGGGAGGCTGAGGCAGGAGGATCGCTTGAGTCCAGGAGTTCGAGGCTGCAGTGAGCTATGATCACAACCACTGCACTCCAGCCTGGGTGACAGAGTGAGATCCTGTCTCTAAAAAAAAATAAAGAAAGGAAAGTAAGTAATAAAGTAACAGAGCCCGAAGATATTTCAGAAATCATCTAGTCCAAAATGTTCTAAAGATGTAAAAATGGAGGCTCAGAGAATTTAAATGTTAGTTCGAGTCATTACTAGGATAAGAAACTTCTAAACCACGGTGTTGTGCTGTGCTGTCATTTGCTTTTAATGATCAGTAGATATGGGAACAATGCTAAGGGCATTCAGAACTTCTCGACACTCCTAAAATCAGAGCTTATAGCCCAAAGCATGCTGGAAGGGATTCGGTTAAATAAAATAAGTGCAGGTGGTCTCTGAATTGCTAGTGGAGTGAGTACAAAGGTCTCTTGTAAGTCAGCCGTTCGGCAGACAGAATATATATGTTCCTGCAGAAATTCAGCTCAATCCAGCAACAATGGGTCCTGAGCACTCACTGTGTGCGAAGCCTGGAAATGGTGGCTGGGTGGCTGGCGGCCACGAGAGCCCAGTCGGGCCTGGATGGGGCTGGATGGAAAATGCTGACAAAGGCATTTTCACTCAAACCTCAGGCACCGGGGACACACCTCTGGCTGCTACTGACAACGGTTCTCTGCTGCCCCTGGGTAGAGGGCAAGAGTCCCCTGGGTGGTAGTGGGAGAGGGGCGCTGTGTGAGCGCAGAGCAGGGCGTGGGGCTGAGGGTGCCTATGTGGGCGTCACTCAGTGGGTGTCCGTAATTTCTTGCAGAGGGAGAATGGGGGGATTGGAGAAGGCGTGTGATGGGGGGTTGGGTTTCCACTGTGGCTCATTCGCGGCATCCACATCACCTGTGGTTGGTACGAATACTCTCTCCAGGGCCGCCTCCCTGAACTGTCAGCTTCACTTGTCCTGGGGAGAAACCCAGGAAATCCTGATGCACAGCCGGGCTGGGAAGCTCTGGGGCTAGGGAATAAATGAGCTGGGCTCTGCTGTCCCCAGAGCGTGGGAAGACCTCTTGGCAGCATCTGAATCCCATCTCTCCCCCTTACCTCTTCCTGTCGCCTCTCCCCGCCAGATGCCCATCCAGAGGCAGCAAAGCTGTCTGACTTGGAAACGCATCAGTCTCCTCTGACAAGACACAGTAACTTGAGGGCTGCATTTAGACCTGGGCACAAAGAGGGAGCGTGACATACTCTCAAAGCCTTGAACTCCTCTTTAAATAAAACGCAGCTACCATGACCTCCCTCGCAGCATAGAGAGGAGGCTGCCTTGGGGTAACACACGTGAAACACACAGCACTCGGGGCAGTGGACAGATGGCAGCCACGTTCAATGTCGTTGTCTCCAGCCCTAGCATGGGGCGTGCTGGCCAGGGGTGGGTGTGCAGAGGAGAGGCAGAGGGGAGACGAGAGAGGCAGAAGGGGCTCAAAAGTCCACAGAGGCCATGTGTGCATGACAAGGTAATGTTTAACAAGCAGGCATCTTCTGAGCACATGAAACATATGAACTCACAATACTTCTATGGGGCAGGTGGCGTTACCATCTCTGTTTTATAGAGGAGGAAACCAAAGCCCAGAGGGGTTCTATGCCTTTCCTAGGACTACACTGGTGGAGCTGGTGTGATCCTGGCTCAGGTCTGTTCCATTCAAAAAGCAGGTGGCCTTTCCTCCGGGGGCAGCATTTGCAGGCAGGGAGTACGTAGTACCCCACGCGGTCACAGCGAGGACCAAGAGCACAGGGATGCATCGAGTTCTTATGAAGGGCTCCCTTGGCCCTCACAAGTACTCTGTGAAGGAGGTACCATTGTCATTCCCATTTCCTAGTTGGGGACACCGGGCACTGTGGTCTCAGTAAGTCACCCAAAGTCACACAGCGAGGCAGTCTGGCCCCAGAACCTGCACTCTATCTGCCATCCTGGTTTTTCTGCCATAAATTACGAAGAAACGAAAACGAAAGATGCAAACCTTGCCCAGGAGGGAGTAAAGGTGCCTGCTATGTACGAGGCACCATGCTAAGGGCTCCCTGCGTCCTATCACATCTGAACCTGAATTTGCAACAGGTCTAGGCTTGGCATGTGGCTCACCTGAGGTCACACGGTTGTATGTGCTAGAACTCGAGTTTGAACTGCGTTCTCTCTCCAGCCTATACTCTTCTCACTCACCAAAGACACACACGGAAGCACAAGCACAAGGGATCAGAGAACATGATCTAGTCACGGCCCCACATGCACCACAGTCTGGGGCAGAAGGAGGGTCTGAGAGCCGAAGGGCGCAGGGCTCAGGCAGGCTGCCCTGCTCCAGGTGTACTTCTAGGAAGAGGTGAGAGAACAAGAGAGCCTGGAGCTATTGGATGGTTTGGCTCTGACTAGGAGCTATGTCCAATGTTTTACTTTCTAAAAAATACTTGCATTGCATTGCTATAAATAAATGATGGGCTCTGTTTCCAAATCAGCTTTTATTTCCATGTGTTAACGACTAATTACAGCACATTCAGCAGGCGGCCCCTCCCTGAGTCTGCAGAGCCATTAGCTGTGGCGGCTCCTGTTCTCCTGGCTTGCATGTTGAAAGAGCCCTTGCCTCTCTGTGCCCCTCTTTGAAGGGGGCCCTGCTCGTTGATACCCTGCCCCTCTCCCCGTGAGCCCACTGAGTCTAGGCCAGATTGACTCCCTCGTTTCAAATCCAGCTTTCATGGAGAGGAAAGCAAGCATTTAGAGCCCCTTTCAGACCCTGTGATCCCTGGAACCCCCTGGGTTAAATATGATCTTTGTAGGGTTTTTGCAGATAGCACTGCCCAGCTGCCAGGTGCCACCCACAGATGAGAGAGGGGACATGCAATTGTCTTCAGAGAGAGAACAGGCCACAGGTAGGCTTGAACGCCTCTTTGAAGCACCATCATCGTACAAGCTTTGAGCTTATCACAGAGCAACTTGCCTCCCCTTTCCATTAAGGAGAGTTGCTTTCTGCCAAAAATGTTCCTTGGTGTTACCGTTTGTACCTAGGGTAGTGAGATATTGTTTCTTTACATCATAATCTGTGTTTCACAGTGTTTCCCAAATCCAGACTAACTGGTCTTCTATTTATGGAAATATAATGACATTCTATGGCATCTGTGGAACTTCCACTGTGCGACAGTCTCGTCTAATCCTTACAAAAGCCCTGGGAGTTGGGTGCTATTTGCAGCTCTATCAGCAGATGAGGAGGACCAAGCATGGAGAGAGTCAGAGACAAATCACTCGCTAGACAGTGGCAGAGTCACACTCCGCTGTGTTGGTAGAATGGGCCAGAACTTCTGAGATCATGCACACAGCCTCTCTGTCACCATATGAGGAAGCTGACATGCATAGAGCAGGGCCTAGTGCTGCCCACTAGCAGGGCCTGGTGCCGGCCAGCTAGTGACAGAGCAAGGACTAAGGCCAGACCTCCCCACTCCTGGTGCCACTTCTTTCCACTCTACTGAAGCAGCCAGACAGTCCTGAATCCATACCTGTTGAATCCATACCTGAATCCATATTTATTGGCTGAGTGCCCTCGGACAAATTACTAGACTCAGTTTCCTCATCTGTAGAGTGGGGATATTAATATGTGCCTTGTAGATTTGCAGCAAAATTAGAAAGAGAGAGTACACAAACGGGCACTTTGGACACAATAAAGATGCTGTTCTTTCTTTCTCTCTCTAAGGCAAAACTTTGAGACAGAGAGGAACCACATCTATTGACTATCCCAGAATATTTTAATAAATATATATGCAATCTGTATAACTGATCATGGATTAATATCTATGAAAATAAAGTGTTCCTATAAATCAGTGGGTCTCAGCTGAGGGCAATTTTACTCCCGAGGGACCATTCGGCAATGCCCAAAAACATTTTCGCTTGCCATAACCGGGGTGGGGGGGGCAGGGTTTGCCACTGGCACTTAGTGAGTAGCAGCCAGGGATGCTGGCAAGATCCCACAGCCACAGGACAGCCTCCCCCACCGCCACTCAAACAAGGAATTCCACAGTCTTAAATGTTGATAGTGCTGCCATTAAGAAACTCTGGTATAAATCACCAAGAAAAAGATTAACGATTCAGTAGAAAAATGGGAAAGAATATGGGGAGGGAAGATAAAGAAGTGGAAGCTGGTTGTCAGGAAAATGCAAATTAAAGCAAGAGCAAGGCCCCATTTCCCACCATCAAAGGGACAGGAATTATTAATTGTTAATAAAAAACCCGAGAGTACCGAGCGCTGATTGGAGGGTAGAGCAATGGGAACTCTCTCACGCTGAGGCAGGTACAAACACTTTGCTGAGCAATTTGGCAGTGTTTAGTCAAATCTAAGACACACATAACCAGACAGAGCAATTCCACCCTAGAGAAACCCTCCTGCAGGTGCAGAGAGATGGGACGGGAACTCTAGTGAGGAGAGATTAGCAACAACCTGACATCCATCCCAAGGGAAGGAGATGGTTAAAGGAGCAAGCGGGACGGATTGGCGTGGGTGAATATAACAATTTGATGTCGAGGAAAGGAAAAGTTACAAAGTATCCTGAAGGTAGTATTTACACTTATGCAAAGATTTAAAGCACGCAAACAAAACTGCCAACCAAGCCGATGTTTGCTACCCCATGCGTACTAGAAGCGGAAGATCTAGCATGGGAATATCCATTTCGGGATGCGGGTGATCTCTGAGGAAGGAAGGTCAGCAGGGAATAGCATCTAGCAGAGGCACACAGGGGGCTTCTGCTGTATTTACAATGTTTCATTTCCTACAGTAGACGGTGAGTATTTTTTAATTATTATTCTCTATCTTATTTTCTATACTTTGATATACTTACAAATAAATTGAAATGCCACAGAAAATAGCAGGATCTTCTAAATGGTCCAGTGGCCCCTTTCACCCAGGCTGGAACAAGGGATCTGAGCAAGGGGTCCTGTGGTCTGCTTTCTCTGAATTTCTTACATGAACACAGCTTATCCAGGCAAACGTGTGCCATGAAGCCCATATCCCACCCTCTTGATGAGACAGATGGCTTCTCTGAAGATTGGTTTCTGTGTGTTTTTTGGAAGAAACACTCAGTTTCAGACTCTGGGAGGAAATCTATCTCTTTGGAAGAGCTAAGATTCAGAACCCTAGGTCATTTCATAGACAATTTCAAGATTCGATAGGCAGATGCTCATGATAATCCCTGGGGACCCATCACGGGGCACAGGTAGTGCAGGAGGTTGAAGCAGGGCAATGAGTGGCGTGTTCTGGGATGGCAGCTGTGTGCTCCGGCTAGGGCAGACTGCGGGAGAGAGGAAAGCGCAGAGCAGGTGAAACGGACGATGCGTCACGTCTGTGCGCATCTCTACCTATGTCTGGTGCTCTGTTTGGGAGTGCCCACTGGTCCCGTTCCCTCACACTGACTCAGCCTTGACTCAGGTGAGCACTTGAGCCTGGTATGCTATGGTTCGATCTATAGGTACACCCAAGACTCCAAGTCCTGCCAACATTTGGATCTGGAGGCAGGAGCTCGCCACCCTCAGTTTAAGAACTCCCCTACTCATGGCTGGGGTTGGGGTGGCACCAGGCTCACTGGATCCCCCATTCCTTGTCATGCTCAGGGGAGTCTATGGGTGTGGGGAATGTGGCCAAGATTCCAAAGACAGATGAAGCTCGCCCATAATTCTACATGGCATGGAAGCACGCACTGCTCAGGTGGTGGCTGTGGGCATCACTGCTAATTTTCTGGGGCCCTGGGAGCAGTCCTAGGAAGGCGTAGGAAGGACCCACAAAGACCTCTACCCTAGGAGGGACGTTTCTGTTCAGAAAGCCAGGGGTCTGTCAGGTTGGTCGTGGGGGCTCTCTTGCAGGCCTCCTGGGCACTGAGCCAATAGGGGTAGGTGGTTCCAGACAAGTTTCTGGGTGAGGAAGTGTCACATTCGGTAGAGGTGGCAAGTGGCCTCCGGCCAAAATCCTGCTAATATACGTGGGCAGGCAGCCCACCTATCTTCTGGCATTTGGCATAAACTAAACACATTGCTCAATGTGGACAATAGCTGGGGTGAACTTGGAACCCTGGGTTTTCTAGCTTCAGAGAAAGAACACGCATGGTCTTCATCACTTGCCAGAGAAAAGACCAGAAATAGCTCCCATATCACGTCCCCTCTAACCTGGAACTTCACCTCCGTGAACGGCTCCATTTGAACAAAACCTGAGAAGTCTTCAGGGATTGCAAGGAAAGCCCTTGATGAGTCATCATAGTGGTGTGGAGTTTGACTCTTTTTTTTTAATGTCCACTCAGCACACATCTGAGTAGCCGAGAGGAATTTGTTTGAAGAAATTTAAATGAAACAGACAACATCCTCTTGTCTTTCCAGATGTTCAAGTTTTGTCTTGCCAAAGAAATTATATACTTCCAAGGACTAGAACAGTCTCAGGACACATAGGAGACTCTTAGAAACATTTATCAAACGTGTGCAAAGAGGATATCTGCAACCTTCATAGCATTCCATACAATGCATGATAAATGAATAAATTGTCCTCAAATAACAGATGTTTATGTTCATCATTTACCAGTGGGAGCTGGGAGAGGGGCTATAAATGAGTCTGAGGCCTGATCACAGTCTTTGGGGAGATTTTATTCATTAAAAAAATACTTACTAAGCATCAACTACGTGCTAAGTGTGCCTCTAGGTGCTAATGATTGGTCAGTGAACAAAACAAAGTCCCTTTATGAAGCTCTTATTTTGGTGGAAAATAGACAACGCACAAGTAAACAAAACAAAACAACAAGTAGAGTTTAGGTGGTCATTACTGCTGTGAAAAGTATGCAATAGGCGATGTGTAGAGAGATGCCAGAGTGTGGACACACTACCTGGCTTACAGAGTGTGCACGATGGTCAGATGCCCTACAGGAGGTGGAAAGGTGGCTCCTGAGGTCATAGCCCAAGGTGCTAGGTTTTCTCTTTCAAAGTGGGGATCTCAGACTTAATCTGAACTGTGTGCTCTCCAGGGGAGATCTGGAGATCATCTGGGTAGATGCAGATTGCAAACTGCAAAACTTGGCCCCAATATCTTAGATCTCTTCCCAACAAAGGTGAAATCTCTCTCCCCAACCTTTGATTCTGGGCTGGCCTTGTGACTGGTTCTGACCAATAGAATGTAGTGGAAGAGACACTGGGTGAGTTCCAGAGGTGAGGCCCCAGGAGACCGTGCAGAGTCTCCTGGAACCCTGACGCTGGCACATCCTGCAGAAGCCCAGCCTTGCCTGCTGGAGGATGAGCAGCCACATGCAGAGAGCGGGGCCTGGTCATCCTGGCCATTCCAGCCACCTCCGCTGAGGCTCCAGACACATGGGCGAGGCCATCCAGGATGCCCCAGCACTGACGGTGGTCACCTAGATGAACTTCGGGAAGACCAGCAGAAGAACCACCCAGCCAACTCAGAGAATCATGAGAAATGATAAGTTTTGAAGTGGTTATGCAGCAATAAGTAACTAAGATGGTAATATTCAAAGACACCCACACAGCAGTGATGTGGTTCTCTGGGATTAATTAGTTCACAAAAAATGCTCGTCAGATTTGGGGTGAGGAGATAGGTTTCATTCCAATGCTGAGGCCCAGAAGGAGGACGCAGTGTCAAAGGCTTCTAGGTGAGTTCACCTTGCACCCTTCCTACATGTACTGTGTCTGAGCATGGAGGCTCCAGGGCAGAGCCTCGCAGGGGCCCAGGACTCTGGCCTGGAATCACGAGCACAATGCTCAAAGTGCCAAGACTCGTTCCTGACTCCTCTCTCAGAGTCCCGAAGGGCTCAAGGCTGGGTGGGACAGAGTCAAAGGAAATCGTCTTTAGTAGGACCAAAGAAGGGCAGGGCTGTTGGGAGAGAAAGAGCACATTTATAGAAGGATAAGCACAAGGTCTCAAAAGCTAAGCACCGAAAAGGTGGGGTAGATGCTCCCAACTTTAGGAGTTCAGAGAAGGGATAGATCACCCAGGAGACAAACAGCTATCACAGGAGCAAAGTAGAAGGTCACATGAGGGGTGAAGACTCAAACAAGTGAAGATTTGGACAGCAATAAATAGTAAGTGGAAAGGAGTGATGGGCAGGAAGCTTAGGAAGGGAGGAGAGGGCGGGAGAAATGGGGAGGAGGCAAGATCCAGTTCGCCAGGGAAAGCTGAGCCAGGGGATGGGTTCAGGTAGATATGATCAGAAAACAAAGGCTCACTGCGAATGCTAAGATAGGCACCTTTGCTTCTACCTTGTAGCACATGACAGCCACTCAGAGTTTTGATCAGGGAAACATGTGCTTTAAAAATGCATTATGGAATGCATGCATGCATGCATGGATGGATGGATAAATGAACAGATGGATGGATGGATGAATATAACATCAGTAAGGAGAGGCAGATGTGTGCTTCAAAGATAAAGATATCAGTGAGTGGAAGAAAGAACAAATGAATGGATGGATAGATGGACGAACATGTCGCAATGAAGACACACAGATGTGCGCTATAAAGATAACGATCTGAATGAGTGAATGAATGAGTGTGTGAATGGATGCATGCATGGAGAGGTGCACGGATGGATGGATGACTGGATGAATGTGTGGCAGAAGGAAGAGCCTGAGGAAGTCAATTACGTTTTCTGGTGAGCAGCTTTGACACTTGCATGCATCACTGCTGCTGCCCTCCACGGCCCCCTTTCCGGTGGGCCCATCCCCTTGGCCCAGTGTTGCCGGCTCACCTGAGTGCTGGCGAAATGGCTCAGGAGAGGGTGTCATGAGAGTGACAGGGGCTCATTGATCACAGCCAGTCCCCAGCTCCTTTCACTCTCCCAGTTGAGCACAGAGTACTGGAGCTCCAAGTTCCTGAGAACAGATCACAACAGCGTGGGGTGAAGCCTGCAAGACCGAGGATGCAGACGTGTCGCAGTTCTACATGCCTCGCAGGCCCCACCTCCAGGGCTTTGGCAAAAGGGCTCCCCAACCACCTTGGCTTATTGTCACGGCACTGAGCACAGTGCCAGGCGCATAGTAGACGTTCAATGAAAATTTGATGAGTTGAAATGAATCTTCCTAAAGTTTCCCAAATGGGACAAGCAAACAGGCTTTATATAACTGACACCACCCCCACCATCCTACGCTCATGAAAACCCTTGTTAGAGAGAAAGGCAGAGTGAGTTGAACTGTCCATAATCTGACCTTCAAGGGAAGACATAAATCAGACCTCATCAATGTTCAGGGAAATAAATTCCATGAAATGAGCCTGCCATCTGCCTTTTGTGATATAAATCAGTCTCCTATAGATTCTTTTATGCCTACAGGCTGAGGTCTATATCCCTTAGCAACATATGCACAGCTCCCCACGATGTGACCTCTGGCTTTTAACATACCCATATGTTCATTCATTTATTGATTGCTAACTTTGTGAAAGGGAATATGTCAGGCATTGGGATTCTCAGATGAATGAGACACATTCCCTCCCCTCAAGGGGGAATATTATCTATTGGAGAGACAGGTACATATACAGGTACTACGAAATTTATGTATATCTGTAGCATAATAACTAAAAAGGTAGACACATCCATAGGCCTCAGGTAACACAGAGGGGGAAGGGATGAGTGATTAACTCTGCTTGAGGGTCAGGGATGGTGTCATTTCACATTTAAGATGATTCTGGAAGGTTTAGTTTCTGGAAGTGTCCCAGGCCAATGAGAAGGACAAGGACATGTCAGACAGAGGCAACAGTCTTAGTTAAGACCCTAAGTTGCAAGTTATGGAAGTTGAAGTGAAACAGGGAATTTAATATCCAGAGACCTGCCCTGCCAATTCAGAGGTCAGTTGCACAAGTCCAAGGAGAGGATACACAAAAATGCTTTGTAAGCTACAAAATGCCAGGCAAAGGCAAGGGCTTATTATTGAAGGTGCTCAGTATCTGACTGGTGATTGATTGGCCAATTTGGCACAGCCCAGTGGGAATAAACTATAACTCCTCCCGGAGCCGAGGCGTGCTGATCGAGTGCCCACCGAAGCGAGTCTTTCACTGGAGGGCTCCTCTGGTGCCCATTTGGGTCGTGTTTGACTGAGAGAGGACTGACGGATGGGACGGGTAAGGAGGGAGGTCAGACTGGCTTGTGACTGCAGGGTCATGTCCCTGCCACTGGAGGAGTCATCAGAAATGCAAATGAAGTGGCTTGGTGGTGACCAAGTGAGCTAATGAAAGGAAGGATGTCTGGGTGCCATCTGCATTTTTTCAGGAATAAGGACATGGTGAAAATCAAAGCCTCCTTCAACAATGGACTAAGCGTCTCCTATCTGTGAGGACCTGTACTACACAGAACGGGGGAGACAGAGGCGAAAATGCGTGCACTGTCCCCTACAGGAGTCCGGGATTTGTGACACAGTCTCGCAGGGTGGGTGATAAGTGCTAGGCCCGTCCCAGCTCCTGAGGCCCACCTCTAACTCACACCCCCACTTGTTTCCATCTCAGTAGGGGGCGCCTCCCTGAACCCAATTGCTCAGGCCCCAATCTGAAATTCTGTTCCACTCTCCCTTCCTTTCCCCTCCCGCGACCAGTCCATCCCCAAGTCCTGCCGGCTCTCCCTCCATGGGACGTCCCAGGCCTGCCCTCCCTGCCCTCCACAGCCACCACCCCGCCTGGAAGGCTGGTTCCACACTCACCTTCCCACAGCCCCATGGCCAGACGGATCTTTCTAAAATGCAGATCACATCATGGCACCTGCTCCTCCCAAAGCCCTCCCTAGAGCTTCCCTTCGTGCTCAGACCAAACCCAAACCCTTTGCAGCGGCCCACCCAGGCTGCCAGGCTCTGCACAGTCTCGCCCCTGCCCCTGTCCAGACTCTCCCTCATTCACTGCACTCCAGCCACACTCGCTTCCTTCCCTCACTGAAATAGCTGCCCCCAGCCCTACCACTCTGTCCTCATCCAGCCTTGTTCTCACGGTAGTGACAGAGCACACATAGTAAGCACCAAAGAAGTAGTATCCAAATGAATGCACGCAAGAGAAACACCAGGAAGGGAATGAGCTATTTATAATTTTTATCAGGGGGTGGTTTTTTCGAATGTTGGTCATTAGTGTTTTTAGAGTTGAAGTACAACAATGGTTTTTCATGTCATTGGTCATGGTTAAATCCCATGTAAGAACTATGACGTATATTATATTTTTGTTAAGTGTTGCTCTCGTTTTGGGGTTTGTGAATTTTTCTTCAAAGCCTTCTCCTATTTATGGTGGTGTTGGGCTTATTGTCAGCGGAGCTGTGGGTTGTGGTATTATTATGAATTTTGGGGGCTCTTTTGTAGGTTTAATGGTGCTTTTAGTTTATTTAGGAGGGATGCTTGTGGTGTTTGGTTATACTACGGCTACAGCTACTGAAGAGTACCCTGAGACTTGGGGGTCCAGTGCTGTTATTTGAGGGGCCTTGCTGTTAGGGGTAGTAATGGAGCTGTTAATGGTGACGTGAATGGCTCGGTATGATGGCTATCACGTAGCTGCAGGAGTTGGGTTTTAGAAGATGAGATCTCAGCAGGTGGAGAAAGAGTGCGGGCACTCCAAGCAGAAGGAACAGCACCAACAAGGCAGAAAGATGTGGAAGGACGTGGCCCACCGAAAGGCGTGGAGGGGATTCAGTCGGGAGGAGCGGGGCTGAGAGAGCAGGGTACCCCAGGCAGGGCAGGTCACGAGGGCCTTGAGTGCCATGCCAGGGAGCGGTGTCTAGCTGCAAGGAGAAGACATCTCAAGCAACAGGACATTGTTGCACGGGGCGGTGAAGTGGCTGCTGGAGACAGAGGCTGCTGTACCTGGAGCTGAAAGAGCCTCGGGGCTCCGGGTGGCTCGGGAGAGTTTGCGAACCTCCCTGCTGCTGCTCGGCTCCATGCGGCCTGCTCCCCAGCACGGTCCGGCTGCCCACGCCCGCCCCCAGCTCTGCTTGTGCCTGTCCCCCGGCCGGCTGATAACTTTGTTTCTGCGTCCTTAGTTCGAATTCCTCAGATGACAGAAACTTTGGTTGACGACTTGTCTTTTCTCTGTCAACAGCGACCATGCTGCATGGACAGCTGGCAGCCCCAAAGACGCTCTCTGGAGTCAGGTGTCCCCGCCTGGTTCAGTGGGCTGAGGCCTGGTTATAAAGACGCTCTCAGAGGGGAATTGGACGGGGTGGTTCCCTATAGGAGAAGTGAAAGGATCTCCCCCCTAAGACTGTCTAGTACTGCGTATCTGTATGGCCAACACAAATAACCCTAAGGTTAAAAACAAAATAGTCACTTGTCTTGATTTTTCTAATTATTTGTCCTGAGCTAGGCAGAGCCCCCATCTATTCTGTACTTCAAGCTCTCTCTTTGTGTCGCTCTCCTGACAAGAGCCAGAGTGCCAGACAGGGGTGTGAGGGAGGTGGGAGCTCAGTGAGGACGGCTTCAGCACACGCAAGGTGATCCCAGGTGGGGAGGGAGCTCCCAGCTACCAGGGGAGAAGCCCCACTGTAACTGTCATGGGCAGTGGGGACACTCCTGAGTTGGCGTCACAGCAAGTCCAGAGGTAGATGGGCCCAGGGCTGCGACAGTCAGCACTCGCCCTGCTGTCAAGGGCTCAGGCTGGAACCTAGATGTCGTCAGCTGTCCTGGGTGCCACACATAGATAGGACAGTGTCCAGAGAAGGAAGAGGACATCTCCTCCTGTGAGTCTCTTAGAAGAAATGAGAGGTTTTCCAGAAGCTTCCCAGCAGACTCTGGCTCCCCTCTCACTGGCCCTTGTTGAGGGGAATGGGATTATCCTTGGATCAATCTGCAGCTGGGGCCATCCCCCCCGAGGTGGAGGGGGTGGATATCTGAACCAGTCCCCGGCTCTCTTGGTGAGAAAGATGAGGACATGCACGGCTGCTGGTGTGGTGACTAAGGGTGTCCACTCCACCTCTAAGGACTGTTCCGGAAAACAACAGAGACCAAGACACAAAGCAAGGCATGGTACAGGGAGTGCAGAGGTGGTGCCAGGTACAAAGAAGTGCACGCGTGTGAAGGCAGATGTTCTGCTTTCAGGTCCTGGCTCTGCCACCGACTAGCTCTTGTGTCCTCCCAGAGCCTCAGCTTGCTCACCTGTAAAATGGGAATTTGAATAGATGCTCTGACTCCTATAATTATTTCAAAACCCAAATGAGGCAATGGGGGCAGAAGAGACACCCAGCCAGCAGGGTGTCACGGCTCACATGGAGAAGCTATCAGTAGTTATTATCAATGAGAGAGAGGGAGAGAGATGTGTCCTTACAGGACAGAGTTGGAGTGAAGGGCAGGTCAGGGACAAAGGCTAGAGGTGGCTTGCTGGCACCCCTAGCTTTTGTGACAGGCAGAGTATTTATCCTCAGGAGCATAAATACCTGCCACAACTCTTGTATTTGGTGTCTTGCAGAAAGACACCAAATAAAAGGACAATAAACTCAAGAGACCCAAGCAGAGTTTTGTACTTAAGCGACTTTCTACCACCCCAGTGACGGTGCTGGTGTCACTGGCAAAGACCCTCATGTCTAGGGTGGAGGCTCGACCCCCTTAAATCTGCACCCCTGGAGACGGTGGGGAGAGCCAACTCCGGCCTGATGCATCACACACTGACCAGTGAATTAGCGAGGCAGGGAAGGCCTCCCTAACTGAGAATTCTGCTTTTCCATTTTGAGGCTTCCCTTCAAAAATCTCAGTTAACTGGATTGCTGACTTGGAGATGGGGATGCAGGCTTTAAAACGAGAGAAAAAGACAGGCAGGGACAAGGCAGCACGTCAGCGTGTCTTGGAGCCGCGTGCCTTTATCCGGCTCATCTCAGCTGCGGGGCCTTGGCTCAGCCTTGCTCTCCCCTGCAGGAAGTCATGACCTTGTGCTTCTAGTGCCAGGCCTATATCCCCGATCTGGACTTTAGCCATGTAATCTCTTAAGGAATATTGCAGGACCTGGGCTGGGGCCACATGCAGACTTGGCTGTCCAAACGGCGACAGTGGAAGGGAGCCCTGCGTTCCTGCTGCTCAAAGCATCTGAGAACTGCGGCAGATGCCCAGGTACCAGGAGCCCGCGGCCGGCGCCCCACCCATCTCCTTACCGTGGATGGCCTCGGACAAGTCACCCCCATTGTGGCCTTGGACGCCCCTTATTGAAAGTGATGGGGTTCTCCTGAATGGTCTCTGAGATCATTTCCCACCCGGCCCCTCACTGGTGCTTTGACGGGGAGTAGTGGCCACAGGGTTGGACCTGGCTAAGTGCTTTTTCTCACTCAGCCTCATGCGCTCCACAAGTTCTGGGTGGAATCGCCAAGGAGCAGACCTGGGCCTTGCAGCCTACAAGGATAACGAGCAGGGAAAGGCCAAAAGTACCTTCGGCACCTAGTGGAAATGCTCCAGTGGTGGGCCGGGGGCGGGGGCAGGCGGAGAGCGAGACGATACATTGACACAGATGCCTCAAATGCAGGAAGCAGAAGGCGCCAGGCCTGGGAACGAGGAAACCTGGATTGAATTCCCAGTTTGTCCCATGAGCTTCTTTCTAGGCTTCAGTTTTATCCACCGTAAGAGGGGAAAAATAATACCAACGCCACCTGAGTTCTGGGAAGCAGAGAAACCTCATCATCTTAAGTAGCAAAACTGCAGAGATTTAAGCTTTGGAGGGAAGCTTCCCGGTGCGAGGGGCAGCTGGCTGTGCCATTGTGTGTGGCTCCTCGTGGTTCAAGAGTCCCCGTCCCCTTGAGCAATCTCCCTGCGGCCACCTCCTAGAGCCCATGAATCCTGTGGTTCTCCTGTGAAGCAGCTGGGCCCGGCCGAGCTATGTAGCAGAGTTGACTAAATGCTAAGGGGGTGCAGAGAATGAACACAGGCCCCATCTCGCCTCTGGTCTGGTGGGGGATCCACATGCCAGCAGAGGCAGCCACCCATACAGCCCTTTGCTCAGTACCCCACCTTCTAGCTTCTGGATCGACTCCGAGTAGATGGCTCCATCTTATCCAGGAGCCACCCCAGGACACTATTTCAACCCCTGGAGCCCAAGCCTTGGAGAGTCTCATTCCTGTAGGCAGCTCCCAAGCCCCACAGATGCCAGCTCTGTTCTGAGAAGCTCCTTTTCCCCAAGTAGTTGGTGCCGGCAATGGCTTCACCCTTGAGGCAAGATCCACTCTGACGCGGGAGTGTGGCTTCCCCTCTCCTGGTGGTGGCCCTCCAGGACAGCAATGTTTTCGGTGCTACACTGGTACAGCAATGACATCCAGCAGCCCTAGACAGTGGTCCTTCTGTCTGCTTTTCTGCAGGCTGGGAAAGACAGGGCTGGTGATTAGGGATGGGAAGGGCCACTTGAGGAGGACATGGGAAAGCTCTGGGGCTCTGTCTATGTGCTCTCATTTGACAAGTATTCCTAAGCACCTAGCGTGTCATAGGCCTGTGCCAGGCACCAGAAAGTGACAGAGATAATCAGATGTCATCAGGAAGCTCCCAGTCTGTTGGGAAAGATAACATGCACAAAAATGGCTAATTACAAAAAAAAAAAAAAAAAATGCCATGTAAGAGGAGATCAAATTTGGAAGTGCAGAGGAAGGTGGGAGGGGCGTGTGGCCCAGGCAGATTGGAGAGAGTTTCTCAAAGGAAATGGCCTTTGAGCTGAGTCTCGGAGGATGGTTCTGACTGTCCTGAGAAGAACTACTGCTCTCTGATTCCCCAGAAGAAATCCTTTCATCACCCTTGGTTAGAACAGCTACCCTGAGATAAAACCCGAGATCTGGTAAGTGAGGTGCAAACTTCTAAGAAGAGTCTCAGGAACATGAAATATGAATATCCAAACTTAAATCCAATCTTTTAAGATTTCACTAGCTTGATGCTTGTGTACATAGCCCTGGGTAAAGCAATGTCAATCACTGAAACCAAGACATGCATCTATTTTTAAAACGATCTGCACTTCTGGGAATAGCCCCAAAGGGAAATTGGTCATTGATTGCTAGGAAACCAGCAATCCCTGCTGGGTTTTCTGTTCCCTGCCACGTTTGCACACGTTTTCTCCAGGCTCCTGCCTGCTCTCCCAGCATGCACATCCAAACTCACCCCGGCATATGTTCCAGCTCACGCCCCCCATGTCTTCCTGGATAAAAACACCAAAGTGGATGAGAAAATAAATGATGTTCTGCAAATCTCGGCGCTCCAAATGATGCAGACAGTGGGAGAAGAGTCTACGGTTTCTGTGTTTTGTTCCCGTTTAGTCTTCTGTGGCTGACCATTAAAGCAAGCTATTTGCTTTGCTGAAGACCCTTGGCAAATGACAAGTGGGCTTGCCTTGTGAGAGGTGGGAATGAATTTTATAAATGTTGCATTGCACAGGAAAGAACTGAGCTTAGAGAGAGGCTTTAAGTGCTACCTGTTCTTTGTTGGACCAAACCCTTACTTTAAAAAACCCAAATGAATGAAGCCAAAGCACGACATGCATGGATATTGTGTTTGTGCCTTCAGGACTCCAGAATAAAGCCAGAATTTGGTCTCAGCCATGACATTCATACATACATACATACATACATACATACATGAGTTCTAGTGTTGGTCTTCATGGGTGGGGAAGTGGAAAGGATTCTCATCGGTAATGAGTGGGCCTAACCTTGCCATTTCTGAAATGATAGTCATGTAATCATTACGAAGCTCATGCTTGTCTACAGCACTACATTCAATATCCAAGACCCAGGAAGCAGAAAGACCTGACCTCTGAAAGTGTAGACTGCCCAGAAATGTGCCACCTACTGCATACAAAAGCAGCACACCAGTGAGGCGATATGGTGTTTAGGAAGGTCTATGGCATTGGAATCAGACAAATCTGGGTCCAAACTGAAATTCTGTTGTATATTAGTTGTGCTACTTCAGACAGTTATTTTAACTTGTCTAAACCTAGTTTCTTCACTTCAGAAATAAAAATGATAGAATCTAACTTAAAGAGTTATTATAGAGATAACATGAGCTAACTAGTGCAAAGCCCCAAGCAGTGTGCCCTCAGCCAGAGGCACTCAATAAATGTGAATTTCTGTCTTCCTCTGACCTCCTTTGTCACATGTGTTGCTTCTTTCACCTTGGGAATATTGGCTAGGGCACAGTTTTGAAACCACACTTTGGAGAACTCTTGACCTCACTGGACAGGAGTCCAATGAAAGAGAGACTCACATCTCTCTTCTGAACATTGTGAAAATCTTCCTTCAAAAAGGTCCTTGGTAAATGTCTGCCCAAATCCTGTTTTTCCCTTCACTGAATATCAAAAATGATCATTTTCTTTATCTAAAATTTCCTGTCAAATTTATTTAATCAACTTATGAGTCTTTTGGGGCCCTACTTGGTTCCAAAGCAGCAGTTGCCTTAGTCGTTTCCTCTACTTTCTGGGAACGAACTTGGTCTCCAAGGTGATTTTTCTGTCTCTGATCAGGAGAGGACGTCAGCATTACACAAATGGTGTACTTGCTATCGATCTGTTTTCTCTTCCTTTCGGGCTTCTGTGAAAAACTGGTTGAGGTGTTATTTTTAGCAAACTGGTGATTCCTTCTGCCTCTGTGCATGTCCATCTGTCTGTCTGCGAGCACAGCCAGCCCAGATCCAAGAAAGCTTTCCTTGCCTTGCCTAGACAGCTCTATCCATCTTAAGAGCTTCATGCTGAGCAAATGTTTTAAGGCCTTTGGTCATTGAAAAAAATGGCAGTTTAGTACCATAGTCTCCAATGGTCATATTTTCTGCACATGAAGCCATTGAATCATTTGTAGTTAGCATCCTGAGTGGGAATTCTACAGAATAATTCACTACTCCCCATACTATCTTATGCTACCCTGCCTTTGCTTATGTTCCGTCTGCCAGAAACTTCATTTCTCATTTACCAGAAAATATTTATTCCATGTCTATTATAGGGCAGGCACCATGCTGTGTGTTGGGGATTCACTGATGGGCAGAAACAGATACTTAAGTGTTCTCTTAAAAGCAATTGGGAATCGTTGAATCATTGTAGGGAGGGCACTAGATATGATGAGATGATTAGACAGAAAGGATCATTCTGGATGCAGAGGAGAAAATAGATAGAAGAGGGCAGATGAAAAGCAGGGATTTCTGCTTTTGATCATAACAGAGAAGCTGGCGCTGCACTAGCCCTCTGCCATGAATAGCTACAAAACTAGATGGAATATATGAGGAAATTGCTTACTGGCATGGGCAGTGGGCAACACAAGACCATGATCTCTGAAAAAAAAGAGAAAATCATAAGGAGAGGTCTTATTTTTTCAAGTTCTCCATCTAGGGACAATTTCCTAATGATAATGCAGAGAGGTAGAACTCAAATAGAGCATGGTCTTCTTATTGACAAGAAAAAGTAGGAATCAGATTTTGGTCCTACTGAAGTGACCAGAACCTGTGGGGCAGGCTATCATAGAGCAGGGAGCTGTAGAGAAGGGGTCCCCAGAAGTCTTTGTGGTAGGAGTAGGAGGGATGGACTACACAAGCACAGGGAGAGAGTATACAAAGATTCCCAGGGGGGGCTGTTATGAGGTTATGAGTGGGATGAAAACACCAGAGGTTGAGCAGTGCTAGGAGATATTACAGTTCTGGTTTGGCCGGACTGTGGAGACCTTGTTAACCCCTGGGGATCCAGTTAAGACATCAGAAAGGCCATGCCTTAAATGTAAGGACCACGCCCGAGAGCAGAGGTTAATAAATTATGGCTCTTGGTCCAGCCACCAATGTTTGCAAATAAAATTTATTAGAACACATCCTGCCTATTCATTTACATTCAAGCTACACTAGTAGAGTTGATTATTTGCTACAGAGACCATATGGCACACAAGCCTAAAATATTTACTATCTGGCTGTTAAGAGAAAGTTTGCTGATCTTGGTCATAGAGTAAGGACTACTCTAGACCTCTTCTAACAAAGCCTAAAAATGAACCTCAACAAGATCCATGGGGGATTTTGCAATTTTAATCCTATGAAGTTAGAGGAGCTTAGAGAACACTACAGAATTCCCATTTCCCCCAAAAAGGATCAAACCAAACCTTTAAAAGTTCAAGATGATTGTCTAGAAATTGGACAGTTTGCTGGAACAAAATTGAACACTCTTCAGAGGAAGATAACAGAATCCAGACTCTCTATGCCACATCGCTGAAAATGTCCAGAATATGACAAAAATTACTAGACATGCATAGACACAGGAAAATATAATCTACAGGTGAGAAAAAAATCCCTAATAAAAATAAATCCCAAGAAGGTCCAAATGTTGGATTTAGTAAGGACTTTAAAGTTCATATTATAAATAGAAATTATCTATTAGGAAAATATGGTCTCAATGAGAAAACAGATTAGTCTTACAGAGAAAAGGAAGCTTCTAAAAAATCAGTGAATGTTGGAAGACCAGTTAGAAGGCTACTACCAAGGCCCAAGTGAGAGATGATGATGATAGATTAGGATGGTTGCTATGCCTCTATAGATAAGTAGATGTATTCAAAAGATTTTTAAGGGGGATATTTATTTATTTATTTATTTTTATTGTAAAAATTTTAAATAGCTTTATTGAGATATAACGGACATACAAGAAATTGCACATATTTAAAATGTACAACATAATAAATTTTGACAACTGTATACATAAAACCATCACTGCAATCACAGTAATGAATATATTTATTACCTCCAAAGGTTTCCATGTGCTTCTTCATATTCCCTTACTCCTGGTCTTTTGCACCCCATCCCCATCTCCTGGCAATTGCTGTCTGATATCCATCACTACAGAACAGTCTGCATCTTTTTACAGTTGATATGAATGGAATCATAAAGCATGCAACTCTTATTGTCTTGCTTCCTTCATTCCCCACAATATAGATACTCATCTGTTTTGTGTCCATCTGCTTTGTTTTCAGTTGCTAATAAATGAGTTTAGCAAGGTTGCAGCATACGAGATCCGCATGCAAAGAACTATTGCAGTTACGTATACTAACAGTGAATAATCCTTGCTGAGTATTACTCACCATGTGGATATACGACAATGTGTTTATCCTTAATCCGTTGATGAACATTTGGGGTGCTTTCCATTTTTAGCGATTACAAATGAAACTACTGTAAACTTCACGTACAAGTCTTTGTATGGACATGTGCTTTTGTATGTCTCGAACAAATATCTACAAGTGGCTGGAATATACTTACACACAGATGGTGTATATTTATTTAACTTTACTGATTTTTAGAGACAGGGTCTAGGAGGGATATTTCACAGAATTTGGTGATAGGCTGGATGTGGAAAGTAATGAAGTGGGATGTACAAAGAAAAACTCTTAGATATCTGGTTTGAAAAATGAGATAGTTGGTGACGCCATTTACTGAGATGGAAAACCCTGCAGAAGTATGTTTTGGGCAAATTGAGGTTAGTTTTTAGATTTTTGTCTCAAAAATTGATTGTTATCTAAGGCTCAGCTCACATGCCTCCCTCCTTTCTCAGCTCGAACACTCCTAGTCTCACCCAGGCAGGATTGTTCACTCTTCAGTGTTCGCATACCACCCTGCTGAGACTTGTTATAGCCCTGTCATTGTCTTTTGTAACCATCTACTCACATGCCTAGACCGTGAGTTCCCTGAGGGCAGGGACCATGCCGTGGTCCTCTTTGTAGTCTTGACTTTTAGCATTGCACGTAGCACATAGTAGGTGTTTAATTGATGTTGAATGAATGAATGAATATAGTTCTTTATATGACTCCGTTCCCTGAGGATTGTGACTGAGAAAGCATTTCTGAGATTAAGGGTAGGGGTTTTGGAGTTAGACAGACCTGAGACCAGGCTTGGTTTTTCATTTACTTGCTAGTGACTGGATAAGTGACTTAACATTTGTAAAATGGAGACCAAAATATTTTAATAGAAAAATAACCCCCTTATAGTAGATGAGTTTATTCTCGGAAAGTGGTCAGCACAGTACCTACCCCACTGAAAATGCTCATACATGTTAACTAGTGTGATGGTGATGATGAGGAAGAGATGGATGCTGCAAAACAACTGCCCAAGAAGGGCTCTTGCGCGGAACAGCAAGGAGAGCTAATTGCGGGAAGGTTCCCCCGCCATCCCTCCCTCACCTGTGCTTATGCTGGCCTGAGCACACCTCTCACAGACCTAAACATGTCCCATTGCCTAGCAGCGTTTGCTGAGACATGCTTATGGGACTAACTTAGGAGACTATGGGAACTGGGAATATGTTTGGGGGAGTAACTTTTCGTTTTCATGTAGGTCACTAAAGGAAAGATGGAAAGAGAAATCATCGTCGTTATCACTGGCTCGCTTACCTGTAAATACTAATACATGTGCCTTCACATTCTATAAGGTTCTTCCCTCGAAGGTGATTGTGAGTAACTTCCTAGCTCCACAGGCCTCACTTGCTACCCCATTTGGGTGTTTGATGTGGCCACAAAAGTTTGGGTTAGCAGAGTCTATTCAATTGTACTTCCCGATAGATTAAAATCTTGCTGAAGCAGCTAGAAGAGAGCTTTGCTTAATTTTCTGAATGTAAATGTATTTATGCTTTCAATAAATAATTATCATCCATTGGCTCACAGGCATCACAAGGTCTTAGAGACAAGAAAGAAATCGACTCTAACATCATTCTGATGCCCACATCTTCCCATGGGCGGTCGGTCTCAGGCCCAGCCGAGTGGAGAGGCATCCGTGCCACATCCTGGTAGTGCTCTTAAGCTCCAAGGCACCTCTGCTTCACGCCCTGGGCCCCTCTGGGAACTTCAGTTATTCAGCTCATTGTGCAACTTGCTCTTTAATATTGTGCCCTCTCCCAAGTCTTTGGTGAAAGTCCAAGGCAGGTTGATAGTCTGAGGGTAGTAACCCCATGATGCACCCATAGACCCTAAGCCTCCGGCTATGGCCTTTACCCTCCATTATTAAACTTGTCTACCTCATGATGAAATGCCTGGGAAACCAGTGTCCACATTGCTGAGGGATCTCATTGCAGGAATGGGCAGCTGTTATCCTTAAAGTATCCAGGCAAGTATCTTTTCCAGGAGGTGTCTCGGTCTGTGCCCAGCGGACTCTTTCCTGCTAGCCTTCATGACTTGCCTGGATTCTAAGATCCCTGAAAACAAAATGCTCTTGTCTGAGCTCATTCTTGCCTTGCTCTGGAGAGTGATAGAATTTCAATTTGGTAGAGCTCAGCTAGAGCCCCTCTATCCCTTGGAGATTTAGGTAAACCTGCCCAAAGTCCCCAGATCAAGGCCCGTGGGCCGCCAGAGTTCTTCCCACAATCTCTGGGAATTCCTGACTGCTGACCTCCTCCTGAGCTTCCTTACCTCTCTTCCTGATATTCACACCTGAGGCCTAATTTCCACCCCATGCGAACTTGAGCACAAGCTCAGTGCATGCATAGCTTTCCCAGTGCCATTTGGACCAAGAGTTTCATGAGTTTGCTAAAAGTTTGAGCTGTCGCTTCCTGTACCTCTCAGCTTTTCACCATCTCTCTTTGCCTATCATCTCTCATTTAGCCTTTTTTCGTTTCTTCTCCATCTAGAGCAAGAAGCAAATTTTCACTTTGCTTCTCAAACAACAGTGCTCTTCTTACACATGTCCCTGGGCAGCCTCATTTGGCGCCCCCAAGAATGTGTTATGGTATACACCGAACAAACAGGCCCATTCATAAGAGAGATTTTAGTGCCAACCATTAATACAATGACATATACTTTCCTTTTTTGTCAGGATTTGGACCACTGCCTCCAAATTGGAGAACAGGTGCCTTCCAAATCCATCCGTCGAATCAGCAGCAGACCTAAAGCATAAGTGGACCTAGCCTGGGAGAGCTCCAGGCATAACTTGGAAAATTGTAGATTGGGTAACCGTTCTGTTACCCCATGCCCAACACCTCTGAGACATCTGAAACTAGTGTGGAACATGGAGGGGACACAAAGAGGCTAAGCAGTTGAGGCATAGACATTGGAGCCAGACAGACCTGGATTTTATCTTCAAATCCACCTTTTACTGATCCTCTGAGAAATGAAGATAATAATCGGTATCTTGCAGAGTCATGGACAGTATTGGGATAAGACCTTATTTAAAACCCCCAACCTCTACTTGACATGAAGGAGGCCCCTTCCCTCTTACTCACGGTCTAGTGTGGCTGGTAGTGCACTTCAGATGTGCTTAAGTCTTAAAAATCCCACTGACAGTTAGTTCTCAGTAAGGTATCTGTGAAGTATCGCTCAGCCTTCCTTCCCCCCAGCTCCGTCCCTGGCCAGCCTCAGGCACAGGACCCTCCCTGCAGGTGGGGAAGAGCTGTACCCTCTGGTGGTGCTTCCCGTGTAGCCAGTCTGGCTGGCATCCTTCCTTTCAGATCCCTCCTCCAATGCCCATCAACCCCCTCCACATAAAGCCCAGAAAATAGAGGATCCGTGTGGAAATGATCCCAGCAACAGACACTCAAAGGGTTCCCTATGTTAGGTTGATGGTCTTTGGACTGGTGGCCCCAGGCCCTTTGCATCTTTGCACGTGCTCTTCCCGCTTCCTGGAACACCCCTTTCTGTAAGCCTATCTTATCTGCATGGTAGACATCCATTCATTTTACAGTAGCCCTTCCATAGTCATGCCTTCAACCGATTCCTACCCCCCAACACCAACCCCACACACAGACACACACACAGGTAAAAATAGTCTAATTCCATTACTCCCCCTCCCTTAAACTGCAGACTCCCTTAGAATGGAGACTGCATCGTCTTTGTGTAGCCTCAAACTGAATCCAACTCAACCAATAACACTGTCATCAACTAAAGCCACTTTTCAAACAGGAGAATTTCACTCATAGGGAACTCTCCAAGGCAGATAAGGACATCAGCCTCAAGTTTACCAAATGCTTCTTCTGGCATCCTCTCATTGGGTCTTCATGGCTACCTTATGTGATTTGCCCTCAGCCCTTACTGCCTGTGGGCACCACCACCCAATTTATTTATTACTGGACAGTCCTGGTGCTTCTTGATGCTTGGATTGCACCTGGAAAGAGAATTTGACTGCAGGAAGGAAGAAAGGCGGACTCAGGGTCACTGCCACCTGCTCCATGCAGAACACTCAGAGCCCTTTCTGAGGTCCTTCCGCTCTGCAAAGTGCTTCCTACAGGTATTTAAACCTTGTAAGTATGTTTGAGACATTAGAATAAGTTATTTTTTAAATCTCTTAGCATAAGCTTCTCCATCACCAAAATAGGTATAATATTAATAATGTCTACTACTTCATAATGGTTTTGTGAAAATGAATTGAGTTAAACGTGTGAAGCACAGAGTTCCGTGTCTGGTATGTGGAAAGAACTCAATAAAAGTTAGCTGGTATTAAAGGATTTTCTCCCAAACCATCTCCTTTATCAGGGCTGAAGAGGGGAAGAGCCTCCCTCCCATTGCAAGTCTTGCATGGTAGGGTTGCCCCTCACTTTCAGGTGTGACACCTGTTGTCTTGGGACCCCTGAAGGCTCTGAGACAGGAAGCATTTGATTGGTTATTATGATGATGATTTATTTTCCTAAAGCCCCAAATAAACCACATCTACCTGCTCATATGCCAGCTTGGTGCTGTCTTGACTCATCCTCTTAGCATCACCTCCGCTGCCCCCGGAGAAGACCCCCACCCATTGGGTCATATGTGATGCCTCCAATGTCACTTTGCTGCTCTTCTGAAAGAGTCCAACTCCACCCGGGCCTCTGCCACTCCAGGGTAGGGGACAGGGTTGCCAGAGCCCTGGGCGTCCCTTTCTCTTGATGAGTCCCAAGCCACAAAGAACAAGTGACTCAAACGCTGCTTCTCTGACTCCCTCCTCTGGAGACACCGTGCAGTGGGCAGGCAGAAGAGACCCACTGCAAATGCAGCTGCCCTCCCAGCTCTGGGGCAGTGTGAGGGAGCCCAGTGGCATTTCCCTGGGAAGACACTTCTGCCATCAACATGGTACTAACAGAACACCTGACACGGGTGTTCCACTGGCCACCTGGCTTCCAGCTTTGCAAAGAACTCACTAGGTAACTTTGGACAAATCACTGCTCTAAAATGGTTACCTAAAATATAAACAAATCCTACTGGTCGATCTTGGCTGAATAATACTCAAGGGATCTGTGATGGACAAGAGGGGATGTTGGGAGCCTAAATGGGGCACTTCACACATACTGCCTCATCTGCACTCACAGCAGCTTTCTGAGGCAAGGTCTGCGCCTCCGTCTGCAGAGTGGAAAGCTGTGGTCGGGTAGGTGAGGAAGCGCAGACGCTAGGACTGGAACCCACCAAGCCCGCGTCATTACTCTCACATCATGCTACACGCTACCTCCTCTTTCATGGTTTCAGGAAAGAAAATCAGTGCAAAACACATGAATGGCAAAGGCCCTTTGTGTTCCTGAGGGAAGATGGCACTGATCTCATCCCCTCTGACCTCCCCACTGCCCCCCGCAACCGTCCAGCCGTCTCTAAGCTCCTCTGCGGAGCTGGCCCAGCCCCGCTCAGCCTGGCAGGAGGCGAATCTTCCCAATGCTCTGTAATAAAAGGCTTTGGAAATTGGGTTACAAGAAACACCATATCTCATTTCCTCTGGTAAGAGACAAGCTATTCGACAGAGGCCCTTTCCTTTCAGGGCCCCTCCAGATTCGTTAACGCGCTGAAAACACTGCTTATAAAATAGCACTGGAAACGAGGCAGCAGGGGCCGCCGGGAAGCGGGGGGACAGGATTCTAACGTGGTCCGTGCTGCGAGCCCATCCCGACTGTCTGCAGAGCCTCGTTCTCCGCCCCTCCATTATCCGGTCTCTCAATCTTCCTCCATTTCAGACGACACATCTCATTTCTCAGGCCAGCCTGGGGCTCCTCTGGGATGATCTTCATTTTCCGGGCACAGCTTGGTGGCAGCTAGTGTATTGGGAGGGACACGGGAGTGAGGGGAGCAGTGGCTGAGGTCGGAGAGTGAGCGGGTCGCACCTGCAGAGTCAGGAAAGCCACCCTGAGGCTCCCTTGTGAGGATAATGTCCAGCTTTTTCATCAAAGGCGTCCCGATGGCTGAGACACCTCAGACCAAAGTCTGGAAATCTCTCCCACCGAGTGTTGAAAGAGGCACGACCGAGTTTTTGGAGAGCACTGCAGGTGCCAAGAGAAGGTCTGTAATCGAATTGTTCTCAGGAAGAGTATTTTCCAGGATGGAAGACCAAGCTGTGTGCTTCTGATTAGGACATGGACCAGGGTCCCGGAGAAGAGAATCTTAGCCATCCCTGACTGGCCATTGACTGAAACATTGACTTCAGGTTTGACTGGACAAAGGTAGCAGTTTTCTGCTTTGAGCATCTCTGCCTGTGAAGGTGTCCCTTCCTCCGCGGCCCCACTGGCACTGCCCCGCCCCAGGCCCCTCGTCTCTCCCTGGGACCAATGCGAGTCCTAACAGCGTCCCAACTTCTGCCTGAAGCCTCCCCCAGCCCTCCTCCCCTCGGCAGCCACTGGCATCTTTCTGGCATGCAGACCTGATCGTGATACTCTCCTGCTCAAAAAGGTTCCTTAGATAACATTTTTGTAAGGCTGGGCCAGCATACATATTCATCGAGAAAGCGCAGAAAAGACATCCGACCAAATGTTAACAGCAATTATTTTGTGCAGTGGGTTTGCATGTGATTGTTTTTTCTTTACACTTTCTGGGTATTCAAGTTTTCTCCACTGAGCTTAAGACACATATTGTTTATTTTTCTAGGCCTAAAAATATCATCTAGAAAAAAAAATAAAAGAAATCCTCCTACACAGAATAAAGTCCAAATTCCTTAGCTTTGCACTGAGTCCATATAGAACTTCAACCTACCTTTTAATACTCTTGTTTCACTACAATTCACAGGCCAGCATGCAGAGAGCCTCCATACAGGCTGTTCCCTACCTAAAATGTAGCCCCCTCCCCCAACTGCTACTATTACTTTCTCTACTGCCTGTGATCTTATCCTCACCATAGCTTATTTTTGCCTATAGAACTCCTAGTCATGCGTTGAGGCCCACTTCAAATGTACCTCCTCTGGAAACCCTAAATCTCCTTATTCAGCAGTTACTGTTTCTTCTGCTCAGGGCTCATAGCACTTGCTAATATTCGTTCCACAAGATCGTGAAGGATGCAACTACTCATCCAAATAAGGAAACCAAAACCCAGTAGTAGCCAGTAGGTGATACAAGCAGGACCACATCCAGGGTGTCTGGCTCTAGATCCTCTGCTCTTTAACTACTACAAAATAGAGCTTTAAAACAGTTGCTACCTGTCCCGAAATGTACATGAGAACGGTCCCAGTATATGCGTTAGCTATGAGGCTCCCCTGACATCACCGCCATTGTCCACCATGATCAATCCTGCCCTGTTCATGTCCTGCATATTAGCCTTGCTTCCCATGATATCACTTGTCAGTCACTGTGGCCCCGCAGAGCCCACCAGCACCCACGTGGCGGGCCATAGCAGTTATTGTTACAGCAAATCTGAAAAGAGATACTGCTCTCAAAGTTTACTTCAGAACAATACTGCTTGATCCTGCCGAGTATTTGGCCTCTTTCGTAAACTATGTCTACAATATATGCACAAAGTAGTCAAAGTGATGCTTTGTTATTAGCCGGAGCTCTGGCCCCAAATGACTGTAAAATTCTGCTGAGCTGGACTGGACCCCAGAGAGGGCCTGATTTATTTTAGCCCTCACCTAAAACTCTGAAATTTGAATTTCTACTTTGCTGAAATTGAATTTCTACTCTGCTGCTTCGAGATGAAAAACTAGAAACAAAGCGAAAGAAAGCACCTGGCAAAATGCTGGGGGTGGATGTGGTCCAGGCCCTTGGCTCAAGGCTGTCTCAGTGTCCCCAGGTTTAGCTGCCCCATGAGAAGGAGACAGCTCACACAGGGCAAGGAGATGGTAAGTCCCGTTATCATCCAACTCACTGAGGTCGAGGAGGAAGCAGTGACCAAACATCGCAGAGGGGAGAGGTAGAAGCAGTAGGTGGGAATTATTGACTCCTTTGGAAGATTTAAAAATTGTTCTATCATTCATTGCATTTCACAAAAGGAAGGACAGAGTTATAGATTCGGAATCCAGGAAAGCACTACTGTAGTGTCAAGGATCTGAATTCTTCATTTTAAAAACTAGAGTGCCCGCCCGACAGCCAAAGGCACATCTGTCAGCCTATACGATTCAGGCTAGTTTGCAAACTGAGCCCTGAAGGGAGGGTCTTGGTCTTGCCGGAATTCCATGAAGTAGGTTCATGCAGCAGGTAACAAAGGGCTAAGGGAGGAGACCCCATGATTGTAGTTTTGAACAAGGGAGGTGGCCAGGAGTCCTGCGACGCTTGGGAACTCTAGAATCATAGACCTGCATGGACTTCCCGAAAGCCCATGATGGGCAAGGCTTTGCTGAGGGCCAGAAGGAGGTACTAAAAAGAGTTAAACACACTCTGTTTTCTACACCCTTATGTCTCTCTCGGTTCTCCACAAGTTCAAAGTATCCTAGAGCTGAAAGGACCCTCAGAGATCTTCTTGCTCCACTCTCACTTCCATTCAATTAACAGATATTTTTTGACTCCCTACTATGTGCCAGGCACTGTTCTAGGTGCTGGGGCTGCAATGGACCAAGGAAACAGATACAGTTCGAGCCCTCATAGCATTTATGTTCAAGTGGGGAAAACACATAATAAACACTTGATCAAATAAATACCTGAGATCATTTCACGGTGTTACATCTGTGAATAAAACGTTACAATGTGCTAGAGAATAAAAGGGGGAAACTCTAGACTAGGTGATCAGGGAAGGCCCCCAAGAAGTCGTTTGAATAGAGATGTGAGTGATGGGAAGAAGCCCCCTAGGAAGATTCAGGGAAAGGAACTCCAGGCTGCAGGAACAGTAAGTACAAAGGTCCTGTGGTGGTTATGTACTTGATTTGCTCAACGCACAGCCAAAAGGTCAGCATGGCTGGAGTGGAACTGGCAAGGTGGAGACTCTTGGAAAGATGGTCAAGGGCCTGGCCATAACTTACCAGACAGCAGGGATTTAGAATTTATATAATGGTAAGAGCAGCCATGAACAGTTTTAAGCAAAGGAAACATTCACAGTGAGTTCAGAACAGAGCAGGAGAACAGCACCTAGGCCTGTGGACTCCCAGTCCAGTGCTCTCTCCTGCCACCCTGCATGCTCCATATGCAGTGATACCCCTCACTTGCTCCCTCTGACTTCCATTCCAGTTTTCTGGAATTGCAGCGTGAGGGACTTTGTCCTAATTAAACACTGAGCTGAACAAGCAGGGAGATATGCTTTCGCATAGAGCAACGTCTCCTCCTGAGCATATCTTTAGCCCTTAAAGGGAACGAAATGTGATAATTAGTAGCCAATTAATGTGCATTTCAACAAACTATATTTTAATTATTCTGTCATAGGTTGTCTGCCTGTGAAATATTCCATGTTAATTAAATCCTTTTAATAATCCAATGAAAGTGCCTCTTCTCCTTGATGTGCTGGTTAAAAGGAGGACAATGGCAGACTTCGGGCTCATGTAATTTGAGTTAATGGCATGAATCCCGCTTTGAGCTTTCGTATGCTTATTGAACTAGTGATCTCTTAATAGTTGCTAGCTGTTTTTATGTATAATTATCACACAATCGCCCTGCTATGTCTGAGAGTCTGCACTCTGACAAGACGGGGCTCCAGGAGCTCTGCTGGGCAAACACTTAACCTATGTCTTGTGCCTGGCTGTGAGGGATGATAGGGTAGACTCCACCCCCTGCCATCTGTCATCCCTCACTCTGCGACTTTCTCAGAATCGGTCACTATGACTTTGACTTTAGGCATTGAGCACCTGCTCTGTGCCTGGGAAGTGCTGGGACTGAGGAATTTGGTACCAGGTGGGGAGGCTCTGATGTAGCATTCTGTCCCCAAGCATTCTAGCCTTCTGTCCCCTAGCATTCTAGCACTCTGCAAGGAGGCTGGGCTTCTCAGACACAGGAGGGGGCATAGATAGAAGCCGTCCAGGGCAGCAACCAGGAAACAATTAATTAAGGGGGGGGGGGGTGACCTGTCCCACCCAGGGAGAGGCCAAAAGTCCTCATCGTCAAGTCCGCTAGGTTGGAGGGAACTCTCAGCTTCTGCAGGATGGAGTGATTATCCGTAGGTTGGATGGCAGAGAGCAGGAGGGCTTATAGGAGCTGGGGACTCTCAGTCTCTGGGTAATGGCCCAGTTGTGATCAGATACTTGGGAGGGTGTGAAGGATTCCAAGGCAGGGTCCATACTAAGGGGAGAAAGAGCCAGCAACCAGGCAATGTGTCTGGCCCTAGCGCCATGAGTAATTGGAATAGTGCTTTGAAAAATAGATTAACCTGCTACAATGAATATGGACTCGCCAAAATCCATAAATTCTCAGACACAGTAAAAGTTGATTCTTTGATCATTTAATAGTGGCAGGTGGATGTACCTGATTGACAGGGATGCTTTGCCCCCCTCCATGGCCATGAGGTTCCCAGGTTCTTTCCACATTGTGGCTCTGCCATCTCCTAGGACACTGTTCTCAAAGTGTGGTCTCCATGCCAACAACACTAGTGTCACCCTGGAACTTGTGAGAAATACACATACTCAGGCCCCTCTCCAGGATTACTGTGTCAGAAACGCTGGGGATGGGGCCAGCAATCTGTCTTATCAAGCCCTCAAAGTGGTTGTGATGCACCCTCGAGTTTAAGAAGCACCGACCTAGGGCCTAGCTGTCACCTGCACCTAGCCAGCAAAAGAAGAAGGGGAGCTTGTAGGAGCTGCTTGCAGAATAAAAGCCTTGACCCCATGGTAGCACCATCACTCCCACTCATGCTGCTTTGATGAGAACTAGTCACGTGGCCATGTTGAGCTGCAAGAGAAGCTGGGAGTGAGGTCTAGTGCTGGCCAGCTGCTTCCCAGCTGTTTGTACGTAGTCCAGAAGAGGAGAAAGGAATTTTTCAAGTCATGTCTCTGCTGCAAGACATGAACCAAGGGTCTGAGAAGAAACAGTGCCAGGCAGAATTGTTCTACCCATGGAGACTTGGAAAAGCACTTAGCAGTTTCCCATGATCCCTCTCTGCTGGAGAAGAGGCTCTACAAGGTGCTGGAGGCTCACCTTGGCTCAGGGCCTTCTGGAAACTCAAGTCGCAGAGGTTACCTTATGTGCCCAAGGTCACAGACTCAGTAAGTGACAGAGCAACAGCTTGACTCAGTATCACCTGATGCCAAGTTCCAGATCTGTTTTATCACACTGGAATGCTTCCAAAATGCTAACACTCTCAAACTATGTAATTGAATCTATTTCTTGAAATAAGCCCGGGTAGCTCTGCTATCTCCATTTTCCAGTAAAAGACAGTACAATTGAAAGTACAAGCAGGTGTTGAGAAAACACTAAGGAAGGAATTTGATCAAAGAGTACAAGTAAGAATGAATAGTCTGAAAGTATCTGAGTGTGTGCAGCTGTTTATATGTGCTTATGTATACATATATGTACAGTTGTGCACCACATAACAATGTTTCGGTCAACAACAGACTGCACATGGCGACGGTGGTCCTATAAGATTATAATGGACCTGAAAAATTCCTATTGCCTAGTGATGTCAGAGCTGTCGTAATGTTGTAGCACAATGCGTTACCTTTTCTATGTTTAGATACATTTAGATACACAAATATTAATATCGTAACATGGTATACAAGTTAGTAGCCCAGGTGAAATAGGCTATATGGTACAATCTAGGTGTGTAGTAGGCTACACCATCTAGGTTTGTGTGTGTACACTCTATGTAGGTCCCACAATGACAAAATCACCTAAGGAAGCATTTCTCAGAATGTATCCTTGTCGTTAAGTCACACATAATTATACGTTTGTATATGCATCCAGAGTAACCTATTCCAGGCAATTTAGAAAGCAGAGAAAACTTCAACCATAAATGCCCTATGCTAATATGACCAGAATGAGCATAGGGTTCATGTCTATCAGTGGGCAATACGAGGAAGGAAGAGGAGTTCTAGACAAAGCGTAAGCAGAATCTGGAATGAAAAAGTCCCAGACGAGCAAAGTGCTAGGCACGTTTGGAGAACACTAAAAAGTGGAAGTACCTGGAGTGGGAAATGGCGAATAATAATGTTGGAACAATAGGTAGGACCAAGAAAGTAGAAGGAATTGAATGTCAGGTTAAAGAGTTTGTACTTTATTCTTCAAATAATGGGTATCCAAGGAAGAGTTTTGAGAAGAAGAATGACATATTCAGATTTATGTAGGAGAAAGATTACTCTGAGAATAATGAATAAGACTGATTGAAGGAGAAGAAATTTCCAGAAAGCAAGTAGATAAGTGAGGAGGTTTTTGCAACAGCTTATGGGAGAAAGAACAGGGCATTGAATGAAGGAGACAGAAGAGGGTAAGAGGAGACGCGTTGTGATTGGAGGGAATCATTGTTACAAAGTATAAACTTTAATTGTATGTAAATTATACCTCAGTAAGGAGGTATAAGGAGGAAAGAGGTGTTGAAAATGAAGCAGATGTTTCTGTTGTCTATGATGGGGATTGGGGGGAACAATAAAAAATAGAGCACAACAGAAAACCCATGTTTTGGGTAAAATATGCAGCATTTTATCAAGTCTAAGATGTACAACTTTTTTCAATTTTAACATCCCTAAGATGAAGGTGTCTTTCAATCACTTTCAGGCAGGAAGTCATGAGAAAATCATCAAAACCTGCTCATATGTGGACCGGGAGCCACGGCTACTAATATTGTCAAAACTTCAGTTGTGTTACGTGCATTGCTTGACATACAGAACCAACAGCTACTGAAGGCAGGAGAGATTGTCACATTTCTTTAAAAAACAGACGAATTAAATTTTAAAGCAACAAAGTCTAGTGTGACTGATTTATCTATTGAGCAGGGCTATCTTGAAGACATCTAACATCAATTTGCCAAAAAACATTTTACTAAATTTGAGCAGAAGCTACTTAACTTCTGGTGATATATAATTCAACTGGGCGTGGAGAAGGGTGTGAAATATGAGTGTAGTCAAATAAGACAGTTCCCAGCACTGGGATCTGCTTGGAAAAAAAAAAAAAAAATCCCAGAGACAGTAACAGAGCACTCCTTTTAAAAAGTGCTGCATCATCAACAGGCTGATGGTCCAGAGGGGAATTCCATGTGACAAAAACCATAGTCACTGAAGACTCAGCATCAAAAAGAGATTCAGGAGATTGTAAAGGTGAATATAGTCTAGGAATACACTATTTTTTTCCTTTTCATTTTTCCATTTTATGTATGTATAGGAGTGAAATATGGGCTATTTTTATAAGTATAAAATATTTTTTCTAAGCAATAAGAAAGCATGGTGTCATCATCTGTCGGGTTCTTTTTCTTTCTCACTGGTATGTAAAATAATGATGCCTCTTAAAATTGATGGCGTCTTAGATTCAACAAAACACAACATTCATTATTCTCCACCTCCCAGCTCAGAACGAGGGAGATGTTGAGCCTAACCATTTTAAATGTAGCTGAAAAAACCTTTCGTGCAATGCCGGTAAGAATTCAGAAAGGTACAGAAAGTATGAAAAATGGTTTGGTAGGTTCTTATAAAGTTAAACACATGCTGAACCTGAGACTCAGGAATTTCCACTCATGGGTATTTACCCAAGAGAAATGAAAACATGTGTTATGCAAAGACTTGTACGCAAATGTTTATAGCAGCTGTATCCATAATAGCTACCAGCCGGAAACAGTCCAAATGTCCGTCCACCGGTGAGTGGACGAATGAAGTATGGTGTATTCACACAATGGACTCAGCAGTAAAAAGAAAGACCAATGATACATGTGACCACATGGGTGAATCTCAGCACAGGCTGCTACATGAAAGAAGTCAGACACAAAGGACTACAAACTGCATGATTCCATTTACGTCGCCCTAGAAAAGGCAAAACTTAGGCACAGAAAAAAAAAATCAGTGGTTCCCAGGGGCTGGTGTCGAAAGAAGCCAACTGACCGCAAAGGGCCAAGTGGGAACTTCTGGGATTAGGGAAAGGTTCTATAGCTCGATTATACGGTGCTTGTGCAACTGTATACATTTGTCAGAACTCATTGAACTTTCTGCTCACAAAGTGTAAACTTTAATTATATGTCAGTTATATTTAGGTAAACCTGACTTTTTAAAAATGTGGCTGAAAGGCTGAAACAGACCTGGGTTCAAATCCCACCTTTTCCTCTGATGAGCTGTGCGCTCCAGGCAGCTTCCTTAACCTCTCTGAGCTGCCCCCAGGTTCCTCATCCATGCCAGGGAGATAACAAGTCCTGCTGCATAGGGCTTTATCAGGAGTACTAAGGGAGGTACACATATGTAAAGTACTTGGAGAACTTGACAAAGAATGAATGCTCAATAATGGTAGCTCACACACTAGCCAGGACCACAGGCAGTTTCATTACGGAGGAATTAATCAGTTGCTGGGATGACAGAACCGTGTAGGCCAATCAATTGCTGTGGCTGAAACCATCATTCTGATCAAAGCAATGTTGAAATAGGGTCTCCAGGAGATGCAGCTCGAGCCATTTACAGTGTGTGCTTTCAAGCCTTGGCTGCTGCTGCTCACACCTCCCTCTCTTTCTGCAAAGGGAGAGAGTGCTGGGTGGAAGTGCTTTTGAGCAAAAGCCCCAAAGATGCCTAAGACCCTAGGCACAGTCCCCAGCACACAAATCAAGGATTGATTGGAAGTGACTTTTGCTCCTTGCTTATAATTGAACCTACATACACCGCAAAATAAATCAAGGATTTAGGTATCCCGTAGAGAATGTGTTAAGCGTTTTGCTTTCATTGGTCTCATATAGTCCTTGTAAGAACCCTGTGAGGCAGAAACTTTGATTATTCCCATGAAACTGATGAGGAAACAAACTTGGAGAGATAAAGAGACTTTTTTTCAAGGTCACAGCTGGTAAGGGGCAGAGCCTGGATTCAAACTCCCCAAATTCTTGTCCGGTGGGTCTTAACCACACTCTAGACCAAGTGAAGGGCCTGTGAACCCAGGTGTCTGGAAGCAAAGTGCATGGGTATCCGCCCCTGGAGATGGAGTGCCCGTGGGCATGGTGTGCTTGAGAAACGGCTGCTTGGGGAAGGCTTACTTGCATCAGAGTCCCTGGGGGCAGGTACCTGCCTGGAGGCTCAGAGCCCAGTCTGTGCTATGCTTTGGGCTGACTACCTTTGTATTCCTTTCTCCTACACGGAGAGAAGTCCTGGGCTATCCTGAAGGCTGCTCACTCCTTTCCATGAGACTTCTCAGGGAGCCAGGAGTCCCCAAAGTCCTGAGAAAGTAATGCAGTCCTCACCTTACTGCAGACACCATGTGCTTTGCAGCAATGGCCTGAGTTTCCACGGAGCTTTCCCTCCCTCGGCTCAGGTGAGTCCCTCTTCCTCTCTGAGCCTTTCTGGACTCATCTGTAAAATGAATGGGCAGATCTAGGTGTCCTTTGGCTCCCTTCCAGTTTGGATGCTGTCACTTTCAAGCCACACTTCCTTTGCACAAGCCAACTGACTTGTCGGCCACTCAATCACTCTGTCTAGGGAGGTGTTCTGGGGTTCCTGATCTCCCTTCTTTTAGGATTTCAAAGACTGGGGGCAGGGCTACAAAATCCTGCCTCTCTCAGAGCAAACCTGTAGGAGTCAAATTTAAGAGAGAGAGAGAAACACTCAGGCAAATCCTAAATCCTAGAAGTAGATCATTAGACTTTTACAACCTCTAACAGTGTTGAGGTTGGATAAACTCCATTTTAAGTGTTAAACTTGTCAACCTTAAGATAGAAAAACCAATTCTATTACTTCCCTCTACATTAAAAGCACACAATTAATTCATTGATTTTTTTTTCCTAAGAAAAATAACAAAACATCCAGTCAGATCTGTTTTGCAAACCACATGTTATAAGACACAGGAGTCTGGAATAACATCATGAAGGATTCTGGTTTCAAGAAGATGAAATAAACATTTCAACCTAAGAAATCAAGAATATGCATAAAGGTGTACAAAAGAGATGGTGTATATTGCAACAATGATGTGAAATGTATTAAAAGCACATTTAAATGAAGAGGCAACTCTGTATTCAGCTAATCCAATAACTCAACTAAATGTGTTAGATTAACAAACGTTTATTAAGTGTGTCCCGTGTGCTGATCTCTGTGCTGGGGGTCCCAGTGAATAAAAAGACTTGGTCCCTGCCCTCAACAAATGTACCATTGAGTGGAGAAACCTACAACCACCCATCCAGGAAAGTACTCTTAAGAAACTGTGGGGCCCAAGAACTCAAAGGAGTGACTAACTCTGTGGTGGCAACGAAGATGGGGTCCCACTTACCCTTGTAACAAATTTCAAAGTCTTCTCCATGGTTTACACATCGCCCCTAAGAGGGCCCAGGTAGGCCAGCTAGCCTGATCTCCCCTTGCCATCCTCCCATTCAATCCCCACGTCACTTTCCGTTCTTTGAGCAGTGCTGCTATGGGTTGAATCGTGCCTCTCCAAAAGATGTTGATGTCTTAACCATCACTAGCTGTGAGTGTGACTTTATTTGGAAATAAAGTCTTAGTGGATGATCAAATTAAAATGAGGTCATTACTGAGAGTCCTAATCCAATACGACTGGTGTCCTTTTAGAAAGGGGGAAATGTGGATAAAGAGACTGACACGTGCGGGGGAAGATGATGTGGAAGCACAGGGAAACGCCATCTATAAGCCAAGGAACACCTGGGGCCATCGCCACCAGAAGCGAGAAGGGAGACAGAGGCTTCCTCAGAGCCCACAGATGGAACCAACCCTGCCGCTGCATGGATTTTGGACTTCCAGCCCCTGGCGCTGTGAGACGACACCTGTCTGTTGTTGAAGACACCAGCATGTGGTCCTTTGCTATGGCAGCCTGAGGAAACTAATGCCGGCGCTGAGACCTTACATATGCTGTCTGCCTGGAGCACTCTTCCACAGCCACCCCTTCACCTGCTCAACTCCTCAGGCTGGATGTACCTCCTCAAGAGCAGTCCCTTGTCACTAACCCCCATGGTGCTGCATGGGTCTCACGTTGTACCCTGCGCTCCCCTGTGTAATTCCCTGCTGGGTGCTTGTCTCTGCAGCTCCTGGAGGACAGCACCCGCTCCTGGCTCAGGTGGCACTCAGTAAATACCTGCTACGGTCAAGCATGTGGAGCTGGGCTTCCTGTGAGAATCAAACAGGAGGGCAATGGTGAATGTGCCACGCATCCACAAAACCCCAGGCACGTGGGCTGAATTTTTATTTAACATTATTGGTGCCCATACTGTATCTGCAGCAATGGTGGCGCTTCTTCAAGGCACTGCATATTAAAGTTGTCTACATGTTTTCTTGGCAAACACAAATGAATGTGCATTGGGGCCTCAGATATTTGCATTTGGAGCTGCCCTGTTTGTGCTTCCAGCTTGTGCTGCCCTCTACCTTGGATTCCAGCCGAGAGCCTTGAAGGGGGCTCAGGAGGAGGAAGCTATTAGCATGGAAGGCAATGGAACCATTCTAGGGCAAGAAAAGCTGGAGCCGATAGCTGCGGCAGCCTTGCCTGGCCCCAGGGAAAGTCCAGAAGGCCTCTCCATCTGGCTGTCCATTTAGAAACTTGACCTCTTTGCAAGCAGTAAGCATCCCGGGTCCATTAAAATGCAAGGCACCTGCTGGATGTCTGAGAGAGAATCTGCTAGTCAGAAATTAACCTCTCTGGGGGCATCACAGGCTCTATCTTCAGGTGATGGGAGTGTGTGCTACAGTAACCAATAGTCACCTCCTCTCAGACTCTAGCTTAAGGCCACACAGATCATCAGAAGTGGTCATCTCCCCTCTTTGTGCCTCGGTCTCATCTGCAAATGGGGCAGTATTCTCTCCTGTGTCTAGCCACAGGCTTGTTTGCTGGGGGGAGAATAAGGGTCTGAGTGGGTTTTGTGAGCTCAGATGTACTTTAGAGATATAAGAGACTGGCATTCCTCTTCCTAACAAGTACTCATTACTAGACACAAACTGCATGTTTCTATTTCTAACTCTACCTGAGCCACCAAGGATGTCCATGTCGCAGCCTCATGCCATGCATGGGCACACCTCTTCAAAAGAGATCATGGCCCTGCCTCGCAGAAAAATTCTGCCCTTGGATTTAATTCCAATCCACAGGCATTGGTTGAACAACCGTTCACGTGGTTAAGCAAAGGGGAGAACAGAGCATGCTCTGGAGTAGCCGGTGGCCCTCTGGCGAAGTGGCTCCTACATATGAGATGACACGGGGTAGAAGGCAGAATAGACGGTGCTGGGCAGTGAGTCAGAGGAACTGGGTTCTTAGCCTGGCTTCGGCAGGCACTGGCTGCGTGGCCGTGGCAAGTCGCCAGGTCTCTCTCAGTCTTGGTTTTCTCCTTCACTCCATGGGTCTCAGTAAAAATAGCCTCCAGGTAGAAGACACCACTTGGGAGAATGAACTGGGGATCCATTTTGGACCCCACAGTGAATGAGGACCATGCCCAGGTCCTCCCACAGGCCACGTCTGTACGGAGGTTTTGATACCTCCTGCCCTCTTCCCATGAGCCAACCCACCCAACTCCACCTGTTGGGGCATGCAGTGAGGGCTGTGCATCTGTAGTTTTCATCTTTAATTCCCTGTTAGCTTTAATACCCTACCGTTTCTGGTTCTAAGGTCTGACTAAAGAACATAGACAATACAAGGAGTGAGCATTTCCAGGCAGGACAGTTGGAAAGAGTAAGGAAATTAGCATTTACTAAGCATTTATTGAACATTTGCTGCATGCCAAGCATTGTACTAGAGACTTTTAATCTTCTATACCTTTAGTGCTCACATCATCCGTAAGAAGATATCATCAACCCTTTCCTACAGGGAAAATGGAGGCTCAGAGAGGTTAAGTAACTTCCCCAAAGTTACACAGCTAGGAAGTTATAGTACAGATTGGCTCTCTCTGCTGCCCTAACAAAGGGGTCTTAGATAGATCTATCCAGATTCTGTTCCTATTGCCACTCCTGGATGCACTCACTTTGACACTCCATTGCCAGATGTTGACCTGAGGCCCAGCTTACATTCTTCTTCCAGGTGCCTTTCAGAACTTTCTGCTCTGGTTGGCCTCTTCCCTCAGTTTCCCCCTTTGTCCCATGCTCCTTGGGTGTAGTCAGCCCATTCAACTGTCCAGCTGCCCCTCAGGCCTTGTCTCCTGGACCCTCAGCCCACACTATGACCTGAGCATCTGCTGACTTGATGCAGCTGCCTAAGTCATGCTCTACTAAGGATCAGGTGTGCTTGTCCATGTAGCATAGGTAGAGATATTGAGCATCTGCTGTGGCCAAGCACCAGTCTATGCACTGGGAATACAGTGAACCAAGCAAGGCGCCCACCCTCAAGAAGTGCATGCCCTGGGGAGCAGCAGATTCCACTTATAAACAGGTACACAAAAGCATAATGCAATTCCAGGGAGGAGTGCATGCTATGGCAGGGCTCGCTGGGAGGCAGCTGCCTTGGATAGCTCAAGGAAGGTCTCTGCCAGGAGGTGTATGGAAGCAGAGGCCTACATGAGGTGCAACAAAAAATTGTGAAGACCTCGGGGAAGAGCGTTCTGTGCAAAGGGATCAGCGAGCACATAGGCCCTGAGAGCAGAACAAGCTCACGACATCTGTGGGGCAGAAACACAACTGTCCTGGCTGTGATGAGTGCATGAGGGCAGCGTGGTAGAGGCTGAGTGAGAAAGGTGGGTGGGTATGATGGTGCAGGATCCTGTAAACTAGGGAAAGAAGATTTAACTTTACTCTAAGGGCAACAGGGAGCCCTACAGAAGGTTTGGGCAGGGAGTCGTGTGTTGTCACTTGCACTGAAAAAAGATCAGTTTGGCTACCGTGTGAAAAACTGGGCAAGAGCAGAAAATTAACAGGAAGGCCAGTTAGGAGGCCACTGCAGTAGTATTTACAATACAAGGGAGCTGCTGGTGGCTTTGACTTGGGTGGTAGTAATGGAAGTGGTGAAAAAAGGTGACATTTGCAATATATTCAGTGGTGTGTTGGTGGGCATTTAACAACCCTCTCTCTGGGAGCCTGGTGACCTGGTTTGTAGCATTTGCCAATTCCCGTGGTGTAAATACTCCCATGCTAGGCTGTCTCAAGCTACCAACATGGTATCAACTGACTTGCAGCATTTCTGACAATTTGACAATTGGCCAGTTCCACCACGCCACTGAATTTATTTTTAAGGTAGCACCTACAGGACTGGCTGAAAGTTAAGATGTAGGGGCAAGGAAAGGAGGAATCCAGAATGACTGTCAAGCCACTCAGTCCATGTTAGCGCCATTTACTGACGTGGGAAAACAGGCGCGTAGCCAGGTTTGGAAGAGGTTCAGAGTCATGAATGTCACTCCAGTATACTTGCCAGGCTCAAGAACAGGAAAGAATACCACTGGGTTTGGGAATAAGGAGAAAATTTTCTATGGTCTGCATAAATCTGAACAATCCTGCAGCCACTCTGTGGGGTAGCAGTTAGGAGCAGGCACATCTGAAACAAGATTCTTTCGTCTCTGTATTAGCTGGGGTAACGCCAGCTGCTATAACAAATACCTCCTGGAATCGCAATGACTTAATCCAATTTAAGTTTATGTCTCTCTTATGTAAAGTGCCATCAGCCATGGGGGGCGGGGGGGCTGGGGAAGAGGTGGGAACTCTGTTTCCCGTAGTTATTGGGAGGTCCAGGCTGATGGAGACACTGTCATCTTCAACACCTGGCTTCTTAAGCCAGTCTAGGGATTAACATCCACCGGCAGGAGGAGAAAGAGAGAGCAGAAAGCTTCATAGCCACTTACACCAAGGAGTGACGTTTTTATTCCCACCATATCCACTGCTGGCCAATGTGGCCTCATCTAAGGCAGGGGACCTGAGCAATGCAGTTTGGGGCCTGGCAACCACTTCCCAGTGACACCTTCACTCTTTGTAAGGGAGCAGGAATCCTTGGTGGACGGCCATCCGTCTCTGCCTCCTCCCTGGTGCTGCTGTGGGCCAGTTACTTAACTACTCAGTGTCATCTCTGCCAAATGGGGACAATGCTGGTATTATCTCATCGTGTTCCTGTCCTGCTAAGGAAAGGAAGTTGTGCTCGTGGAGCACTTGGCCTGGTGTCTGCCACACCCTGTGCATTTGAACAAGGAGTGATATCTGCGATCACCCATTCCAACCCCCTCATTTTGCAGACAAGCCTACCTCGCGTCACTGCATACTCCCTCCCTCAACCCCAAGCTTTCACCCACAATCCACAGAATGATGCCACGTAACAAAAGCACCTTGAAAGGACTTTACCCCTTAGAGGTGCCCCCCAGTATAGAGCACTGTAGCCGATGGGCTTGAATTCTAGTCCTAGATCTAACAGCATCATGTCGGGTCCTTTGTGAAGTTGTTGGAATTCTCTGAGGCTCCCTTTCCTCCTTTATGGGGGGAGCGTGGGGTTAACAGTAGACACCCGAGCTCACTGGGAGGACGAAGTACGACATCGTCTACAGAAGCACTTCACACACCGTGAGCCCCACACACGTGAATGTCTGTTTTCTCGCCAGCATCTGAAAACACTTTGAAGGCTGCTTAGGATGTCGTAAGATGAGACACATCACCACACGGACCCATCCCTTGCGGATTTGCCTCAATTTAAAAATGATCTGTTTGACAATCAGTGCAGACCGCTGCTGCCTCGTGAGCGGAGGGTGCTCGCCCGCAAGAAGTTGGAGCTGTTCATTTCTTAAGACTGCTCCCTCTCGTCTTGCTTCCGCATGCTCAAGGTTGTCTGGGGTCCCGAGCAATCAGAAGTGATTTGTGTCAAAGAGCACATTACAAGAATCATTTGTCACTTCTGGCTGGCATCTGAATTTGAAGAATAACACTGGGGAGTGATCTGAAGGCATGATGTGAAGCGCTGTGATGATGAGTAGCAAACCTTCTCCTGAGCTGAGTGCTGGGGTTCAGTCTTTGACTGCATGGAGCAAGGGCAGGAATCTCAAGCCCCCACAGTGAGATGCACTGGGGACGTATGGATAATGAGAATACCTTATGATTGGATGACAATCTTTTCTCAAAAAAAAAAAAATTGAGACTCATGGTCGCACAAAGCAGCATGAGATGACTTTCAGGGACTTCTGGTTTAGCTCCCAACTTCACAGAAAGAAGCGTCGAGGTGCAGAGAGGTTTTGTGACCGGCTCACGGCCACAAAGCTAACCCTCCGTTGATTAGATATGCTTTCGTCTTGCAAAAGCTGTCACACAGAGTTAGAATATGGGTCTAGGAATTCAGACCCCCAGGCCGTAGGCCCAGCTTGTCCTCCGTCTAGCTGTGTGGCTTTAGCAAGACGCTCCAGACACCTGCACCTCCGTCTGCCTCCCTGAAAGGAGGCGCGAGTGATTCCCAGTCTCGTGATTCTGTGAAATCCTTGGGACAGGATCTTTTTCCTTTTTGGACCGATGAGAAAACTAAAGTCCAGAGATCTGGAAAAGTTTCCCAATGGAGGGTTTTGACATCATCCTGTGACACAAGCAGATTTTTTTTTTAATAGACAGAGAAAGGGGAACGGCACCCCCCAGCCGAGAGAATTGCATGGCCAATGGCAAGGAGAAAATCTTGTGCTCTTGGTTGTGGCTATATTATGGGATGTGAGGACCAGGACAGAGGAAGAGCGTACTGAAAGGCAGCTTAGAATCAGGTCATGGAGAGCCTTGAATGTCAAGTTTAAGGGCATAATGTCTTGAAGCCAGTGGTTCTCAGATCACCCCTGAGAGGAATGATTTTGCCTCCTGGGTGGGGGTGGGGGCATTTGGCAGTCTCTGGGCACATGTTTGGTTGTCACTACTGACTGGAACGCTGCTAAACATCCTACCATGCACAGGACAGCCCCAGACAACAAAGAGTTGTCCAGCCCAAAACGTTGCCAGTGCCAAGGCTGAGAAACACTGCTCTGGGCAGAGAGAGGTTCTCTGCCGACCTCTAAGGAGGCTGCGTTGTGGGGGGCAGGAGGAAAGGGGGGAGGCAGGGGGCTGCCACAGTCATCTGAGAGAGGTGAGGAAGCTCTGAGCCGGGACAGCGTGGAGGGGAAGAGGCGTCAGTGGCGTGGAAGCGATGGAATGGACAGAAGATGGTCTCCCCCGCCCGTCGCACTAGCATCCTCAGGCTTCATGCTGCCTTTTATAGTGTCTTCTTCCTCCCTCTTTCCTGTTCACTTGCTCTGCTGTCCCAAGAGCCAGAGGGTGAGAGGAGACGCAGGACTGATGTCACCTCCCACGTCTCTGGTGGCCCCTCGCAGCAGTCTCACTTCTGCCCAGACCCAGTCCCAGGAGAGGGAAGGTCCGGAGCTGGCACACACAGCATTTGCTGCAGTCGTGATTTTATCGTTATTCGTGTCATGAGTAGTTTAATATTTGCTAGCACAAGATGGTAAGCTCTGTGACCAGGGACAGTGTGGCTCAAGCTCTGTGCTGCACACCTGCCGCTCAGCACGGTGCCTGGCATGTAGTAGACGCTTGAAAAACAGTGCTGGATGAATAAATGCCTGTCCCTTGTCCTCATGCACCTGCTGGGGGGAAACTGTGGACGTCCCAGCTTGAGGACTTGGCCTCCCCCTCCCCCAGGCTGAAGGATAGTCTGGGGGTTGGCCCTGGTCCCCTCTCTGCACCCAGCCATGGGCACAGACCCACCTTCCCCCAGTGCAAGAAGGGAGTAGAACAACAGCAGCACGCAGATGACTGATAAGAAAGGACCTGAAAGTGTCCTGTGTGACCTCTTGCATGCACACCCCTTCCACACAGCCCTCTCAGGCATCCCTTTCGTTATTGTCTCTTCCCCCCTCGGTGTGGCCCTTGCTCTCACCTGGGAGATTGATGGGGAGGCTGAGGGGGAACAGAGGGCCAGGCACACGTGTGGCTGCTCCTGCTCACAGGACAGGCAGGGACATGCTCCACAAACAAAAGCACCTCACTTTTGGAAACATGAGAGAGGTTACCAGCATCGCCAGTCACAGCAGAAGAAGCTGGGGCTGGGGAAGCAGAGGATGGGGGAAGAAGGGCCTCCCTCCCCGCCTCGATGGCAGTGGGACGAGCCCTCGGACGCCACGGCCGGGGGGAGGCGTGTGGACATGTGTGTATGCGACCACCAGTGCAAAGGAGAATTCTTTATGCATTGGCTTCCCTGCCATTTGCAGAATTTTGAGCAGTGACTCTAGGAACACACATCAACTCCAGAGGCCAAGGAATCAGGCCAAGCTAATTCTCAGAGACCCAGGCAAGACCCAGGCAGCCAACTGGCCCTAAACTCCCAGATGGCAAGAGCCGATGGCCTCCGCAAGGTCGAATGTCTCTCGAGAAGCAGAGAGGACAAGGAACACGTGTCTTCACTCCGCAGTGCTCTTTCTGCCAGGGGCTTGGTCTGCTCAAGGTGTCGGGTCAGCACAGAGAAAGGCAGCTCAGAGCTGGTTAACCCTAACCCACTGCCCCCTGCCCAGTTTTATGCCCCAGGTCTACCCAAAACAAAGCATCCTCCTCCTCAGTGGCACCTGGTCCTAGGCCATTCTGGAATGTTTGCCTTAAAGGTCCAAGAAGCCATGGCTACAAACTCCTTCTGCTGATCAAGACTCGACCCAGCCAGTCCATGGTTCAAATTCAGTTAAGCTCTTGCTGTGTGATTTTGGGCTGAGTTATTTAACTTCCTGAATCCTCTGTTTATCTATGGATAAAAATGGGAAGATAGTCCCTAACTCAGAAAGTTCTTATCTAATTAAGTGAAATCAAATGGAACAATGTACAGAAAAGCACTTGATATACCTACAGAGTAGGGACTAGAAAAACTCTCTGAATGAGTAAATGCATAAAGTCATAAAAATGATTGACTTTCATCATAGCTCTGAGAAGCACTCTCCAAACCTGGCTACCTGCTAGGTTGGTCCCGTTGTCTTGGCACAGCTGGCCCACCTCTGGCTCCCTAGGGAGGACCGTGAACTGTTTCTCCATATTTTAGTTCCAACCCTCTCTCTCCTGGCCAAGGTAGCAACACAAACTTCCTGGGGGAAGAAAGCACTCAGTGCAGGCCCAAGAGGCCTCATGCTCCCATCTGAGCCCCTGCCCCAAGCAAAGGTAACCTGTACACTTGCCTGTGTTCACGCCAATTAAAAGGTTTCATTAAAGGCCTGGCACTGTCCGTGGGCAGCTCCAGGGTGACCCATGAATTAGGAGGGCATTGCTACCATCTGCCAACCCTCGCCCTCTCCTGACACGGGGCCCGACCGCAGAGAGGGACTGGCCCTCATTATTTTTTTCTAGCCAGAGCATGCTGGTTAAAAAAAGGAAGTCTAGAAATGACCTCAAAGTTGATTTTATTTTTCTAGAAGCTCACAGTCTAATTAGGTCTACAAAACGTTCAGTTTTTTTGTGTTGAAATTGATCCAACACGCAGAATATTCCATGACTTGTTTTGTTAGTTCTTTCTACTGACAGACACGGAAATGGGTCCCTCCCTCCGTCTTCCGAGAGCCAAGTTCCTCCCCAAGGGCCAAGAAACAGGACATCTAAGGACTCAGAAACTCCAACGCGTGACCTCCCGGCCTCTCCATTCCCCAGTTAAGGAATCCTCTACGGTCTTCACGTTTATTTACTTATTTCCTGGACCTACTTTATGCTAGGCCCAGCAAAGTGGGCTGAATAAGACCCAGCCGGGTTCGGTGACATAACACTAGCTGATTAAAATTCAGTACTCGGAGGGCTGGAAGAGATGGATGAGCAGAAAGCCAGAGGAGCATGAAGGCAGGAGTCCCTCTGTCTGCCTGGGGAATGCTTGAGGAAACCAGAAGAGCCGCATTTATTAAGCACTTAGCACATTCAAGTGCTCTGCTAAATGCCTTGCATGACATATCTTATCGTATCCCTTTAAGAGGGGACAGGAACCTGCATCTGTCGAGCAGTGACTGTGTGCCGCAGACTGCTTTGCAGTGTGCTTTGCAGAAACGATTCCACCCCCTCCCTTGCCAGCCCTGCCATGCAGGCATCATTATTCCCATTTTGCGTAGAGTAAAACTGAGTCTCAGGGAAGTGAAGTCATTTGCCTCAGTGCTGGAGTCAGGATAGGATCTAGAAGAACCTGCTGTCTAAACCGTTGCTTCTCAAACTTGGAGTGCTTAGGAATGGGCTGGGGATCTTGCGGACTCTGCTTGAGTAGTTCCTGGGTGGGTCTGAGGTTCTGCAGCTCTGACAGTCTCCTGGGCGATGCTGGCACCGCTGGTCTGCGGAGCACACGTGGAGGAGAAGTGGGCTCTGCACCATCCTTGGGACCAGTGGTTCTCACCCCTAGGTGCACCCTAGAATCGCCCGGTGAACTTTCACAGTGTTTGGGTCAGATTCTGATTTGATTGCAGTGGGGTGGGGCTGGGGCATCACTATGTGTCGAAAGCTCCCCAGATGACTCTAATGGGCAGACAGCATTGAATATCACTGTTACACCTTTTGCTGTCTTTTAAGAACCAAATCTTAAAAATTCAACCCAATCCCAAGATGCCCCCCCCAAGTTCATTCCCCTTGTGGGGAGCCCCCAGCCAGCTGGATTCAGCCTTGGAGCCTGACGTATTAGGCCAACCTCTCTCTCAATTATTCTTTCCTCCTAAATTGTTCCCAAGTGGCTGAGTTCCCCGCCGCTGTGCTCTCTTCCCACTTCCAACGTTTTAATTCCATTGATTCGGAACCTGCCTTTCCCCACCACCCACCGCACAGCAGGTGTAGGAGACACCCCCAGGGCGATCGATTCCCAGGGAACTCACAGGGTGGCAATTTCTTACTTAATTAAGACTTTCACAAGGAGCAGCTAGTATCAGACCAATTAATCAGCTCTCCGAAGGCGCAGGGGGAAAGTGGCAGGAGGAGGGTGCTTCCTACAATGGTCTCTGATGGCGAAGGGGCCGCGACACGGCCAGATGTGGGTGGAGGCGAGGCCTGGACAGAGCAGCTCCGCTAGCCCCGTCCTGTCTATCTTCTGTCTTCCTTTTCTGAGTAGGACGCAGGATGACACACTCTACAGGCCATCCTTACCCACGCGCCGTTCTCCCCCAGCCAGTCCCCCGCACCAGTCGCCATTATCCGTCATCAGAGACGAGGCAACAGAAGATAATCGGAGTTTCCAGTGCGTGCTTCTCCTTCCTTCCATTCTCTGGGGAAATTATGTCGAGAATCTTTCTTATTGACTTATTTGTAAGTGTAGGAAATGAATTGCTTAAAGGTTTGTGGTGGGGAGACCCAGATGCTATCAGGGTTGTCGATGCTCTGGCTGGAGAGAGGATTCCAGGGGCCACGTCGGGGGTTAATGAAATGGATTGGCCTCTTTTTCCCCACCGGAAGCCCAGCTGGCAGCCCCAAGCTTTGTCTTGATTTGAAACAGAAGTGGTATAGCCAGCCCTAGTGGCCGTTCCCTGCCTCCCGGTCCTACAGGACCACGGCAGGAACTGTGTACACACGTACACACACACACACACTCACATATATGGGGGTCAGCCAGGCCTGGGCCGGGATTGCCCCTGCCATCTCCTGGTGGTGGGATGCTAAGGGTGCTCTGCCACCTTCTCACCTCGGGCATGTTACTTAGCTGTTTGCACATCACTTCCCTCTTGGGGGTACTGACCCGTTCTGTGACATGGACATCTGGAACACACTAGGGCCTCCGTGAGTGTCTGTCCTTCTTCCTCCTCTTGCTGCAGAAAACGTCAAAGCTGAAAGTGCCTCAGAGACCATCTAATCCAGTCCTGCCCTCTGGCCAGGGGGAGTCAGGGGTCTGGAGAGGGACGGTGATTTGCTGGAGGTCACCCAGTGAGGGAGGGGCAGACCAGGCTCCCCGACTCCCCGTCCAGTTCTGTCCGCCTCACCATGAAGCTTCCCTGTACCCCGATTGACAGGTGTGCTTCATTTTAGGCACATGTCCCTAAAGTGAGTATGCAAATGCCGCTGTGGTCACTCCACAGATACCAGGCACGGGATGGGGGGGCTTTAGAGGGACGTTTCTGTGTTCTCCTGTTCACAATGACCTTCTTTGTCAGAGTTTGTTGCTTTTGGTTTGGTTTTTGTGAGTATAATTTCTGTAAAGTGGGACCCCCAGCACCCCACTCCTGGTGTTTTTTTTCTCCACTTGAGCACTCTGCCCTGCTGCCCTGGCTCTGGCACTCAGCCCGGGTGTATTGGGCTTCTATAATAGCTTGGCAACTTCTCCAGAGCCAGCTTTTGGTGAGAGTCACTTTGGTTCTGGTGACTTCTGAGAGTCCAATTTGGACTTACAGGCTTTGGTAGTCTCTTGGCCCTTGCATGGGATTCAGGCCCCTGATTCTGGCCTTCCTGGAAGACTTGGGTGAGAAACTCTCCTTTCTTGGATCTGCCCACTGGACAGCCCACCCTGCTTCCCGTCACCTCCTCCCTGGCACTCACACCCACTGAAAAACAGCATTCCTCCTTCACTCTGCGCCAGGCACCCGTCTGCATTCTCCAGGGAATAGATCCTAGAAAGGCGTAGGCACAGAGGCTGCCCCGGCCCCTGCACAGGAAGCGAGGGGGGGGCTCCCATCAGCCACACCCTGAGCCCACCCAGCATCACCCTGAAAGAGGAAGTGACCGGCTGGAAAACAGAGATCATCTGTCTCGATTATGCACAAGTTCAGCAAATTAGGGCCCAGCATGAGAAACCTGCCTGTGTTTTGATGAGGGGAACAGATGTGTCCACCAGGAGGGATTCCCACAAAAGCTTCCGGCAGGGACATCAGATCTGACCTTTCCAGGAGGCACAGTCACAGAACTGTGTGCAGTGGGCAATCTGGGGTTTGACAGGGAGGGGAGGCGGTGGGCGGCCCGGTCCTGCTGACAGACGTGCCGTCTCCTGGACGCCAGGCAAGCAGGGCCTGGTGGCTCACCCGAGGGCCCCCGACACCAACCCCTTGCTGTGCCCATCAGGCCTCGCACGGCTGGGGCCGACCTGGCCCTGACCGAGGACAACCCGGCCCTGTTTTTATTGAGTGCCTACCCTGTGTTTGGCACAGGGTTGGGCGAGAATGTGCTAGAGAAACAAGTGGAGAGAAAGCCCCAAAGAAAAAGTGGAAGAGCCTGGATCTGCCAGATCCAGCCCTGGGGGACTTGAGCTGGGGGATCAGGACATAGGGAGCGAAAACCAAAAGAAATCAGGGCTTGGGAGAAGGCGGTGGCTCCTGCGGTGGCCAGTGGGAACTGTCCTCTCTCCAGGGGCAGAGTGAGGAAGCTGTGACTAGTAAGCATTAACCCCACCCAGGATCACAGGGAAAAATGACATCCCTGGCCCTTGAGACTTGGATCTTTCTTCCCGTGCTCCCCTGCAAGGAGAAAGGAAGAAATCCGGTAGATCTGCCCCAATAAGAATACTAAGCCAGGCTGTTGCCCCAGAATAGGCCGGTGTGTGCACCTTCCACCTCCAAATCTATTACTGTCATTGCTGGCCAGAGCAGTCCCTGTCACGTAAATCGAGGACATGGTTCCTGTCATAGTTTACTCAGGGCTGAGTTTAGCAAATTTCTTGATCATCCCATTCTTGTTCTAAGTGAAGGCTCACAGAATCAGAATCTTCCAGGGAAAGACTAGACATTTGTATGATCTGTGAAGTACAGGAAATTTTGACCTAGAACAATAAGATACCCATTGGTGGAAAGATAACTTACAACCTAAAGTAGGACAGGCAGGAAGTGCTGCAACAGCTCACAGTCAGAAGCAACCACTGATGACTAGAGGAGTCTGGGAAGACTTCTTGGAGGAGGTGAGACTTGAATGGGACCCTGAAGGATGGATAGGAGTCATAGGCCACCATCAGCCACCATCGGCCACCACATATGTTGAACATGGTATCAATTAAAGTTCAGCAAGAAAAGTGAAGGCGCCAGGACCTTCTGCTCTTGTGGGAGCTGGCAGATCGGTCTCTGAAAGGCTGTGGTCTTTTCACCTGATGCTGGATTTCAGTGTCTGCAAAGCAGGAGGTGGGGGGGGGGGCAGATGGAGGGAGAACAAAGATAAGTCAGACCCCAGGAGTCTGCGCTGGAATTACACCAGGAGGGACAAAGATCCCCGACAGTTTTGTTGCTGTGACCTTGATGGGGAGGGTTTCCTGCGGAAGACAGGGTCCTTCATCATAGAGCCAAACTCACTCACCTGGCCAGGAGTCAGAGAAGCTGCAGAAGTTTCCAGGGGATGGTGGAGCAGGAGCCTTGCCCCAACAAGGCAAGACAGCAGCTAAGTGACGATGTGTCTGAGCTACAAAGTGGCTGCCTCACTCTGTCCTCCACACCTCCCACAAGACTCTCTCACGGCCGCCCAAATCAGAAACACCCGGGGGGGAATGCTGGGGAGCACAGCTCAGCCCAGCCACGGCAGCACATGACTCAGCCACCGTGCACAGCACTGAGGGCGACTGGAGGCTCAGAGAGGAGAAGGCGTCCAAGTAGAGGGAACGGCAAGAACGAGGTCACAGAGATAGGAATGGCACAGACTTGGGGCATGGAGAACAGCAGAGTTGGGGGTTAACATTGTCGGCATGGTGAAGGCTGCCTTTGAGGGGTCACACGGGACCTTCTGTGCCCTGGAGTCCCATTTCCAGAGGAGCCACTGGACTCTCTATGTGTCATCTACACTCTCAGCCGTACTCACTTATGACCGAGATAAAGACATTTGGGAGGAAGCCGGGTGCCGTGGCATGCACCTGTAGTCCTCAGCTACTTGGGAGGCTGAGGTGGGAGGATCACCTGAGCCCAGGAGTTTGAGGTCAGTCTGGACAACATAGTGAGATCCTCATTTCTAAAATAAATTAAAAAAAAATACACACACTTGGAAGGCAGGTGATTAGATGGAGGTGAAAGGGATCAAACCTCCTATTCTTAGGAGCCCCAGCTCAGCTAATCTGCCACACAGCCAGTACTCATTGTGACATTTCTTATTAGCCACGTACGTACACCTAGCAAGCTCTGATGCCCACTCCTCAAAGCACGCCTCTGAATGCTTTTACATTTCATTCAGAACAAGGAACATATAGAACAGTACTAATAAAAGATTGCTTTTCTTGTTTTGCATAAAGTCTCATTTCCCTCATACCCATGTGGGGAGAATTCATTTTCTCATCACCAATCAAAGAGATCAGCATTCCACTACTAGTTAAAATCTGCTGGCTGTGTGACTTTGGGAAAGACACTAAATCTCACTGAGCCTACATTCCTCATCTGTGAAATGGGAATAATAATACTTACCCTGAAGGTGTATGGGGAAGATTAAAGGGGAATTATATATAATGTCTCTATATAAGGAACCCAACAGCGGTATGTTTCGATGCATTCCTAAGAGAGGACAGAGCTGTTGGAGGAAGAGATTAGCAAGAACTGGATGGAACCTCGGAGGCGGAGTCTGGGGCAGCGAGAGGCATCCCTGGGCCCAGCTACATGGGTCTGAACCCACAGAGGGACCCGCTGCCAAGATCGCCATTGGCCCAGGGGCATGCAAAGCTGGCCTTGAAAGTGAAAGTTGTCAGCTCCAAGCTGAGAGGCACTGAGGAAGGTTGAGGCTGGCCCACGGGAGGATTTGGTTGACAGAGACAAGAAGTCTTCAAGGTCATCTGAGCAATGGGTTTAGAGAAAGAAGGATTAGATGCATTTCCCGAGACAACACGAGTGGGTGAGAACTGCGTGGAGGCAGAACCTATGTCCTGCCTTACGGCGGGGACTCGCCCTCCATCCCAGCTGCCCAGAGGCTCCAGCCCAGTGAGGGGTGAGCGTCCCGTCCCCGGGGCTGCATCGGCCGTGAGCAGAGGCCCACTTGGCAGAGTCGGTGCAGGGGGGCTTTCCGGCGCAGAGACAGGCACAGAACTGGCTGGCTTGGAGACAGATCATTTATAACAGGGCAGTGTAATTCCCTGAGCCAGTGTTCACACACGGGAAGAAGAACCTGCCAGAAGCCAAGCCCTGTGCTAGGGCTCATGTACGCATCGTGCTTCTTTAAGCTTCTAAACAACCCTCTGCAGAAGGTTTTATTATCCCCATTTTAGAAATAAAGAAACAGAGGTTCAGAGAGGCCCAGGATCCCAGAGGCACTAAGTCATGGAACTAGAGAGGTGGGATTCCAATCTGGGTTAGAACCAGGAAGTTGACCTCAGAGCAGCCCTGAAGCTCCCCTCTTCCCTCAAGGGAAAACATAAAAAAGACCTAGGCCCAGCTCAAAAGTTGGGGTCTCCTGACACTGCTTGTCCCCGACTTGCTGTGTAGATCACTTTTCCTTTGTGACCTCGTTTGATCCTTCCCTGATCTCTCCTGGGGTTGTGGGGAGGCAGGGGTTCCCCTGGCCTTTGTCCTGAGCGGGCTCCCGGGCCACACAGTGGGAAACAGGAGGCAGTGCTCATGGAATACTACCACACCATGCGGCTTGGCCTCAGTGTGTCTGCTCTTGCGAGAATTCACAGCACCGCAAATAAAAGCAGCGCTTTTCCAGAGCACAGTGCCCCAGGCTGTAATCCGGGGCAGACAGAAATTCTTATTTCACAAATGAGAAAACTGAGGATCTTGATGAAAGGAATGGGTCCTGAGTCCTGAGTCCTACGATGGCCTGTTAACCATGCCATCTCACTTAACACCGCGGGCAACTCGGAGATGGGAATTATTGTTCCCATTTTACGGATGAGGAAACAGAGAGCCAGAGAGGTTTGGTGAATTGCTCAAAGTCAAAGAACTAGAAAGGGGCAGGATTCCAACTGCTAACCCAGTGCCTCTACAAAGACACCACGCGGCCCCCCACCAGGGGCTGGGGAGCAGTGGGCCTTCAGGTCACTCCTCTGGGGTAAATCCTGGTTTCCGAGAAGAGGCCTATAGCTGTGCAACTGTAGCCCCGTAGGAAGTGGGGAGACAGTTCATTTGCCCCCTTTCACATCCTATGAGGCAGGACCTAGAATGGGGGAGAACAGGCACTAGTCTAGAGGGTTAGGGTACTGGAGGGTCGGCCCAAAGCGGGGGTCCTGAGCAGAGGGATGACAATGACAGGAAGGAGACAGGTGGCTTGGGCACAGTTTTGCCATCACCGACCCTGCTTACAAAAATGCTGCCCTGCGCCAGCTCCCGGACTCAGCCCAGCCGGCTGGCTTCTCTCAGCCGTCCGGCGGGTCAGGCAGCAGCTGCCCAGCAGAGGGCCCCCTCGCCCCGGCCTAACCACACTGCCCCGCGTGGCCAGCAGGCGTCACCCCCCGCCAAGGTGCTGGGTGATGGGGAGAGGGGGTCTGCCTGGCCCAGACCACCCAGAGCAGCAGCCTGGGCGCTCTCTCGTCAGGTGTCTCCAGAGGCCACGGGGCAGGGCTCTGAGGAGCAGGAACGAGCATCAGGTTTTGTGAGCTGCAGTGAGAGCCCGTGAGGGTCGGTCAGGAATGACACTGGGGGCGGGGAAGCCGGGATCTGGGATCCAGTCCCAACAAGTTGCACGACTCCAGCAACTCCTTCCCCTCCCAGAACTCAAGTTTCTCCACCCACGTTGTGGCAAGAGTGGACTAGAAGATTCTCAACAGCCTCTTCCAGCTCTGCCAGTCTGATGCGACATCCTTGCCCGCCTCCGCTGCCCTCTTGGCATGCTCTCCTGGGCCTCCTGCCCGGGTGTGTACCCTGAGCGCTTCCACTGGGGGAGGCTGACTCCTTGGTCTCATGGCTTCTTCTGTCTCCAGGATGCTGAGGGCCGAGGGATCGTGTTCCCTTAGCCACGACACAACTGAGCCATCTCTGCCCCTGCAGTCACCATGGCTACTGCACCTCTCGTGTCCCGGTAAGCCACACTCAGAACGAGTAATCATCAGCAAGTCTGACTTCGAGTGGTGGGGCTCATTGTCCAGGGCCTTCTTTACTTCCCACCGCCCCACGCAGGGTGCAAGCACTCACTCAATTCCAACCAATTTTTATCCTTTAAAAGATATTCCTAGCGGGCTGAGATTTGAGCTCTTGCTTACTGAGTCCCAGAGGCCTCTATTCTCTACTTCCCAGCCAGGAGGCAGAGTGTTATCTGGACTCAGCCAGGGCTGGGTGCCTAGACCCCATCTGCCACACGGCCACCACCGTGGTGGCATTATTGAACCCGATTCCCCCTTCTGTAGCTGGTAGCTTGTGCCACATGGCGAGCATGATTTCATGGAAGAATAGTAGTAATAATTATTATTATTCAGACTCCTGGCTGACACAAGCCAGCATGCCCATAGTGGCGTCTTCTGGTTGACTCTGTCCTATTCCAAGCTGAAGCTTCTGCTTTCCAAAAGTAGCCCCAATTTTTGCCAGTACCCACACACCGAAAAGGGTGAGGCAAGAATCCTCTATCCCGTTGGTTCCTTAGTTCTCCACGGTGAATCCCAGGGCCAGAATGTCAACTCTAAAATACCCTTTACGACTTCTCCCTGGGGAAGGGGCTTGGGAGGGGCAGCTTCCTAGAAACAGACCTCCCTGCTATCCCCAAATTCCAAAATGAGAATGCAGGTGAGGCCCAGAGACACATCTGTTGTGAAGCAAATAAGGTGTAACCTTCAGAGTCCCTCACTTGCTCCTGCACCCTTCAGGGCCCTGAGAGGGGCCGTGTCCATGTAGGAGGGGGTCAGATAGAACATGGACTCACTGCTTTCCTCCAGTGACCACCCACCAGACTGTGCCTCTTGGGGCTCCTTGTGTGCTGGACACAGTTGGGCACACTCATTAATACAACTGCCCAGGTAATCGCTGGTGTCACTCCCAGAGTAAATGCTACAGTATGGTGTATCTATGACTTAAACACTGGCCTGAGACCAGTGTCTCCTGGTCCAGACACCAGAATGAACCCAGGAGTGATTTCAATGTGTTCTCACTCTCCCATAGCCTTCTTCATCCCTGTCTCCTTGGACAGTGTTTCTTTAAGTGGAACAGCTCTACTCATAATCATGACATGATTACCCTGTGACTGCATTTGTTAATGACCTTCCCCCAAATCTGACAGCCAGAGAGGCCCCTGGAGAGAGGCCGTAATAAGCCAGATTTCCCGTTGCAAAGACACCCTCTGCAGTCACGCTCATAATCAGCTCCTGGGTGGTAACAATCGCAGGGAATAACAATAATTAACACACGCATATTTAGCGCCACTGGTTTCTCTGATTCCTGAGCTATGCTTCAAAGTAATGAAAATTGTTTTCTCTCCGAAGCATAAAAGTGTTCTCAAATCACCTGGTGTGTTCACAGATGTGCTGATTAACTGTGACCCAGAATGTCACAATGACCAAGTCCCAGGCTTTGCTCTTGGGCAATTGAAGGTCCTTGCACACTCTGGTTCTCCATGACCTGGGTTGGTGGCCGGAGGGGAGGTCAAGTTTGACAGATGGTCTAGCGGCGCCTGGGCATGGAGACCCAACCTCAATGCCTGAAGGAGACCTTGCCTAAGGCCCCTCCTTAAGGAAACCGCTAAATCCGGGTCTTTCCAGGCCAAATGGCGCGATCGAGCCGCCCACCCCGCTCGTGACACAGCAGTTCTTCTGTGTCAGTGAGCCCGAGACCCACTTGCATGCTGATTAACACAGACACTCCCAGGCTCCACCCGGAGATTCCAATCCTGAGAACCTGGAAAGTGGCCTAGAAATCTGTATTTTAATAAAGCATCCCAGATGGTTCGGGTACATGTGTCTGCAGGGCCCACTTAGGGAAATGTGGTCACAGCTCATCAAATGTCAGAACTCAGAAAGAAAAGCTTCGCTAGCCCAAGAGGTCTGTGACTGTGCTTAAGGGGGTGCTCAGTGGAGAAAGTGGGGAGGAGATGGGGGCTAAGCACTCCTCCCTCATGCCCACCAGAGCCATTCTGCCTCTGTTCATACAACAGAGGGGCAAGAGCAAGGCCGTGTGGTCTCTCTCCATGAGTTTAGGTCCCTTACAAAGCTGTGTGACCTTGGGCAAGTTACTTTACCTCTCTGTGCCTTGGCTTCCTCCTCTGTAATGGAATGATGATTAAAAATAGTAGTTACCTCCCAGGGCCACTGTGGGGATTCCATTAGTTTCTGTGTGCAAAGCATTTAAGAACAGCATTAAGAACATACTAAGCATTCAATGCATGTTGGCTTTTGTAATATTGTCTATTTTATATTGTAATGAGGCAATAACATTGTACTCACCTCATTAGTTGTAAGATTTAATTTGGAAAATGAAGGTGCCACTGTTTGTAAAAAGTCTGATAAGTCATGTTTTAGTCCAGACAATTCATTTTATAGAAGGGGAAACTGAGGCCCCAGGAAGGGACCAGCTGGTGGAGATCACACGGTAGGGGGGAGCAGACATGGAGCCCACCCAGGCCTGACTGCTCCCCTGCACCGTGCCGCGTCCCTCAGGAAGTCAGCTCCGGTTGTGGCAGGGGTGGCCTTGCCTTCTGCTGTGCCGTGTCTTAGAGGTAGGTGCAGGGCTTGGGCCTCCACCAGGGTGGCATCTTCCCTGTCGGAGCCCACGTGGGCAGCGCTCCTCCATCTCTCACTGACCCCCATAGCCATAAAAAATAAGCTCAAGGCGGGGCGCGGTGGCTCACGCCTGTAATCCTAGCTCTCTGGGAGGCCGAGGCAGGCGGATTGTTTGAGCTCAGGAGTTTGAGACCAGCCTGAGCAAGAGCGAGACCCCATCTCTACTAAAATTAGAAAGAAATTAATTGGACAAGTAAAAATATATAGAAAAAATTAGCCGGGCATGATGGCGCATGCCTGTGGTCCCAGCTACTCGGGAGGCTGAGGCAGGAGGATGGAGCCCAGGAGTTTGAGGTTGCTGTGAGCTAGGATGACACCATGGCACTCTAGCCCGGGCAACACAGTGAGACTCTGTCTCAAAAAAAAAAATAAAAATAAGCTCAAGCTCTGAAGATGTTTGAAACTTCTGGTTTACTCCTAGGTCTCAATTTGCAAATGTCTAGAGAGCTCAGGCATTATTAAGGAGCCCAGGATTGATAGCCAGGGGGCAATATTTTCTCAGCCCTTCTCCAAAAATAGCAAAAAGAAGCCAGGATGACACCCACCTCTTGCAGTGTTCCCGCACATAGGAGGGGTCAGTGCGTGTTAATAGTTCAAGAGGATGATGACCAGAGGCCAGGACAGGGCCGGGGTACCCTCTCTGGACCCCAGGCCCGCTGTCAGCATGGGGACTGTGGTAGTCACCTTCCAACATGTGGTTCCTCCTTGTGTGGTTCTCACCCGCATCCCACCAGGCGTGGTCTGAGCGCCCTGCGGAGGAAGTGATATCATGTGTTATAATAAACGAGACTGATGCTCCTGGCCTGGGTGTTCTCATCACTGCGCACTTTGTCTCTGACCCCAGCTGACACCGTGACAGCAGCCTCACGAGAGACCTGAGCTAGAATCACCCCGCTCAGCTGCCTCCAATTCCTGACCCATAGACACGGTGTGATAACAAACATTTATTTGTTATGAGCTGCTAAATTGCGGGGTAATTTATTATACGTCAAGAGATATAACTCTTGCAGAGGCCCTGAGGGTCTGAGGACCATGTCCAGAGGCAGAGGCACATCTAGGAGGAAGGAGAGGCTTCGCTAGGAGCCTGAACAGAAGGGAGAAGATGTCCTCAGATCCATTCTGATGTGCGAGGCTTCAACAAAGGAGCCAAAGATGAAAGTCTGGACCCTGCCCTTGGCCATCCCGTTGCCTATTGAAAGAGACAGACAGTAAACAGGAAATCGACCCAGCGTAGTAAGAGGGATGCACAGCGCCTCACCGAGGCCTGGTTGGAGGGGGATCGGTCAGGCAGAGTGTCCCAGAGATGGCGACTCCTGATTGGTTACGGGCACTCCGTACTAAGCCAGGCACCTCGAAGGGACAAAACAGGTAAAGCCATGTCCCTGACCCCGGGAAGCCCACACCTAACTCAGTCATTCTCAACACCAGTCACATTAGACTTACCTGGACGTGTTATTTCAACGTCCTGATGTCCGGGGTCCACTGCAGACCAGTGAAATCAAAGTCTCTGGAGATGGGCCTGGGTATCGGCATTTTTACAAGTCTTTCTAGATTTGAATGTGTGGTCGGGTTGAGAACCATCACTCTAACTGAAGAAGCAACATCAGCAACAACAGCGCCCCACACACCCACACATACTGACACCGTGATTGATAACTTTGGTGATTTCCGAGCGAGTGATGCAAACTGCAAGTGCCGGGTGTGTGCGAAGGAGAGTCCGTTGCGGGTAACAGTTCTGCAGTTCTGGGCTCTGCCTGGCTGGACACCGTGCTCTGCGTTAGGGAGAACAGGGCGGATGTCGGGGCGACATGGGCAGGCTCATCTCAGAGTGGGCGCCTGCAGCTGGTTTGACCCCAGGGCTGGTCCTGTGAGCCGCGGACAGGGCGAAGCTTACAGAGAGCGGAGGATCTGGCGGCCCCAGCTACGGGGGAAGGAAGCAGCAGCTGTGGGTAGGACGAGGCCTGCAAGAGGAAAGGTTTCATTAAAGATGAAAGGTGGAAGGGAGGAGAGAGATGCTCACAGGCACTGGACACTCTGCCAGTGCCTTACATTCCACACCATGAGCAGCAGGAATACCTGCTAAATCACATGGGTATGCGTATCTCCATTTACACATGAGGAAACAGGGCTGAAAGAGGTTAAATCCATAGACCTAGTAATACTCATTGGCCATAGAGTAAGGTTGGTGCCAGAGCTGTGCTGAGTAAACCAGGCTGGGAACATCCAGGGCTGCCTTGGGGTTCACCTCTGAGGCCCACCTGAGCACCCCAGAGGAAGACCGAGAATGAGCCCTGGCTGGGTGGGACAGACGAGGCAGGGCTGGGGCACTGGGGTCTGTCCCAGGAACCTCAAGGGGTTTGGCACAGAGTGTGCCCTCCCGTCCCCAGCCCAGAGCTTCCGGGACAGCAATGGGGCAGTCTCTCTACCCTGTTTGCTTCCCTTCTTGCCCCCTTCCACCAAGTGCCAACTCGGCAGCTGTGATCCGATTCATTCATTCATTTATTCACTAACTACTTACTGGCACCCATGACAGGCTGGGCACACATCCATGAACGCGGTAGAAAAGAGAGCACGACTTCTCGGGCCGTGGTGCTGGGGGCTGGCACAGAGGCTGGCAGGAAGTGAGAAAGAAGTCTGGGAGAGAGGACCAAGGACCCGCTCCCAGGGGGAGCAAGCAGGAAGACTCCAGGAGGGCCAACAGCTTCTCTATGGCCACAGGGCCACACAGCCAAGGGGCCCAGAAAGTCGGTGATTTAGGGAGGGAGCAGCCCCCAGGGTAGGGGACAGCAAGGCAGCCTTTCCAAGACCACGCGGCCTTTCATGACTTTAAAATCCTAGTTCCCAGCAGCGCAGTCATAAAACTCCTTAAATGATCTATTGTGATGGTATGGGATCCCCTTCCAGAAAAAGATCCATAATTCTTGGTCATTGGGGAAATGCCCTAGCAAGATCGATAGGGGCGGGACAAAAGTCCAGGGGGTGGTTCTGAAATGCCCAGCACATCAGAGTCAATTTGTCCTGTCAGCCTCCTGTCTAAAAACCATGTTCTCCCTCTACCCTCCATGCTCCCCTCCTTCCTACCCTCCCCTAATTCCTCCCCACGCCCCCACACTTCTCAGCCTCTGCAGGGAGTGAGGTGGATGTGGATGGAGCAGGATGGGAGCCAGAGGAAAGAGAGAATCCGCATTCAGACAGACGTGGGAACCTGTGCTCTGTGGTGGTTAATTCCAATTTGATCTGGGCCCTGCTGTGCCTTGCACAGCTAAGTCTCTTGAAACACGGGGCCTAAGTTCTCTCATCTGAAAATTCTTTGCGAGGAGTGGTGGGTGGTCGAGATTAGACTAGAGTATGCAGCACGAAAGCAAAGGCTCAGGAGCCAGAGAAATCTGAGAAAATCGCCTATAGCTGGGACTTAGCTTCCATTGCCACCAAATAGGAATGATGCCTAGCCAGGGGCCACATGACGTTCCCCGTGTCAAGCACCCAGTAGCGTGTCTGGCACATGGATCTCACACTGTGAGGTCCATGCTGGCTCCTTCCCTACACTCATCATGGGACTAAGATCTCCCCTGAGTCAGAGGCTGGAAGGGGCACAGGTGTGTCCTGGCTCCATCTTTCCTGGTAGGAGAGGAGTGTTGTCCACAGATATTCTCACGGGAAGCTCGTTCTCTAAGGGAAGGCAGTTGCAATCAGGATGTGACTTCCAGCTGCAGATGGGAGTGAGCCATCTGGGAAGATGCTTCCTTTGGGCTTGGGCAGGCACAGGAGACTAATACAGGGGCAGAAGGGGGAAGCAGTCCCCTGGGTCACAGCCTGCGAAGCAGGTAGGATAACAGACACTAAACTAAAGACATCATGGAGTTCTGTTCCCCAACTTTCTCTCACTTCTTACTACTCTAAATCAGTGGAGGTTGGACCAAATGCCCAACCTAACTGGCACCAGATGCAAGTTGAGAAGTTGGCTTTAATTGCTTGTTTCTTCTCAAAGCCAACTCCTCTTCATTCTGTCTCCAGCCAGCAAATATTGACAGGTATTTCATTTTAGAAATTATTTTTTAAAAATGACCCAAAAACTCTTAACTATTTTGAGATTAAGAAATAATTTCCTAAAAAGAAAAGAAAAATACTCTCTCAAATAATCCTTGGTTCAAAGAATAAAAAAAAAAAAACAGAAATTATCTGTTATCTAGAAATAATGAAAAGGAGAACACTCCACATCTAAGCCTATGGGACACAGCTAAAGCTGTGCTCAGAGGACATTTTATAGCCTTCACTGCCTTTATTATTGTTTGTGAAAAGCTGAAACTAATTGCACTAAGTATTCAACCTAAGGAATTAGATAAATAACCATAAAATAAATGAAAAACAACACAGGAGGTGTGATTTAATGAAAATAAAAGCTCAAATCAGTACAATAGAAATGAACAAAAGTATTCCGCTCTTATTAGTTTTTCTTCTTCCCACAGTAGCCCCCTGGCACCAGCATGCCCCACCACTTATACCCACCTCCAGACTCCTGTGCTGAAGTTTAGCTAAAACGGTCATCTATGAGATGTATCCCATTACTCTGGAGAACTGATTAGCAAGATGATTTCATATGATGCAAAGAGCCCGACTGGACTGGACAATAGGACACGGGGTTCTGGAGCCAAGCCCACCACTGTCACCTTGGCCAATTTGCTTTCCTTCCTTGGCCCTCAGGTTTCCAGCTTCAGGTTTCCCCAGTTTGAGGCTGGGGCCACCTGTCAGTACTGACAGTTGTCAACTGGATTTCGTTCATGGCCAAAACTCCTCAGAAGAAAGAGGTCACCTTCCCGTGGGTAGATATCGATGGGCCTTTTTCTGAATGGTGGTGCCAGCGAGTGGTAGGCGCTGTCCCAGTGAGCTGCACGGTAGGAGGTTGGTGTGGGAGGCAGTGTCAGGCTGGAAGGATAATCCCAGAAGCTGAAGGCAGCCTGCAGCAGCTCCCCACTTGGGCCAGATCTAGAGCACGCAGGGGTGTAGACATGGCAGCACCAGGGGCCTTTCCTTGGTCTCTTTTTAAATCTGGTGGCTTTGCTTCCCCCCTAGACTCACTCATCTTCTGTCTTTTTCACCTTTCATTTTTCTAAATGCTCATCTGCTTAAAAGCTATAACTCTCTGGGCTCAATACCCGGCAGGAACAATGATGATAAATGGAAAGAGATGGTCTAATCCCCAGTCTTAAGGCTCTGAGATCAAGGACACCTGGTGCTTGGGGACGGGCCGGCTATAGCTGTGACCAACTAGCCTTTGAACCTGGTCCATGGAGAGGCCTTAATCCCTGCTCTCAAGTCAAAATAATGATGCACTCATGTTTTGCCAATACTTAGAGGGTCTGCCTGCTGGAGGTGACTTTTTAAGGAGCCTTGCCTGCCAGGAAGGTCCTCTTTCAGCACAGAGAGTGCCTGCTTCCACCCTAATTTGGTCAGGCTGATCTCCTGGAGCCATTGTGCATAGGGTTGGGGAGCCCTAGCTGAGCACATCTATGGGGCCTCCTGACCTCTGTGGTTTGGGTTACTTCACCTCCACTAGCTGCAGCCTGGAAGCTCCAGACTTAGTTCTTTTGGTGAGTATGAGCTTTGGGGATTGGGAGGTCTTCCATACCTACTGCACACAGGGGCTCCATGTCCTGCAGAATCTCACAGGCCTTGTTAGGGACTTAGGGCTTTCTCCCAAGTCTATCAGAAGCCCTGAAAAGGTTTTAAAGAGAGGCTGCCATGATCAGATTTGGGTTTTACACAGACCACTCTGGCTTATGGAGTGGGATTGGAGGGTAATTGAGGGGGTAAGAGGAGCCCAAGTTAATCGGCTATTGCAGGAGTCCAGGGGAGAGGCAGCGGTGGCCTTGACCGAGGTGTGGCCATGAGACTGGGAGGAAGATGACACCTTCCAGCAGGTGGACTCACAAGAACTTGGTTTTAATAGGCTGGGGAGCATGAGAGGTGGAAAGAATAAAAGACGACTCCTCTTTCTCCAGCTCAGGAAACTGGGTGGTGCCATTTATTGAAATAAGAAACGACGAAAAAGATCAGAGGTGGGGGAAGCCACTGTGAGCTTCGGTAGGACATGCTGAGTTGGAGGTGGCAGCCCTTTATCCAAAGGAGTTTCCACAAAGAACTTGGGTGTGTGCGTCTAAAGCTGAGGGAAGAAGACTGAGCAGGAGACAGAAATAAGTGTCTTCGTGGAAAGGAACCGCAGCCACACCTCGTTGACTTCAAATTGTGCTCCACAGATATTGCATGTTTTACAAATCAAAGGTTTTTGGCAACCCTGCACCAAGCCAGGCCACCCATGCCATTTTCCCAACAGCACATGCTCACTTCCTGTCTCTGTGTTGCATTTTGGTAATTCTTGAAATATTTCAAATGTTTTCATTGTTATTTTATCTGTTAGGGTGATCTGTGATCAGTGATGTTTGATGTTACTATTGTGACTATTTTAGGGAGCCATGAACTGTGCCCATACAACATGGCAAACTTAATCGATCAATGTTGTGAATGCTCTGACTGGCTGCTCCCCCATCTCTCTCCCTCTCCTTGGGCCTCCCTATTCCCTGAGACACAACGGTATTGAAATTAAGCCAATGAATAACCCTACAATAGCCCGTAAGTGTTCAAGTGGGAGGAAGAGTCACATATATCTCGCTTTAAATAAAAAGCTAGAAATGATTAAGCTTAGTGAGCAAGGTATGTCGAACTAGAGATAGGCTGAAAGTGAGGCCTCTTGCACCAAACAATTACTCAGATTGTGAATGCAAAGGAAAAGTTCTTGAAGGAAATTTAAAAGTGCTACTCCAGTGAACACACCAATGATAAGAAAGCAAAACAGCCTTATTGCTGACGTGGAGAAAGTTTTAGTAATCTGGATAGAAGATCAAATCAGCCATGACATTCCCTTAAGTCAAAGCCTAATTCAGAGCAAGGCACTAACTCTCTCCAATGCTATAAAGGCTGAGAGAGGCAAGGAAGCTGCAGAAGAAAAGTCTGAAGCTGGCAGAGGTTGGTTCATGGGGTTTAAGGAAAGAAGGCATCTCCATAACATATAAGTGCAAGGCGAAGCAGCAAGTGCTAATATAGAAGCTGCAACACATTATCCAAAAGATCTAGTAAGATCATTGATGAAGGCGGCTACACTAAACAACAGATTTTCAATGTAGACAAAACAGCCTTCTATTAGAAAAAGACACCACCTAGGACTTTCATAGCTAGAGAGAAGTCAATACCTGGCTTCACAGCTTCAAAGGACAAGCTGATTCTCTTGTTAGGGGCTAATGCAGCTGGTGACTTTAAGTTGAAGTCGATGTTCATATGCCATTCTGGAAATCCTAGAGTCCTTAAGAATTGTGATAAATCTACTCTGCCTGTGCTCTATAAATGGAACAACAAAGCCTAGATGACAGCACATCTGTTTACAGCATGTTTTACTAAATATTTTAAAGCCACTGTTAAGATCTACTGCTCAGGAATAAAAGGCTCCTTTCAAAATATTACTGCTCCTTGACAGTGCAGTGGTCACCCAAGAGCTCTGATGGAGATTTATTAATACAAGGAGATGAATGTTCTTTTCATGGCTGCTAACACAGTATCTATTCTGCAGCCCATAAATCAAGGAGTAATTTCTACTTTCAAGTCTTATTATTCAAGAAATACATTTTGTAAGGTTATGGCTGCCATAGACATTGATTCTTCTGATGGATTGGGACAAAGTAAATTGAAAACCTTCTGAAAAGGATTCACTATTCCATGCTAGATGCCATTAGGAACATCCATGATTCATGAGAGGAGGTCGAAATAGCCACATTAATAGGAGTTTGGAAGAAGTTGATTCTAACCCTCATGGATGACTTTGAGGGGTTAACACTCCAGTGGAGGAAGTCAGTGCAGCCGTCATGGAAATAGCAAGAGAACTAGAATTAGAAGTGGAGCCTGAAGATGCAACTGAATTGTTGCAGTCTCAGGATGAAACTTGAACAGATGAGAAGCTGTTTCTTATGGGTGAGCAAAGAAAGTGGTTTCCTGAGATAGAATCTGCTCCTGGTGAAGGCGCCGTGAACACTGTTGAAATGAGAACAAAGGATTTAGAATATTCCATAAACTTAGTTGATAAAGCAGAAGCAGGTTTGGGAGGACTGACTCCAATTTTGAAAGAAGTTCTACTGAGGGTAAAATGCTATCAGACAGCATCACAGGCTACAGAGAAATCTTTCATGACCAGAAAAGTCAATCAGTGCTGCAAACTTCATTGCTGTCTTATTTTTAAAAATTGTCACAGCCACCCCACCCTTCAGCAACCACCACCTTGATCAGACAGCAGCCATCACCACAGAGGCGAGATGCCCCACCAGCAGAAAGTTTATGACTTGCTGAAGGCTCAGATGATCCTTAGCATTTTTTGGCAATAAAGTATTTTTTAATTAAGGTATGCACATTGTTTTCTGAAATATAATGTTATTGCTCACTCAATAGCCTACAGTATAGCATAGACATAACTTTTATATGCGCTGGGAAACCAAAAAGGCTAGTGTGACTCACTTTATTGCAGTGGTCTGGGAATGAACCCGCAACATCCCTGAGGTGTGCCTGTATCTGCTACCGGAGAGTCATTACTTGCAGGTTTGGCCTCCCCTTACCCTGATTTTACATGGAGATTCAACTCTCTGGGTATGGCTGATAAACCGAAAATTAAGGCGACAGTCATGGAGTCTTAGAGTGACAGAGCTGGAAGGGGCTTGGATGGGGTGGGAGAGTGGGGACCTGGCGGTGGGAGGGCCCAGCATCCCCATGAGGGCACAGTAGCTTAACGAGTTATATTCACTACACTAATATAAATGTATACTTGAAAAACTGCAACATTTACAATGAGTTATAATACAGTCCCCTAAGCAGGTGTGGACATGCGGACAACAGAGTCTATGTATGTCCTTACCGGGGAAGGTGTGTGACCCCCCCAGGAGGGGCTGGGTCTCTGTCTCAGAGAGCAGGGTGACATGTTCACACTTACGGGCATGGAATGTGGGATAACAAGGCCCTGTGCAGGGGCTGCACTCTCAGATGCTTCCAGAAGCCAGTGACATGAGTGAGTCCAACGTACCGCGTGGTAACAGTGGGGACCGACGCTGGCCTCCAGTCCAAAGGGGGGAGTCGCTGCCCAGTTCCAGCATGTGCTCCCAGTGGGAACAGGACAAGCCAAGGTCACACAGCGACTCTCAGGCAAAGTCCAGCCTCAAACTCAGACTCCTGTTCCACTACTCTCCTGACTACCCTCTGGAGGTCTGTTTAAAGAGAAGGACCTACATTCTTCCACAACCTCACTACAATGCTATCTACTATTTTCCCAAACTCCTCCTTTTTCACAGAAGGACACGGAAATCCAGAAATAAAAACAAGATGTGCTTCCCCCCGGCTGCAGTGGCAAGACCAGGGCAGTGCCCAGGCCGCCCGGCCACCGCTCTAGCCTGGCTCTCACCGGTTCCTTAAGTACTCAAAGCACTCCCTGGGCGACGGCTATATTCAGCTCGCAGTGAATTGCTGAAATATTCTGTTCCTAAGCATATCCGACAATCCAAATTATGGCGCCCACGGCCAGCCCCGGAAGCCCCATCACCTTAAATCTTCTCTCCATGGGGGCCTGACTCACCAGCCTGGCAGGTCGCTTCTCTTCTCTGATGAATGATAAACACAACTGCGGCAGGCACGAAGCCTCGCCAGCCAGTTCTGATTTGTTCTGCTAATTGGAGCCGGGGCAAGGCTGGCATGATGCCGTCTGTCAGTCGGTTAGCAAGCAGCGTGGGAGGGAAGAGCGCGGAACTGAGAGTTCAGGAGCCCAGACTGAGGGTTGTGCCTTACGAGCTGGTTGGCCTAAAGGAAGAGGTTAAATTCTATAAGCCTCGCTTTACTCATCTGTGAAGTGGGCGTTGTGAAACTTGCCCCCTAGATTTTGCCAATGTTCATAGTCCAAAAGGGGACTAGAGCCTAAGGTAGATAAGATCTGATGCTCTGGCTTGAAATCTTGAAAGGATCCCATTGAATACATGCTAAAGTCCAAAAGCAGTTCCAGGCAAGTGCAATCTGGCACCAGCAACCTCAGCCACCTCCCTCTGTGCCATCTTCCTCCTGATCTTGATGCTGCTGGCATTTATTGAGCACTTACTATGTGCCAGGCACTGTGCTAAGCACTTTGCACTTGTTAGTTCACATATTTCTCTCAACATTCCTATAAGAGAGGTACTGCTATCTCTAACTTGACAAACTGAAAAACAAGCTAGGGCCTGAAGACTCCCATCGGTGAGTGAGAGAATTGAGTTTGGAACCAACTCTGGCTCCAGGGGCTGTGCTCTTATCTGCCACACTGTCCCCGCTGCAAGCGTGTTCTGGACCCCACCTGACTTCTCAGGAACTCTTCTGCTCACATGTACGTCCTTGCCTTTACCCTTTGCTTACAGGTTTCCCCTGCTGGGAAAGCACTGCTAGCTCAGAAAACGCTTGCTTGCAGTGCGACCCCCAGCCCCACCTCCCCACAGGCCCTCTCTTCTCTCTCTGCTGGGCTTCCGTGGCCTGCAGGGCAGTGGCCGGAGGTGACACTCTCGCACTGCTCGCCTACCGCACGTTGCCACGGCAGGCAAGTTGTGACTGGTGTTAGCACACTTTGCCATCTACTGTTACCCACTGGATCTCCTCGAATACTGGAAACTCCTTGGGAAGAGGGGCCTCGTTTTATGCATCTTCACATCCCTGGGCCACAGCGTAGCAGCCCACACCTAGTCAGTGCTCCGTCTGTGATGGAGGAGGAAAGAAGGAGAGGAGGGAGGGAGCAGGGGAGGAGAGAGGAGGAGCAGAGGGAGGGGGAGGATGAGAGGGAGGGAGAAATAAATTTGTGAATGTGTTTATTTAGTGAATCCTGTCAGAAGAGGTCAGCAAACTGAGTCACTATCCAAACCATGGCCTGTTTTTGTAAAATCCCAAACTAAAAATGGTTTTTGTATTTTTAAAGTGTTGCAAAAAAGAAGAAGAAGGAGAAGAAAAAAAGCAAAGACTATGTGACAGAGACCCTAAGTGGTGTCGCAAAGCCTAAAATATTTACTGTCTGGCCTTCTGCAGAAAAAGTTTGCTGACCCCCTGGCGTAAGAGGGCGCAGACTTTACAGAGTCTGGGTAGGAAATCAGAAAACATCAGCCGTGGAAACTTAAACCAATGAGATGAGATTAGTCCCTTCCCCAGGACGCAAACCACCAGCGCGGTGATTTATCGGTGCGCCGCCGCCGCCGCCTCCGCCGCCGCCGATAAGGCCAGGCTGGGCCCGTCCCTCCGCCTCCACGTGGAGTCTGGGGGGCCTATCTAGGAGGAAGGCATAAATCTAAACAGCAGCTCACGGAAGATAAACTGAAATCCTGGAAGCCCACCTGCCTGTCTCGGGGCAGCGTTGTAAAGACAGCTGTTTTTAGGGGCTAATAGAATCACTTAATAAGGGGAAAAACGGAGAGTCGGGTATCAGGAGTGGGACCCCAGCCTGCAGGGGAAGAGGATGCCCTGAGCAGCCTGTCCAAGGGTTCCAGGCCCCTGGACTCTGACTGCAGGATGCGTCCTCGCTGGGTCTGGCTGTTAACATCCTGTCCCCTCCGTTGGCCTCATTTCCTGAAGAGCCTTTGGATGGCGGTTGGCCTCCCCGCAGGGAAGACGATGTTCTGTCCAGCTGGTGCGCGGGGCTTACATTTCCTCAGCATAACAACCATGCTAACCAAGTGTGTGCTCTTTACCGAGTGCCTGCCGCGTGCCAGGCCCTGGGCGAGGTGCTTTTTTATTTACATTGTCTCAGAGCAGAGCATCATTATCCCCATCTTTCATATGAGAAGACTGAGGCTTGGAGAGATCAATGAGCTTATCCAAAGGCACATATCTACAAAGTAGCAAAAAATTATATGCCCTGGTTTGTTCGTTCCAAAGGCTGATTCTTTCCATAATGCTATACTAGCGTGGATTAAGGGAATTCATATTTATTCATTGATGTCTGGGGCAGGCTTAGAGATGAAGGTATCTCTTCTCTCTCTCTCTCTCTCTCTCTCTCTCTCATACACACACACACACACACACACACACACACGCAGACCAATGACATAGGTTTTTGTCCAGTCTCTGTTCTATCTTCTACTCCTAGACCCCAGAATCCTGAGACCCTGTCCTAACCCCAGACTGCATGGCTAGAAACCTTGATATTCAATTCCATTTTATCAAAACCCTGCTGATCACATATTATATGCAGAGGTTTTTAGAAAAGCAATCCCTTTTTCAAGGAGTTTGCACTCTAGTGAGGGAGGTAGACAAATAAACTAATAAAAAGCAGGATAATGAGTTATGAGAGATATTCTCCCTGACCTTGGGCCCTGAGAGGAGGGCTTCCCTTAGGAGGTTACACCAGGGCTAGGACGGCAAGGTTGAGAGAGCTCACACGGCGGGGAGAGAAGGGTTGGTGGGAAATCCAGGCAGAGAGATCAGGATGTGCTGAGGCTGGAAGGCTAGGAAGATTTGATGTCTGCAATTCATTCAGAATGGATGGGACTTAAGTTGAGTCTGAGGATATAGCAGGAGCCAGATCGCAGAGCGTCTTTGCAATGTGCCAAGGGGTCTCCGCTTCGTGCTAACGATGACGGGGAACCATCAAAGGGTTTAAGTAGAAAGTGGTATGGCCAGACTTGTAAGTTCGAAAGATCCTGTGGCGTCATATGGAGATGGATTGAGAATGCAAGATCAGCTAATAATCTATAGATCTAGCAACAAACAGTAATGTTTAAACTGGAGGAAAAGCAAAGGCACAGAAGGAATTAATTGCGAGATAATCGGATGGTAGAATCAGCAGGTTTGCTGGTCTATTGGGTATGAGAGGTGAAGGAGAGAGGGGGCTCTAAGTTAACACCCTGCCTGGCCCTTGACAAAGCTCCCTCTCTTCCAGAGCGCTGGACTCGTGCCCTTGTTCTCCCGGCCACGGACGGGGTCTCAGTTGTGGTGCTCTGACCCTCTGGCATCTCAGTGCTGCTGCTCCCTTGGTAGTACACCCGCCTAGGACCGCTGCTGACATGCCCTGCCCACCGTACGGAACGGCCCTGCACACCAGCACCAAACCCAAATTACTGACTCATATTGAATATTCTCTATTGAATTCCTTGCCACACCTTGTACCAGCCCTGAGCCAGGCCCCCTTCCTAAACCCCATCCTTCCGCATCCAGCTTTCTTCACCTCCACTGAGCTGAGCCATGCCTTGCAGCAGCAGCCCCTCATCCCAGCTCCGACACAGCCAACGCCACCCTCCACGCACCACCCCCATAACCCCACGCGAAGCTGGAAGAGGAGGCTGATACGGTAGATTCAAGCTCTCTTGACAGCTGGCAACAATGGACCTGAACCAACAGGATGAAATTTAGCAGAGAGAAATGTCAAGTTCTACATACTGAGCCCAGGAATCAATCACAGGGACAGGATGGAGAGGGCTGATTTGCAGTGATGATAAAGGAAACGCGTGGGGGCGTGGGGGAGTTCCTGGCCAAAAGCGGAGCCGCCCCCAAGAGCGTGAGGCAGCAGGTGCATTGCAAAGGCACTAACCCAATTCTAGGCTAAGCCAATAGTAGAGAGTCCAGGTAGAGAAACACAGCCATGTGACAGTCAGGACTGTTTAGATCCCAGCTAAAATGCAGCGTCTAGCTACGGGCACTACCATACACGTATGCCCAGAAGAGCAGAAAGAGGTGACGATTATCTAGAAACAAATTCTGAAAACTTATAGGGAGAGTGGATGGAAAGATGGCTGTCAGACCAGGTGACCAGCTACTGTCCTTACTTTCCCCTTTCCCTAGTCGCCCGGTTCCTAGAGGATTTCCCCAAGGCTGGGGGTCTGCCTCTTGGCAAGCACAAATGTTCCCTCCCTAGTTCCCCTGCATTTGCTTGTCTCCCCTTCCCCGTTCTCCTGGTGGGGAGGGGGTGTGGGAGCTGTTGCTGGTGTGTCTGAAATGGGGTCCTTTCTCCTCCAGCTCTCTGAGCTCAAAGGTCAGGGTCAGGGGTCTGGTGTGACTTCTCTCCCCATTTCTCATCCTGATCCTGGCATGTGGAGTTGGCAGTGCCCCCGGGGACAAATCCTGTGTTTTACAGATGGATAAAAGGCTTGGAAAAGGACTGTGGTTTTCTCAAGGTCACGGAGCACTTTGGTGGCAGAGCTAGGATTAGAACTGTGGTCAGTCCAGTGTCCTTTCAGGTCTCTTTCCTCCTAATCCAACCATTCACTGACCTCCAAGGGGGTTTGACCGAAGAAAGGAGAAGACGACGAGGAGGGGGAAGGTCGGGAGAGGAGGAGGAGGGGGTGGTGGCAGTGGCAGGGTGTACAGGCTCTGCGGACCAGCAGCTGAGCACACAGGAAGGAGAAGACTGGCCCAAGGGTTCTGCATCCCACCAACGTGGTTGCCTCTGTTACTGGAGTGAAATGGCCAACATCTTGGTTAGTTTTCCTGGGGAACCCCGGATCCCAGGAAAAACCTTGATCCACCCCCTCACTGCTCCCTGTGGAATGAGAGAGGGCTCACCTGGGCTCAGGATAACCTGAACCCCTTCCCTGGTTTCCCCGGTAGGGTGGGGCTGGGGAGCGCCACTACCTTGATTTCCAGCCACAGCTGCCCCAGGACGGGTGCTAAGTAGAAGAGGTAAAGTTTTGCCTTTAATGACCCCACTTCTCTTTTTATCACAACTTTTAACCTCAAACACCCAGCGAATTATTGTCATCGTGACCATTTTCTCATCCCCAACACCCCACCATGTGCACAGCACACAATGGGGTATATACTTCACAAACCACTTCTGTGTCCATTGTCTTCCTTGGCCCTTCCAATCACCTGTGAGGTTGTCCCTGGGGAAGCTGATGCCCAGGGAGGCTCCTTGACTTGCTGAGCTCTAGCCAGGTCTGGCCGATCACCAGGTATTATTGGTTTTGCTTCCTAGGCAAAGCCGTATTTCTTAAATGTGCCATCCTCGAGTTACAAAGTAAGTTCATGATCGCACTGTAATGTTCCATTTTTACAGTTCCACGGCAAGAGGCTTCTTTTAGATCTACAAAAGAAAAAGGAAGGGTGATGTATGGAACACAAGCAGACAGAAGGACAATCTGGAGTCCAGAGAATTTAAAAGTCACAGAAAGAAATAAAGACGTGATTAAGGCCAACCCATTTTAAAGACGTGATCTCCGGGACCCAGAGAGAAAGGAGTTGATCTCATGGAAACGTAGAGTTGTTTAGCGGCATGGTTTGGATTATGACTCGGTTCTCTGGGTTCCTGCCATGCCATGAGCCTGGACCCTCGTTCAGTCCAGCTGTTGACACTGAGTGTTCAGGGATCTGTCAGCTATAATCTGCCATTCTCCCGGAATCGTGGAAGGAGCTCTGTTCGGCCTTCAGGTTACTGTGCTGCATACACAGGTGTTCCCCAAGAGCTCCTTGGAGAAGCCAGGCATCTAATTGCTCCACATCTGCCCAGACCTCCAGGTGCCTGGATGTCTCTGTGCCCCCAGGGCACTGGTGCTCAGGCCGAGAAGGAAAACCTACCTAGTGTCCCCACTGCCTTTCTAGGATGACACTCGCCCTTATTCTTGCCGTCACCCCATTTCTCAGGAATTAGGTCCTGTTTGCGTGCTCTACCATCCTCTTTTTTGTAGAGTGTCTGTGTCCACATGATGTCACTTCCCTGTCCCTTAAAGTCATGGCTGTATCTTGCCCATCCCCCTTGGACACTCCCACCTCATCCCCTAGATCTTGACAGTAGCCTGGAACTCACTGGATTGGCCACTTGCCCGTTGGATCTCTACTCTGGGTGTCAGCGCTACCCTGCAGACACCTCTGCTGGCCCCGAGCAGTGATCAGTCCGCAAGCAGGCAAAGCCATCCACCAAGGAGACACCAGGCCCAGTCTTCCCCAGGGCCGATTTTCCTGTCACTGGCCCTCCCAGCTTCTCCCACGGCCCCCAGCCCCCAACCCAGCCCTGCTGGCCCCACCGGCACCCCTGGCACCACAACTACACAGATAAGTCCAACGCCTGGCCCATAATGATCAACACTTAGGTGCATATGGAAGTAACATTCATAAGACATTAGGCCGGTGAGGGGGGGAGTGGGGAGGAGGAGACGGGTAAATCAGACCTAATGGGTACGGTGCGTGAAGTCTGGGGCTTGGGCACACTTGTAGCTCTGACTTGGGAGGTGCAAAGGCAATATATGTAACCAAAGCATTTGTACCTCCATAATGTTCTGAAATTAAATAAAAAGACATTTAAAAATAAATAGATAAATA